>NC_084844.1:925000-1230000 GCF_033115175.1 Lepus europaeus | reverse complement strand
AGGTCCCGCCTGCGGGGCCCCGTCCACGCCTCCAGCCTCTGGCCGGAAGCCTTTGCTGTCCGAGCAGGGCTCAGGGCACGACCCTGCTGCTCCGCTCCCGCCGGTCTGCCAGCACGGACACCACCCGTCTCCCCTCGGCCTGGGTCCGTCCAGCAAGTCCACACTGAAGACCTGTGCGCTGGCGCCGGGGTTACCCAGCCCCCACCCCCAGAAGCTCAGAGCGGCAGGGAAGGCGGTGGGCACAGCAACCCCAGTGTCCAGCGAGCCCGGGCCCCCACAGAGCAGGCGCTGGCCGAGGGCCCAGGGCAGGGACCGCACTGCTCACCCGGGAAGCTCCGCCGCCGGCAGGCTGAACTCGGCGCACTCTCGGCTGGTCCTTGGCTGGTTGAGGCCACGGGTCGCAGGGCGCGCCTGGCGGTAGGCAGCTTCTTCCACCGGGGTCCCTGGTGACAGGGACGTCGGGCCCCAGGCCCGGCCGAGGCCGCAGCCCCTGCTCACTGAGCCGAGGCTGGGGGTGGGGCGGGTAGAGCCTCCTCTCAGTTCGCTTTGCCGAGAGGGGAAAGTTAAAACCAGTCTTTTCATTTGGGAGCCTTTGAACACGTTATGATCGCGCCTCCTGTCAGAGGGCAATCTGTTTTCACTTAGGGGAACGGCTCGGGCTGCGGTGGCCGGCAGCGGGGCCGCTACACTGACAGCTAATTACGTTTTCACCACTGCGCCTTCGGCTGCCCGCTCAGATCCTCGGCGAAGACTCGGGCCTGGGCTCCCAGACGCCCCAGCATCGGGGGGTCGCAGTAGGACGGGGTGGGGGCCACTGACGAGGGCTGGTCCGGCAGCAAGGAAACTAGGCCCCTGCCAGCCACAGCCCCAGGCCTCGAAGGCCGCCCCCGGCCCGGAGCCCCTGGAGCCCCGCGGGCGTCGGAAGAGCCGCCTCTGCAGCCCGGGGCACCCGGCCGGGAGTGACCAGCCCTGCTCGCACGTGCCTCGGTGGGCGGCCATGCCACTCTCTGGTCACATGATCCAGGCCGGGCCAATCGCAGCACCTCCGCCCCTCCCCACCACAGTGATTGGCTTTAAAGCCGGCACGTGGGTCGAGCGCCGCCAATCAGTGCCCAGCCCTGGGACTGGGGAACGCGGCCCTTCTCGCGAGATTCCTGCGGTGTTCTCGCGTGGCGCTGGGCTTCGGTGGTGACCAAAGCCGGACCCCGGGGTGGAGTTGCCGCGGGGCGCCTCGGCTGCTTCAGATCTCAGACGAGGAAGGGCTGCTGTGCCCGAGTGTGCGATCTCCGCCATGTTGGGGATGTGTGGATACTAAAGTTACCTATTTTTTAACTGCTGACAGCCTATTTTATTTGCTCGGTCTGGCAACCTGGAACCTAGCGGGAAGCAGGTGCACCCGCTGCCCAGGCCGAAGGCCCAGGAGCCCCCACGCCCACCTGCTGACCAGGGAGCCAGCGGCCCAGGTTGCGGGCAGCCCCGAGTGGACAGCTGCGGCCTCACAGCTCGCTTTGCAGGGCAGGGCCAGCCACTGGCCGGACGTGAGGGGCTGGGAAAGAGCGAGTGGCTACGGGAGGAGGGGGTGGGAGGCGTGGGCCGTGCCCCACAGGCCCCGCTGCGGGAGACCCCCGGGGGATGCCCACCATCTCCCCTACCCAGCCGGCATGGGACTTCCTCCATGGGCTCCCAGGGCAGAGAGGAAGGTGACCCCAGGACCTGCTCTGACGCTTCCCTCCCTGCATCGGGCCGGCTCCCCGCTGACCAAGGCTGGGTCATTAGTGGCCGTGGAAGAACCTAGCATCCCAGCGTTACTGACCCGGGCCCCGTCCTTGGCCTGCAAGGGTCCTGCGTGGCGCCCTGGAGTGTCTGGACCCTCTGGGCTCCCACCAGCCCCGCAGCCAGGGGACACTTCATTCCATGCCGGCGCACAGCCGGGGTCAGTGTCCGGGCCAAGGGGGCTCCCACAGACCAGCACAGCCCCCACCCAGGAGGCAGGAGCTGGGGGAAGACTTCAAGTTTCGCGTGGGCATCCCGGGGTCAGGGGTCTGCCCCTGCCTGGTGCTAGACCTGAGCTGGGCCACACCGTGGACCCACCAGGCTGCCCTCCCCAAAGTGAACAGGAGGGAGCAGGTGGGGGTGGAGTCAGGCCTGCAGTGGGAGTGCAGCCCCCTGACCTGCCGAGGCGCTCACGGGAGACCCCTGCAAGCCCAGGAGGGCAGAGCCAGGGGGCTTAGACCCCCCCCCCCCAGGGAACAAGGCTGTGGCTGGGGGTGGTGTCAGCAGCAGAGTGCCCCTCAGGAAAGCTGGGGCGGGACTTCCGGCTTCCTCGTTCGCTCCCCTGCAGGGCCACTCGGGCAGCATCCAGGCCTGCTGGTCAGACCCCGCAGGGACACAGGGAAAGGCGCCCCCCCCCCCCCGCTGCCACAGCCCCCTGGGGAGGGAGTCAGAGTTTCACCGACCCCGGATGGCTGCGCTGCGCCGGGCAGGACGCGCCGGAACCCCGGTTGTGACTTAAAGGTGACCGTGGCTGCCGCAGGTGCCACTGTGTGCTGGTGGGGCCCCGTGGCTGCCCCCCGCCCTCCTGTACTCTCCTGCAGCGACAGGTGCCCTGGCCACACCCACACAGCCCAGTACAGCGCGGCCCCTGGCCCTGGGTGTGGGGCAGGGACACAGGTTGGGACGTGGCCCCTCCCGCCCTGGGCCCCTGCCATGTCTGACGGCCACAGGCCCCGCTGCACTGCCGGCCGCCTCCTTGTCCTTTTTCTTCATTTAAACATGGACTTTTATCTCCTCTGCTCAAAGGCAGAGAGGCAGAGCTCTTCCATCCGCTGGGTCACTCCCCCGATGGCCACAACAGCCAGGGCTGGGCCAGGCCAGAGCCAGGAGCTTCTCCCAGGTCTCCCACGCGGGTGCAGGGGCCCGAGCACCTGGGCCATCACCTGCTGCCTCCCAGGCCACAGCAGAGCGGGATCGGAAGTGGAGCAGCCAGGACTCGAACCAGCGCGCATGTGGGATGCAGGTGTCCCAAGCCCCGCCCCGGGACCCCGTTTCTCTGAGAGCATTTGAGTTGGCCTCCTGTCCCTTTACCAGAGGAACCTCTGGGAGCCCAGGCCAGGCCCTGCTGTGTGCCCAGCAGCCGGCGCCACCGGGACTGGAGACTGCTGGCCACTTCACAGAGGCCCCAAGGATGGAGGCATGTGGCCGGGTCCCGCCCCACACCCACAGCAGCGGCCCCCATGCTGGCTGGGCCCCGAGGCGCCCAGTGCCTTCTGCAAGCTGCCTCCTCTTGTGAAGGTCAGAGGCCAGAAATGGGGGCGGCGCCCCAGGGCCCCCAGAGGCTGGGGCCTGGGGAAGGGCAGCGGGGTGGTCACTGTGCACCAGGCCCCCCACCCCATCCTGGCCGGGCTGCTGTGCTCCGGGGGAGGGGGCGGTGGGGGGGTCTGCGGCCACGGCTGTGTTCCACTTCGAGAGGTGGTGGTCCTGGCCCCGGGCTCTCAGAAGGAGCTGGTCAGGGAAGGGAGTGGCCCCCCCGACACGAGAGGACGTTCCGGCCAGTTCCTGGGCAGGCCTGCCCCCCCGGCTGTCCCCCGGCGGTGGGCCCGAGCCCGGCTCTCCTTTCTGGATGGTCGTGAGGGCCGGGGCCTCCGCCACTTACAGGTTACAGCTGGGCACCGGCCGTCCCCAGGGAACTCACCCTCCAGCTCCCTGCAAGGGCCGCCCGGCCTGGCAGCGATGTCCGGCCCCGCCTGCCTTCCCCCAGCCCAAGTGCTCACCACCCCCGGGATGGGACTGCCACCATGAAGCCCAGGCCCCTGCCCGGCGGCCCCGGCGGCCCCACGCCCAGAAGGGGCTCGGCACAGGTGCCCGTAAGCCCGCCCTCACGCCCCCCGCTCCGGCCACGGTTTCAGACGAGGACAAAGAGTGCAGCTGGGATTCAGAGGCAGCTCCCGTACCTGCCCACGCACAGAGTGACCACAGCTGACCCCAGGAGCCGCGCGGCCGTGGGTGCAGCTGATGGGCGGGACAGGCACCTGCAGAGCAGAACCCGCTGTTGACGGGAGCCTGGGGGCGTAAGCTGTGCCCACCCACACCGCGGCCGGCCACGCGGCGAGCTTGGTGGAGAGCAAACCACAGATACGGCGGCGGGAGGGACTGGCGGCCCCCAGGAGTGGCTCCATCCACAGGGATGCCGAGCCGGGCAGGGCAGGGCCCCAGGTGGCGCCCAACACGCCCGTGGTCTGTGCCAGGGCTGGGGGCTGGGCCAGCTGGTCGCTCTCCCACGGTGGTGGCGCTGCACGCGGCCAAGGCCACTGACCTCAGAGTCGGGGAGTTCGCAGGGTCTGAGGACCGGCACTGTCACTGCGGCCCAGCCCCCATCCTCCTCCTGGCACAGTGGGCTCCACGCCGCCTCGCCCTGACAGGTGCCACGCTGACCCCTGACCCCGGGCAGCTCTGCTCTCCACCCTCTGCCCTCCTAGGGAGGAACGAGAGCAGCCCTGATGCCCCCCCACCCCGGAGCCCTGTCCCCACACAGCCTGCATCCCACCAAGCCCACCACCCCCACCACTACGCAAATACTTACAGCACGGAGTATTTCAGAGTTACACAGAGACAGAGGCAGAGGCCCTCCACCCGCTGGGCCACGGCTGGGCCGGGCTGAAGCCAGGAGCCAGGAGCTTCCTCCGGGTCTCCCGGGGCTGCGGGGGCCCAAGGCCTCGGGTCGTCCTCCACTGCTTTCCCAGGCCATAGCAGGAGCAGGATGGGAAGCAGAGTAGCGGGGGCTTGAACTGGCGCCACAGTGGCCTTACCGGCTACACCACAGCAAATGCTCTTGCCAGCGGCTCCAGGTGTGCACCGAGCCTGGCGTTACCCAGTTCAAGACACCACACTGCACACGTCACACCCACGTCACACACGCCACACGCTACACGTGCCACATGTGTTGCACATACGTCCCGTTCTGTCCACGGCAGGCCAGGTGGGGATCAGACGGGCAGGCGCCTCCCAGGCCCTGACTCCCGGCTGCGCACGGAGTCTGTGGGTCCCCGGTGCCACCCCCGCCCCTCACCATCGTCCCTGAGCCGGGGTCTCTGCCGCAGGGCAGCCGCCAGGGCTGCGTGACGTCGCCTCCGCACTAGCACAGCCCTCTGCCCTCTGTCCCCGAACTCCTGCCGGCCCCAGCTTCTCAGGGGTCCTCGGCTCAAGCCACGGCCCCTCCCCCAGGGCCTCCTGCAGAGCTGAGGAGAGGCGCCCACTCCCCGAGGGAGGCCCTCGTCTCCCCTGGCTCAGACTCATCCTCCGCCCGCCCCCCCCCGCCACCCAGGCCACAGGCGGCCAACAGGGAGCCCGGTGCTGCCCAGTGCCCTGTGGGGGCCGAACAGCAGGTCCACCAGAGCTGGCGGGTCACGCCCACCCGCTGGGAGCCCGCCAGGAAGGGCCGTGGGCCCGCGGAGGTTCGAAGTGGCTCTGCAGGAGGGAGGGTCTCGGCCTAGCCCCTGCCCACCCACCCAGTGCTCACACCCCAAAACAGAAGCTGGACACGCCCGTGCCCCAGGGGGCTGCACCGTCATCCTGTGCCGGCCCAGCCCGCTCGGCCCTGGGCCGGTGGGGGCGGCCTGTCTCCAGGCTCTGGCCTGCCGCGTCGCCCCCGCTGCCCTGGGCACGGCAGCCCTCGCCTCAGATCCACGGCGCTCCCACCTGGTCGCTCTCACACCGGGCCGGGGTCGCCAGGCGCGCGCACCCACCACCCTGCAGGCTCCGCTCAGAGCCGTCGGGCAGGCCCCGGCCGGGGCCCCAGCGCGGGCGCCTCCATCCGCGCACGAACGTGGCCGCCCCCCGCCACGCCGCAGCCTGCCCCGCCTCCCGCCCCGTCCCGCGGCCCCGGGCGGCGGGCACGCACGAGCGGCGCTGTCGGGTCCCCGAAGCGAGCGGCGCGCGGCCGAGCCCCGCCGGCGGCCGCGCGCGCCGCCCCACGTGGGCCCACGCCGGCTCGCGGCCCCGGCGCCCGATTGGCCGCCGCGCAGCCAATCAGAGGGCGCCGGCGCCGGCGGCCGCGCCGATTGGCCGCCCGGGACCGGCCCGGGAGGCGGGGCTCCCTTTTGTTCTTTCCAGCCGGCCCGCCGCCCCCTCCCCCGCGGCCGCCCGGGGTCCGCGCTGGTCCGCCCGCGGCCGCACCTTTCCATTTCTGTGTCCTCGGCCTCCTCGCCCTCGCATCCTCCCCGTCACCAAATGGCTGGGGGTGCGGCGACCTGAGGGCTTCCCCGAGGGGCACGAGGTGTCGGCTGTGCCTGCAGATCTCCCTGCGCCCCCTCCTCCCTAACCTCCCTCCCCCTCCCCCCTGGCATCAGCGGCCTTGGCCTCCCTCTGGGCTGCAAAGTGGGGGCCCCAGGAGCCCCGGCGAGGAGAGGAGGCGCTCGGGGTCCAGGTCTGGGTCTCCTGGCCT
Source organism: Lepus europaeus (assembly GCF_033115175.1). NCBI lineage: Eukaryota > Metazoa > Chordata > Mammalia > Lagomorpha > Leporidae > Lepus > Lepus europaeus. The sequence goes on along the minus strand of NC_084844.1, from coordinate 1,223,561 downwards.
CGGGGCCACCGGCTTCCCCTGGTTACCGCCCGAGCCAGGGCTGCTGGGGAAAGGAGACCCCGGAGCCCAAGGCCCGGCCGGCAGCTGGACCGCGCGGGGCCGTGGAGGAACCCAGCTCCGGGGAGCGACGGTAGAAGGGCGGCCGAAGCCTGGCTCCCCGGCTCGGCACCAGACGCCCCTGGGCCGACCCCAGCCCGGCCTGGGCAGGTGCCCGCAGCTCCCTGGGGATGGGGCGCGTGTTTCCACTGTGCAACAACTGAATCCATGGAGCGGGCCCCATGGGGTGGCCGGGAGCGGGGAGCAGAGGGCGGGGGTCTCCAGACACCCCTCTCCACGCACCCCTGCTGTCTGGGGAGAGCAGGCCCCGTGCTGATGGGGTGGGGGAAGTGCGGCCGGCAGGGCACCTGCTGTGCGTCCGCGGGCTGCGGGCAGGCACGGCGGGGACCGGAACTCCCACTCCCCACCCTGCTCACACGGAGCCTCCGGAAGCTGGGGGCCCACGGGGGGGGGGGTGAGGCTGCCCAGCGAGGTCGGAGGGGCGGCAGAAGGAAGAGGAAACAGATTGCGGGGCCGATAGCCAGGGCCGGGGTCACCCACCTGGACCGGAAGTCTCCCCCCGGGGGCGGGCCCAGCGTAAGATAGTGCGACCCAGCTGACCGCGCCGGCGAGGCCGCCGAGGACAGGCCGGGCGGGTCTGAGTCAGGCGGGACCGCACGGCCGGCCCACGCGCGGCCCTTAGCGTCCAGGACCGTTACTGGGCCAGCGCCCGCGGCAGGCGAGGGTCCCGCAGGGCTCGGAGGCGGACGGAGCCCTGAACGGGAGCCCCAGGCCAGGGGGCAGTGGAGCTTCGCCGGACGGTCCCGCTTCCTGGGCGGCACCAGGCTGGAGAGGTGGCCCCCGGGAGCCCCGCCCTGCCCAGGCCCAGCTGCAGAGGACGGGGGAAGGCGACCCTGGCTCTCCCGGCTGCCGCCCGGTGTCCCCTGCTGCGGACCCAGCTCTGCCTCCGTGCACAGCACACGGCCCCGCAAGGCATGAATGGGGTCACTTGGCCTGGCTCCAGCCCACCGGCAGGCCAGCGACGGGAAGTCGCCGCCACGTGGGGGTGGGGACGGCCGCCTGCTCCGGCCCTGTTGCGGCCCCGCCGGGAGCCCGCGCGGGCACGGTGCAGGGGCGCCCCCCAGCGGCCACGCCCGGGACGGCGGCAGTGTCCAGGCCCCCAGTGAGGGCCGAGCTCCCAGGCCAGCGCAGGCTACCCGGGAGCCCCGAAAGGCAACGTGGCCCTTGAGGGACGCCGCTCGGGGCGCCCCGGAGCCGGGGTGGTGGGCGCCGGCGATGCTGCGTCCGGGAGGAACCCGCGGCCCCGACCGCCCCGAGCAGCGGCCGGGCTCGTCCCGCGCCCCCGGGGACGCAGGCCCTGCCCCGCCCCAGCCAGACCCGCTGCTGCGGTCGCGCCCGGTGCCCTGCGCTCCCCTCACGACCGGCCACGGCCTCGAGCGTGCCGCCAGGCGCGGCCGCCGCCTTTGTCTGAGGGCGCGGGGCGGGCGCGGAGCCGACAGGCCGCGGGGTCCGCCCGCACACGGCCGCGGGAGCGCGAAGCCCGCGCGCCGCCTCAGCCCGCGCCCGCGCGCCGGGAGCCGCGCGCCCATTGGCCGAGAGCTCGGCCGCCCGCGCCAATCAGCGGTCGGAGCGCGGCGGGCGCCGAGGGGATGGCGCGTGCGCACTCGGCCTGCCGCCCCCGCCCCGCCGCTGTCCGCGGCGGCCTCGGAGGGGCGGCGGCGCCCCCGCTGCGCTCTGGTCGTCCCGGCCCTGCGTGACCCGGCGGCCGCTCTGGAGACCCGGGCGCCGTCCTGCCTCCGACGGCCCGGGCGGGGTCCTGCCCGCGCGAGGGGAGGGCCCCCGCCGCGGGCGGGGGTCGCCCTGGCCGCAGACAAAGGAGGGCGGGCGGCGCGGGCCCGGGCGCCCCCGCCAGGTGGCTCCGGGAGGCGGCCGTAGCGGATGGGAGAGGCCCCGGGGTTCCGCCGCCTCCCCTTGGGGCCGTGGTGCGCGGGCGGCGGCCGGGCGGGGCGCTCCACGCAGGGGCCTCGCAGGCGGTCAGGCCGCGGGGATCGTGGGAGCCCCCGAGGGCGGTCAGGGCCGGCAGCGCCTCTCCCCGTATGCCCGGTCCCTGCAGGGCCGCGGGGGCCGAGCTGCCCTTCGCTGGGCCCCCAAAGGCTCCCTGGTGCGGAACAGGAGCCCCAAGACCGGGAGAGGCGGGCAGAGCCTCGGCTGTCCCCCGCCCAGGCCTGTGCCCACCCCAGCCCCTGCGCTGGGCACCACAGCAGCGGCTCTGCTGCTTGCCCCGTGTGCGCGGCTGTCCTCGGGGCTCTGCGCCTCCTGCCCGGCTCCTGGGAGGCCCTGTGTGTGTGTGTGTGTGTGTGCTGACCACAGAGCAGCGGACGCAGACCCGCTGTGACCTTGACCTGCAGCCGGGGTGGACCCTCCTCCCAGCCAGCGTCCCAGGAAGCCCACTGAGCTCTGCGCGCTGGGGCCCCAGAGCGCATGAAAGGAAGCCGAAGCCGTCCACAAACAAAGAAATGCGGATTCAGACGACGTGGCAGTGGCCAGCAGGGCGCGGGCAGGGGCTGCTGGGAGGGGTCTGGGGGGCGGCACCGCGTGGCTGACCCCCGGGCCGGTGACAGTGACAGGGAGACTGAGACCTCAGAGGCCTTCCCCTTTGCTGGAGAAGCCGGGACCTTGAGGGCGGGTGGGGCCCCGGGCGCCGGTGGAAGAGCGGGTAAGGCCGGGCTCCCATGTTCCAGCCCCCCCCCCGCCACTGCCTGGCCTTATATTGATGGGCAGGGCCTCCTGTGCGACTTACACGGGGCTGTGTGGGGCAGAGAGTGGACAGGTTATCGCCTGCGCTCGGCAGACGCTGCCCCCAGGCGTCGGTCAGCCGGTGTGGGAGCCGGCCTGGTCCACTGGGCGTCCACTCCAGCACAGGCAGGCTCCTGGGGCGGCACTGAAGGGCGTGGGTGTTTTGTAGCACAAGAGGTGGAGAGGAGGGACCCAAGTGGGGGGGGTTCTCTGCCCGACAGGTTGAGCCACCTGAGCTCCGAGGGCCCCCGGGGAGCCAGGGTCTGCTTCCCAGCTGTGACCCCCGGTCTCCCACAGCACTGGAGGCGTCTGAGGGCCAGAGCCGGCCACTGCGGCCGCCATCGCCCCCACGTTGTCCCCTCCTACACGGCCACCGAGGGCCCCAGGGACTTGGCCCAGTGCATTGGGTTAGGGTCTCCCCAGTCGCGCCAACAGCAGCTTCAGCAGGTGCGGCCCCAGCCCACAGCTGGACCACAGCCTCTCGGGCCAGCTGCCTCTGGACCCTCAGGCCTCACCGGCTGCTGCAGCCGAGGCTCTCGGCCCTCCCACCTGCTCGCCTCTGGCAGAGCCGCCGGGCCGGCATTCCCTCGCCGCGGGACCCTCTCCCAGGTCCCAGGGCTCCGCTGGGCACCAGGGCACACACCTGCCATACACCGGGCGCCCAGTGCCTGTGTGCTGGCTCAGAGCCAGGATGCTGGGGCGGGACCGACGACGCATTCCCATGTGCACACAGGTGAACCCCCTGGTACCAGGCAGGGGACCCCCACCACACCAGAAAGGGAGACTGAGGCAGAGGGGTGGAGAAGCTCGGTGAGGCCACGCAGCCAGTAGGTGGCAGAGCCGGGGTCCCTGTCCCGCCGGCCTGCTCCGGGCTCTGAAGCGCTGCCCTCGCTTTTTCTTCCCGGGAACCAAGCCCCCTGCCTCCCACCTGCCACATTAGCTGGTGCATGTGCTGGGCAGTCTGTCCCAGCTGCCTCCCCTCCACTACGATTGGTTCCAGTGACCCAGGCCTCAGCCAATCAGAACACAGCTCTCCCTGACCCCGCCCCCAGCATGGAGCTGGTGACTCTTGCTCCTCCCCTGAGCTGTTGGGGTGGGATAGTGTGGGTCACTTCACCACCACGAGGCCAGCGTGAGCTCAGAGCTGACCCCTGGGTCGGGGGGAGCTGAAGAAACGAGAAACTGACGTGGACGATCCAGCTGTGCCTGAAGCCTGCCTTCCAGCAAGGCCCAGTCCTTACAAAAAAATAAGAGACTGGAAAAGAGAGAGAATCTTCATCCACTGGCTCACTCCCCCAAAAGGCAGGAACGGCCAGGGCTGGGCCAGACCAAGTCTCTCACGCAGGTGCAGGGCCCAAGCACCTGGCCCAGCCTCCACTGCCTTCCCAGGCCACAGCAGGGAGCTGGATTGGAAATGGCACAGCCGGGACTCTGGGTGCCAGCGCCACAGTTGGAGGCTTTGCCGGCTGTGCCCCCCCCCCGCCCCGCCAGCGCCGAGGCCCATGCTTGAAGCCCAAAAGCAGAACACAGCCACCCTCTGAGCGGCTCAGCCAGCGCCGGGTGATGGCTGATCCCGTTGAGAGCTCAAGTCTCAAGATAATGAGAGAAAAGACTCGGCTCCCTGGGGCCCACAGCAGGTGCAAAGCCAGCACCAGCCCGACTGGGCCACCCTGGCTGCACCTTCGCTTCCCCCCCATTTGGACTGATTCATTTGAAAGACAGTTACAGAGAAAGAGAAATTTTCCATCTGCTCATTCACTCCCAGATGGCAGCGATGGGGCTGGGCCAACTGAAGCCAGGAGCCTGGAGCGCCATCTCGGTCTCCCAGGCTGGTGCAGGGGTCCAGGCACTTGGGCCGTTTCTGCCGTCCCAGGCCATGAGCAGGGAGCTGGCTGGGAAGTGGAGCAGCCGGGGCTGACGTCAGATGCTGGCACTGAGCCGCGGCACCGCCATGCCGGCCCCCACGCTCACTTTCCGAGGCTTCGGCGTCTCCCTGTGGCCTCAGTGAGCTCCCTGACCTCACCCCAAATGCCTTCTCTCCGTCTGTTACCCCAGGGTCGGGCGTGCACAGTTGACTTCACAAGGTTCACGGAAAGTGGATTAGAGGGGAGTTCAGGGGCCGGCGCTGTGGTGCAGCATCTCTTCCCGTGTGGGTGCCGGTTGGGGTCCCGGCTGCTCCACTTCCCAGCCAGCTCCCTGCTAGCGTGCCTGGGAGACCACTTCCGATCTGTCTCCTCAGATGGCCACAACGGCCGGAGCTGGGCTGATCCAAAGCCAGGAACTCCATCAGGGCCTCCCACGTGGGGGCAGGGGCCGAAGCACTGGGCCATCCTCCGCTGCTTTCCCAGGTGCATTGGCAGGGCGCTGGGCCGGAAGTGGAGCAGCCAGGATGTGAACCGGCACCCATGCAGGATGCCTGCCCTGCAGGCTATGGCTTTACCCGCTGCGCCACGGTGCCGGCCCAGCTTTAACTCCTTTTTTTTTTTTTTTAATTTTTTCTTTTTTTATTTTTTGACAGGCAGAGTGGATAGTGAGAGAGAGAGACAGAGAGAAAGGTCTTCCTTTTTGCCGTTGGTTCACCCTCCAATGGCTGCCGCGGTAGGCGTGCTGCGGCCGGCGCACCGCGCTGATCCGATGGCAGGAGCCAGGTGCTTCTCCTGGTCTCCCATGGGGTGCAGGGCCCAAGCACTTGGGCCATCCTCCACTGCACTCCCTGGCCACAGCAGAGAGCTGGCCTGGAAGAGGGGCAACCGGGACAGGATCGGTGCCCCGACCGGGACTAGAACCCGGGGTGCCGGCGCCGCAAGGCGGAGGATTAGCCTGTTAAGCCACGGCGCCGGCCTTTAACTCCTTTTTTAAAGGAGTTTTTGAAGTAGTCTCATCCATGCTGTTACGCGGTGAGGCACAGCCAAGGTGCCAAGTAAGGCTGGGCGCTAGCTGGGTTCAGGTGCGGGTCATGGGTGCCCAGGAAGGGAGGCTGCACTCACAGGCCCTTATGTTCTCCGCAACCGGAAATGGGGAGGAGGAGGGGGGCCCCGGCAGGCCCCGGGCCCTGTCCATCTTTCTCCCCAATGTGCTCAGCAGGGGAGTTTACAAGGAGGCTGCTGCTGGACTCAGGACGGCCCACACACCGTGGCCGAGGCGCCGAGAGACAGGTCCACCTGTCCCTGCTTCCGGCAAAGAGAAGCCCCTCCCTGAAACCCCTGCAGCCCCCCCGGCCTCCTTGTCCAGAACAGGTGCCAGGGGTCTGATTGCAGCAGAGAGCTGCCCTGGAGGCATCAGTCACGCCCACGCTGCTCCCCAGCCCAAGCAGAGGCCACCAGGCCGCCCACTGTGTGAAGACACCAGCTGCTCCCAATCCGGGCACGCGGGGGCCGCACCGGGCCGGAGGAGGCTGGGCAAGGGCTCCTGGGACAGCAGGTCCTTGCGTTTGTAGCCTGTGCTGCCCGGCGAGTGCGGCCTGACCGCTGGGGGAGGAGCGGCACCAGGCTGGGGAAGGGGAGTCTGCAGTGTTTGTGAACAGACCGCGGCTGACTGCTTGCCCAGGCCGTCTCCCTCGGCATGGCCGTCGGCGTGGCGGGGCGACCACAGCCAGGGAAGCGGGCCCAGGCGCCCACACGGCGGCTAGGGACCTACCAGGGCACAGGTGCAGTCACCGTGGCAACATCTTTCAAGGCACTGTTCACTTGGAGCAGGAAGCCAGCTGCACAGGCCTGCCCGCCCGGAACTGGGTGGCTAGATACACTTGGGAAATTCTCCGTGTTTTCTTTTTACAAAATATTTTGTTTGTTTGTGAGGCACAGTGACAAAAAGAGGGATGGACAGGGGTCTTCCCTCTGCTGGCTCACTCCCCCAATGCCACGACAGCCGGGACTGGGCCAGGCCGAAGCCAGGAGCCCAGAACTCCGCCAGGTCTCCCACGTGGTGCAGGGGCCCAAGCACTTGGGCCTCTTCCACTGCCTCCCGGGCCACAGCAGGAAGCTGGATGGGAAGGGAAGTGGAGCAGCCAGGACTCGAACCAGTGCTCACGGGGGTGCTGCTGTCAGAGGCAGCGGCCTCACGACGGCTCCACAACACCAGCCCCAGCTGAGATGGTTTTAAGAAAGAGGAGCTGGGGTGCCGTGGGCTGCGCCTCGGCCTGCAGTGCCACGTCCCAGAGAGGGTCTGGTCAGAGTCCCGGCTGCTCCTCTCCGACCCGGCTCCCTGCTGCGGCCTGGGAGAGCAGCAGCAGATGCCCGGGCCCTGCACCCACAGGAGAGGCCTGGAAGAAGCTCCTGCTTTGGCCTGGCCCCGCCCTGGCTGTCATGGCCATGTGGGGAGTGAACAGCAGATGGGAGATCTCTCTCCCTCTCTCTCCCTCTGCTTTCAGATAAATCTTTTTTTTAAAAAAAGATTTTATTTATTTGAGAAATAGAGCTACAGTGAGAAGGAGAGACAGAGAGAGAGGTCTTCCTTCTGCTGGTTCACTCCCCAGATGGCTGCAATGGCCGGAGCTGCACTGATCCGAAGCCAGGAGCCAGGAGCTTCTTCCTGGTCTCCCACATGGGTGCAGGGGCCCAAGGACGTGGGCCATCCTCCACTGCTCTCCCAGGCCACAGCAGAGAGCTGGATCCGAAGTGGAGCAGCCGGGACTAGAACTGGTGCCCACATGGGATGCTGGCGCTGCAGGCGGAGGATTAACCTACTGTGCCATGGCTCCGGCCCCCAGATAAATCTTTAAAAACAGAGTTGTCTGGTCAACATTCCATTTCTGAATAGGAAACCACGGATGCTCACAGCAGCCATCAGGCCGTGGTCACTGCGGCTCAAAGTGGGGGCGCCCTGGTTCCATCAGTGGCTAACAAACACCCTCCCCGGGGGTCTGAGCCCATGGTGGGGCGCCCTCCGGCCTGAGAGGTAAAGCAGCAGCTAGGACCGCATGTCCTGCATCAGCGAGCCCGGGACACGGTCCTGCCTCTGCTTCTGACCCAGTGCACCTGCCTAGTCCCTGCCACACACATGGGCGACCTCGGGGAGCTCCTGTCCCTGCCTCAGCCTGGTTCAGTTCCAGCCACTGCAGCATCTGGGGAGTAAACCAGAGGACAAGATCTCTGTCTCTCTCTCTCTGGCTTTAAATAAAATGAAAATAAAACATTGTAAAATATTTTTAAAGATTTATTTACTTGAAAGGCAGAGTTACAGAGAGAAAGAGAGAGAGAGGAGGAGAGACAGAGAGAGCTCTTCCACCCACTGGTTCACTCCCCAAATGGCTGCAACCGCCAGCGCTGGGCCAGGCTGAAGCCAGGAGCCAGGAGCTCCATCCGGGTCTCCCACACGGGTGCAGGGGCCCAAGGACTTGGCCCATCCTCCGCTGCTTTCCAGGGCATTAGCAGGGAGCTGGATGGGAAGTGGAGCAGCCTTACCAGCTACGCCGCAGCGCCAGGCCCAATTTTAAAATGTTTAAAGGAAGGAGTTACCGAGCCAATACAAAAACCTGGGTGAGGGACAACGGGTTAAAGCCCTGGCCTTTAGCGCCGGCATCCCATATGGGTGCTGGTTCTAGTCCTGGCTGCTCCACTTCTGATCCAGCTCTCTGCTATGGCCTGGGAAAGCGGTAGAAGATGGCCCAAGTCCTTGGGCCCCTGCACCCGTGTGGGAGACCCGGAGGAGGCTCCTGGCTTCGGATCAGCGCGGCTCCGGCCGTTGCAGCCATCTGGGGAGTGAACCAGGTGATGGAAGACCTCTCTCTGTCTCTACCTCTCTCTGTAACTCTGCCCTTCAAATAAATAAAATAAATCTTTAAAAAGAAGGATGAAGCTTACGCGCATGGCCAAGGGAGATCAGCCGGTCTGGAATGGCTGGGTGCTGTGTGAGTGCAGGCACGCGGCACCGCGGTAAAGGCGGGACTCGGCTCTGTAAACATGGGCGATCTTCAGGGAGGAGGAGGAGGGAGAGGACGGAGCCCTGGCTCTGGGTCAGCACCTGGACTTCCCAGGACACGGGCGCCTTTGACTCCCAGCTGAACGATGCCTCAGCACAGGCCCTGCGGGTGCCGCTCCTGCCCCCGGCGCTGCACCCCCACCGGCTCCTGCTGACTCCCCCAAGGCTTCTCAAGACTGTGCTGAGCCCAGCTGGACGGGGCCTTGGCTACCGGTGAGGCCCACAGCCCCGTGTGGGCACGTGGCCACCCCACTCCCATCACGGAGCCTGCGGGCAGACGGTAAGTGGGTCCAGGGCAGCCCTCAGCGGCCACCCCACAGGCCCCGCCCAGGCTGTGCGGAGTGGGGGTCTCGCAGCCGGGACACGAGAGGTCAGGGAGGCCCCACAGAGGGACACGTGGCCCCGCTTTCTTCTGGGACCTGCCCGGCCAGGGGGTGTGGAAGCCAGCGGGGACCCTCTGAGCAGCTCTGCCCCGCCCAGCCCCTGGACACCTGGTGGACTCTGGACAGCTGTCCCCACTGACCCTGAGCCGCCCTGTGCCCAGAGCCAGGCCAAGCGCTGAGTTCTGAGGGAGCCCGAGGCCGGGACTTCGGCTTGTACTCCTTTCTCCTTTCCTTCCTTTTGCTTTTTATTTTTTTATTTATTACTTGGGAGGCAGCGTTACAGAGAGGCCTTCCATCCGCTGGTTCACTCCCCAGATGGCTGCAGCAGCCAGGGCTGGGCCAGGCCGGAGCCAGGATCCTGGGACTCCATCCGGGTCTCCCACGTGGGTGCAGGGGACAAGGACCCGGGCCATCTTCCACTGCCTTCCCAGGACATAGCAGATTGGAAGTAGAGCAGCTGGGACTCGAACTGGCGCCCATATGGGATGCCGGCGCTGTAGGCGGAGGCTTAGCCCACTGTGCCATGGTGCCAGCCCAGCAACTTTTATCTTAAAAGGCCTCTAGCGAGCAACACATGCCTACAGTGAGGGGAAGGGTTCCTTGGGCCGATCGGCAAGTGCACAGGTCAGGGAGCCAAACCTGCGGAGTGTGGTGACATCCAGCGCGTGGCCCCACTGCCCTGGACCTGGCCCCCACCAATTTCCTGCACAGTCTCTGGGAGCCAGGAGCTCCATCCTGGTCTCGTGTGGGTGCAGGGGCCGAAGCACTTGGGCCGTCTTCCGCTGCTTTCCCAGGCCATGACAGGGAGCTGGAAGGGAAGTGGAGCAGCCGGGACCTGAACCTGTGCCCCCATGGCGCTGCCCCTGCTTTGCCCGCCCCTCCCCAGACGTCTGAAGTCTTTTACGCAGAGGTCCTTTGGTTTCTAACCTTCCCACCCCAGGCTGGGCAGAGTTGGCAGCCAGACCCACCTCCCCACTCCAGCTGGGGCTGTGCACCCCCAGGCACCCACCCCACCCTCATGCCTCGGCCTGTGCACCCTCGTGCTGCGGGCGTGGGAGCTGTCACAGTGCGGGGGCGCCACAGCCACCAGCCTGGGGTATGTGACTGCCCCCCCCCCAGCACTGAGCTGCCCTCATCCTGGTCGCTGCACCTGTGAGCCCATGACCAAGTCTCTTTTTTCAAGATTTATGCATTTATTCAAAAGAGATTCAGAGAGAGGCCTTCATCCGCTGGTTCACTCCCAGGCAGCCGCAGCGGCCAGTGCTGGGCTAGCCCTTCACTGGGAGCTTCCTCCCGGTTTCCTCGAGGTGCAGGGTCCAAGCACCGGGGCCCTCCCCTGCGGCTGTCCTAGGCCATGAGCAGGGAGCTGGACCGGAAGCGGCGCAGCCCCGACGAGCACTGGTGCCCCTGTGGGACGCTGACGCTGCAGGATTTACCGACCGCACCACAGTGCCGGCGGCCATGGGGCCCCTCTGCGTGCCCTCATCACTGCTGTGAGGTTTCGGGAAGCCGCGCCCTGCTCCCTTGTGGACACTGGGGCAGGTTTCAGCAGTGGCTGGGCTGCCACCTGACACCTCGCCTGGGTGAGTCCCGGCTGTGCCAATGCCGCTGCTGGGAGACAGCACACGGCAGCTCCAGGACTGGGGTCTCTGCCGCCTGACCGGGAGTTCCTGGCTGCAGACTGGCTCCCGGCTGGCCCAGCTGCGGCTACTGCAGGCATTTGGGAAGTGAACCCGTGGGCAGACCCAGGGGCTCTGCCTTGCCAATCAACCAGATGGCAGTCCTGCTGCCCAGGGGGACAGGAGCTCCCAGCCCCAAATGGGGGCACCTGGAAAGTCAAACTCCAGGCTCTGCTCCCATACCCAGGCCACACCCTCAGCCCACACTGCGCCAAGCCCTCCCGGGGCTCCCTGTCCTCACCCTGAGCAGGGGGCGTAGGGGCCTGGCACCCACTGGGCCCCTGCCGAGCCCGGGGTAGCTGTGGCTGTGCAGCACAGCACAGGGCCACATTTCTGCCCAGAAAAGGGACATTGGGCAGCCTCCTTAGTTGCCCGGCTCCTCCCGGGCCCAGCCCTCCACAGGGCACTGCTGCCCAGGGGGCCTTGGGGCCCTACCTGCAAGGTGGGCACCTGCCACCCCAGCCACCCAAGGCCAGGACCCCGCCCACCCCAACTCGGAGCCAGCCAGTGACTCAGCACTTTTATTTCTCCATACACGAGTGTCGCCGGGGCCTGATGTTCAACAGTAGAAAACCAGGATCTGTCATCTCTCAGAGAAGCCAGAGTTGTGTACAAAAACCTTACATAAATTAGAGGAGGAGTAAATTCACAGGCGTAAATGCAGACCGTTTCCAACTCCAGGCGGGTGCAGCCCGCGGCGCTCCGGCAGAAACCAGCTAGGAAAAGAACCGGGGTCCCCACGGCGGACCCCACCCCGCTGACGGCTCCAGCCACTCCCGCCCCGCCCCGCCGACCCCGCCGGGCGCGCACAGCCGCAGGCCAAGGGCTGGAGACCAAAGACGCGCACGGGGCACTGCACATGGAGGGGGCGGGCGCAAGGCCGGGGTCAGCGGCAGCCCTGCGCCCGGTGCTGACGGCGGGGCGATTCCAGTTTCGCGAGGCTAGCATGAGGTGTGTACATGTGCCAGGGCAAACAACTTCCGGTCAGCTCAGGCGGCAGGCGCGGCGGCCCGCAGTCCGTCTAGAAGCACTTGCGGTGCACGATGGAGGGGCCCGACTCGTCGTACTCCTGCTTGCTGATCCACATCTGCTGGAACGTGGACAGCGAGGCCAGGATGGAGCCGCCGATCCACACCGAGTACTTGCGCTCCGGGGGGGCGATGATCTGCGAGGGGAGACGCTTGGTCAGCCCGGCCCGGGGCGAGGCGCCCGCCGCCCCGCCCCCAGCCAGGCCCCGCCCCCGCCCCGCCCACCTTGATCTTCATGGTGCTGGGCGCCAGCGCCGTGATCTCCTTCTGCATGCGGTCGGCGATGCCGGGGTACATGGTGGTGCCGCCCGACAGCACCGTGTTGGCGTACAGGTCCTTGCGGATGTCCACGTCGCACTTCATGATCGAGTTGAAGGTGGTCTCGTGGATGCCGCACGACTCCATGCCTGGACGGGGGGCGCGGGCTCAGCGCGGCCCAGGGCGCCCCTCCCGCCCCGCCCCCGGGCCCGCCCCCGCCCGCGCCCCCCACTCACCCAGGAAGGAGGGCTGGAACAGCGCCTCGGGGCAGCGGAAGCGCTCGTTGCCGATGGTGATGACCTGGCCGTCGGGCAGCTCGTAGCTCTTCTCCAGGGACGAGGAGGACGCGGCCGTGGCCATCTCCTGCTCGAAGTCCAGCGCCACGTAGCACAGCTTCTCCTTGATGTCGCGCACGATCTCGCGCTCGGCCGTGGTGGTGAAGCTGTAGCCGCGCTCCGTGAGGATCTTCATGAGGTAGTCGGTCAGGTCGCGGCCGGCCAGGTCCAGGCGCAGGATGGCGTGCGGCAGCGCGTAGCCCTCGTAGATGGGCACCGTGTGCGTGACGCCGTCGCCCGAGTCCATCACGATGCCCGTGGTGCGGCCCGACGCGTACAGCGACAGCACGGCCTGGATGGCCACGTACATGGCCGGCGTGTTGAAGGTCTCGAACATGATCTGCGGGCGACAGGCCGGCTCAGCGCGCGCCCCGCCGCGCCCGCCCCGCACGCCCCATGCCGCAGGCCACGCATGTGATGTGAGCGACAACAGCACACGGGCAGGCACGCAAACAGAAACCTGGAGCTCCCGGAGGGACCCGCGCGGAGAGGAACAGAGGCCTGGAAACATCAGAGAGACGCGCGCGGTCAGCGGCGCCGGCGGGCCGGGGCGGGGCGGGCGGCGGGCGGCGGCTCACCTGCGTCATCTTCTCGCGGTTGGCCTTGGGGTTCAGGGGGGCCTCGGTCAGCAGCACCGGGTGCTCCTCGGGCGCCACGCGCAGCTCGTTGTAGAAGGTGTGGTGCCAGATCTTCTCCATGTCGTCCCAGTTGGTCACGATGCCGTGCTCGATCGGGTACTTGAGCGTCAGGATGCCCCGCTTGCTCTGCGCCTCGTCGCCCACGTACGAGTCCTTCTGGCCCATGCCCACCATCACGCCCTGCGGGGACAGGCGTCAGCGGGGAGCCCCCCGGGACGGCCGCGGCCTCGCCCACGGTCTCGCCCGCGCGCCGCGCCCCCCGCCCGGGCGGGCCTCACCTGGTGCCGGGGGCGCCCGACGATGGAGGGGAACACGGCGCGGGGCGCGTCGTCCCCGGCGAAGCCGGCCTTGCACATGCCGGAGCCGTTGTCGATGACCAGCGCGGCGATCTCCTCTTCCATGGCGGTCTGCGCGCAAACGCCCGGCTCAGCGCGGCCCCCGCCCGGCCCGGCCCGAGCAACCGTCGGGACCCGGGGCCCCCCGCCCCGGCCCCGCGGGGGCCCCCGCCCGCGCCCCCTCCCCCGGCCGCCCTTTGTTCCCGGGCCGGGGCGCAGCCCTGCCGCAGCCCCGCGGCGTCCGGGCCCGGCCGCTTACCGGCGGCGGAGCAGGCGGCGGAGCGGCGAGGAAGCGCGGACGCGGGCCGGCGGCGGCGAGTGAGACCGAGCGCGGCCTCCCCCGCCGCTATTTAAGGGGGCGCGGGGCGCGCGCGCGGGCGGGGGCGCGCGCGGCCCCAGAACTTGTCCATATATGGCGATCTTTCCGAACGCCGGGCGCCCATTGGCCCGCGCCGCCGGGACACGTGGGGCCCCGGCCCGCCCCTCCCCCGCCCGCGCCGCCGCCAACCGCCCCGCCCGCGCCGCCCCCGCGCGCCCGGGCCTCCGCACGGGCCTGCGGCGGGCACGGCCAGGGCGCCCTCCGGGGGTCGCCGGCGGAGCCGCACAGTGCGCTGCCCGCCCCGGCCCCGCCCCGGGACTGCCGCGCGGCGGGGGAGGGCCCGGCTGCGCCCCGAAACTGCCAGGCCCCGGGCGGGTCGCGGCCCGCCCCGGTGAGTCCCGCCGCCCGCGCAGCTGCGGGGGCTTTGCTCCCCGGGTCGCCGGGGCCAGGCTGGGGGAGGGGCGGGCGGGGGTCGGGAGGAGCCGCCCCCCGCCCCCGGCCGTTAGCGGCGCCGGCCCCGGGCCCCCTGGTGCCCGGCCTTTGTTTCCTGCTAGGGACCTGTGGGTGCGCTGGGGAAACTGAGGCAGGAAGGTGTGCTCCCCACTCTGGCGGTCCTGGGGCGCGGGCGCAGAGCCCCTGCAGCCCCCTCCCCGCAGCGGTGGGCTCTGCGGGCCCCGGAAGCGCCCCTCCCCCAGGAGCCGTCTCCGGGCTGCACCTGCCGCCCCAGAGCCTGGCCACGCCCAGAGGGGACCCGGAACTCTGGTGTAGACGCTCGGGGTTGCTCGGGATGAAACCGAGGCGGCAGAGACTGGTCCCCGGGCACCTAGCGTGACCCCGGCGGGCGAGGGCGGGGGCGGGGGCGGGACTCGGCTGACGGTGCGGGGCGCCGGGACCCGCCCGTGGGGTGACCAGAGGGTGCGGGCTGCAGCGCCCCAGACGCCGAGGCCGTGGCGGAGGGGCCCAGCTGCCCCGCGTCTGTGGACCGAACCCCTGGGGTGCCGTCCACTTGGGGGTCCCCGAGGGAGGGGGCGAGGCGGGCGGCGCACGCCCCACGGCCGCCCCCTCGGACCCGCCTTTGTCTGAGCCGGGGCCGAGCCCCCGCCCCGGCCTCCACCTGCAGCCCGGGGGCGGGGCGGGGGTCAAGGTGCGGCCAGGTGCGCGGGCGCAGGGCGGCGCGCGGCCTTATTTGGCGATGTCTGCGGGCCGCGCGGCCTCGCCTTGAGTCACGGCCGAGGGGGCGGAAGTCGCGGCCGGGGGGCGCGCGGCGCGGCGCCTTATTTAGTCAAGGAGGCCGCCGATTGGTCCGCGGGGCGGGGAGGGGGAGCGGGCGGTGGGAGCGGGGGCCCCCCCGGGACGGCCCGGGGCCGCTGACGCACGGCGGCCCCCTCCCCCCCGGAGCTGCAGCGGGAAGAGGGCGTCGGCGGGGAGGGGGCCGCCCTGGGGGGCGTGGCCCGGCCTTGCGGGTTCCCCTAACTCCCCCCTGGTCGGCGCCGTCCGCGGCTCCCCAGCTCGCGCTGCACCGGTCTGCAGCCGCGGGCAGGGGCGAGCGAGGCGACCCAGGCCAGCCCGGCCCCTGCGGCCCCCCGCTCAGGGTCACCTCCGAACCCAGAACAGCCCCATCCCGCCCCCACCTGTCTCCCTGGCCTCCGCTGCTCACCCCGGGCGGGGGGGGGGGCGCACCTCTGCAGCCCGGGTGGGGCCTGGCCCCCCAGGTAGGACGTGGCGCACTGACCGCTGCCGTCCGCCATCTTTCTGTACATCCAAGGCCATCCCGTGATGAGGAAGCCAACTTGGCTGCTCCCGCGCTGTCCCCTTGGTAAAACTGTCCAGGGTCCGGACAGCGTCCACGGGGGCCAGCCCGCCCCGTGGGCAGGGGCTGACAGCTGGAGCTCCGCTCCGTCTGTCTCCGTCTGTACAGGTGGAGGGGTCTCCCGGGGCCCAGCCCCCCCATGAAGGGGGTGCCCCTGTCGGGCTGTGGGCCCCCATGAAGGGGGTGCCCCTGTCGGGCTGTGGGCTCCCATGAAGGGGGTGCCCCTGTCGGGCTGTGGGCCCCCATGAAGGGGGTGCCCCTGTCGGGCTGTGGGCCCCCATGAAGGGGGTGCCCCTGTCGGGCTGTGGGCCCCCATGAAGGGGGTGTCCTGTCGGGCTGTGGGCTCCCATGAAGGGGGTGCCCCTGTCGGGCTGTGGGCTCCCATGAAGGGGGTGCCCCTGTCGGGCTGTGGGCTCCCATGAAGGGGGTGTCCTGTCGGGCTGTGGGCTCCCATGAAGGGGGTGCCCCTGTCGGGCTGTGGGCTCCCATGAAGGGGGTGTCCTGTCGGGCTGTGGGCTCCCCACGGGTCACCCCGTTCCCTGCCCTGGGGAGGCCCAGGTTCAGCTGCCACAAGTGTGGAAACAGGCGAGCTCCGGGCGGGGTGCCGAGCCAGGGGCCAGGGCCCAGCCTCGGAAGTGGGGGGGGCAGCTCCTCACACAGGCTTTGGGGGTTGGGTGCATGGAGACGCCCAGGCCTACTCCTGATGCTCCATGGCTTGGGGGGACAGAATTCCCACTGGAGCGGGGCCCGGGCCCCTGCGTGTCCTGTCTCAGGGCTTGGGCAGGGGCCCTCCTGCAGGCGGCCAGCAGTGGCCCCCGAGCTCCCCCCCCCCCCCGCCGTTCACCTTCCCTGATGGGGAGCAGTCTGGGGGACTGGCGTCCTGCCACGGCTCTTCACCCTGGGCCGCGGAGCGTGGCTACTCTGCTGGTGGCCTGGGGAGATGGCGAAGATGGCTCGGGGGACCTGGGCTCCTGTGCCCCGTGGGGAGACCAGGATGAGCTCCTGGCTCCTGGCTCCCCGGCCCAGCCCTGGCGGTTGTGGCCATTTGGGAAGTGAACCAGCAGATGGAAGACCCCTGTCTCTCGCTCTTTCAAATAAACCTTACAAAAAAAAAGCCCACTCTGCCTCTGCGTGCCAGGCCTGGTGCTGGAGCGGCAGCTGGCTGCGGCGGCAGCTTCCACAGGCACCCCCAGGCCCAGCTGGGTCCCCAGCTCGGGCGGCCCCAGGGCCACCCCGGCCTGCACAGTCCAGGCCTGACCTCTGCTCCCTGCCCAACCCCATCCCCGTTTCACAAACCGATCCTGGCCACCACCTGGGGCCTCGGGCTGGACCCTGAGCCCGTGGCTGTCCGGGCCTCACTGCCAGCCCCTTCCTTGGAAGCCCTCTGCCCGCACAGCGCCCAGCCCGTCTGTCCTCTGCCCTTGACGTCCCCGCAGAGCCCAGACCAGCCCTCGGATGCCGGCGAGGCGTCCCCAACCTACACCCCAGCCACTCCGCGCGTGAAGCCTGTGACCGCGTGCCTGGCGCAGCGCCTCCTTGTGGTCAGCAGACCCCAACACAGGCGAGTGGACCGAGTGGCAGAAAGAGCCAGGGGAGAGACCCCCGCCCTGACTGCCACAGGCGAGGGGCGTGGCTCCAGGGCCCAGCGTGGCCCAGGGTCCCTCCGCCCCCTGAGCTGGTTGGGATTCTCCCGCTGTCTCCTCCCGCCGGGCGACGGGGGACAGAGGTCGGGGAGGAAGGGCAGGGCCCACGGCGAAGGCGCCTGGCACGGCCAGCCTGGGACGCAGCAAAGCTGGGCTAGGTCAGGTGTCCCCAGTCCAGGGACGGAGGGACCCGGGAGGAGGCGGCGCCCTGGGTGCCCTGTCCTCCGGGCCACAGGTGGCCTGCGCAGAGGGGAGGGGGCGCAACTGGACGCCCCCTGCGCCCTCACCCACCCTGCTTCGCCCCGGAGTCCCCGCAGCTCGGACCTGCTCCGGCTTTGCCCTGAGCCCTTTGGGCTCCGCGCTGGTGTCTCCCGGAGACGCGGGTTCCCCCGCTGGGAAACCACAGGGGCCGGGGGCTCCCCAACCCCCGGGGGAGGCCGCCGCGGTCCAGAACCAGCAGGAAGCCTGGCGCCGGGAGGTGGCGCCCCTGGCGAGGGCCGTGCGGAGAGCCCCGGAGCCACTGCCGCTGCCATTCCCAGGTGGGCCGCCAGGCGGGTCCTGCGCCACGGGGGACCCTCGGGGCCAGGGCGGAGCCGGGCACTCCCGGCCGCTGAGTCACCGCCACCCTCCGGAGCGCCGGCGGAGCGGGGCAGGGCTGCGGGAGGAGTAGCCGGTGACCTCAGCGCTGACGCACGGGGACGGTGGGATCCGGCTCAGCCCGCACCCACGGCAGGGGAGCCAGGGCGTGAGGACCCCGGTGGGAGGGCGGCGCTGCACCTGCGGCGCGTGGGGGGACGGTGCGGGAGCCGGCCGCTGGCCTCGGGTGCAGCCGGGCTGTTTCAGCGGCTCGCAGGGCACCGGGGTGCCACCCTTGGCCGGCAGGGTGGTTCTGGGGCGCCAGGCCCGGCTGGCGGGGACCCCTGCGCTCGCGGGCGTGGTTCTCACTGTTCTTGGGAGTTGGGTTCCTCTTATCCTTCTGTTTCTCCCGTGTGCCCTCCAGGTAGCTTCTTTAGTGCTCTTCCCTTATCTCTCAAACCTTTAACTCCTGGGGCCTGTGTAGTTTCACACCCTGGCTTGGACACTGTGCTGCACCTGTCGTGTCTTTGTGCGTTTCCCAGCCATCTGGAGCTGGGTCCCGGCGCTGTTCCTGGTTCAGCGTGTTGTCCTATGAGGAAGGACCTTGCTGGCAGAACCGGGGCCGACACTGGTACCGCAGAGCTGGGAGCCACGTGGTTCCAGTCCTGGCTCCTGAGCTGGCTCCCTGCTCTGGGCACCTGACAGCTCGGCTGCAGCCTGGCCTCGCTCTGATTCGGGGAGTGAGCGGGCAGATGGGAGAGCTTCCTGCCATTCAGGTCAAATCAGTCGATTTTTTTTTAAGACATGGTGCGGCGGGCTCATGCTGTGGCGGGGGAGCAGGTAAAGTCGCCCCTGCAGCGCCGGCATCCCATATGGGCGCCGGTTCAAGTCCCAGCTGCTCCACTGCTGATCCAGCTCCCTGCTATGGCCTGGAAGAGCAGCAGAAGATGGCCCAAGTCCTTGGGCTCCTGCACCCACGTGGGAGACCTGGAGGAAGCTCCTGGCTCCTGGCTTCGGATCAGCCATCTGGAGAGTGAACCAGCACATGGAAGACCTCTCTCTCTCTCTCTCTCTCTCTCTCTCTCTCTCTCTCTCTCTCTTTCTCTGTCTCCTCCTCTCTCTCTGTAACTCTTTCAGATAAATAAAATAAATCTTAAAAAAAAAAAAAAAAGGATGGGGGCCAGGCATGGTGGGAGAGCTGGTGAGGGTGCCCCGGGATGCCAGCACCCCACATCAGAGCGCCAGTTCCAGTCCCGGCTGCTCCTCTTCTGATCCAGCTCCCCGCTGATGCACTGGGAAGAGCAGGTGATGGCTAAGTGCTTGGGCTTCTGCCACCCCCCTGGGAGGCCCGGACGGACTGTGGCTCCTGGCTTCAGCCTGGGCAGCCTGGCCTGCAGCCGTCTGGGGTGAACCAGGGAGTCGCCGATCTCCCTCTGCCTTTGAACTAAACAAATCTCCACAGAACCACGGTGGTTGGGAAGGGCAGTGACTGACAGCACTGCCCCCCTGCAGCCGTGGTGACCCCGTCAGGGCCCCCCCCACTGCTCTGATGCAGGGACATGGACCTGCGCTCTGCTCCCCAAGGCCCCTCCCTTGTCCTCTGAGCAGGGCGGAGCGGCCCTGTCCCCGTGGGAACCGCCTGGTTCCCGACAGTGACAGGTGCAGCTGGGGGCAGAGTCAGCCTATGACTGACATGGGGGGGGCAGGTGCACAGGGCTGCACCGGGGGCCACCTACACGCCGAGGGCCCGTGGCAGCTCACAGCGGCTCCAGTGTCCCCTGCTTGTGGCCGTGGCCGTGGCCAGGGGCCTCCTGTGTCACCGTGAGCCCCGTGCAGCCGGGCCGTAGCTGTTCTGGTGTTGGACGGCCCCATGATCCCCGGGCGCCTGGCTTGGCCGAAACCTCCTGAGCTCTGGGGGGACTTTGGGCCTTGCTGGGCCAGGGTTTCAGGCAGGGTCTGGAGGGTCCCAGAGGGGCCACGGGCCACGCGTCCGGGAGCCACCGTGTTCCGAGGGGCGTGGGGCCGGCCTGCAGGCCCACAGGGCCCCTCCCCATTCTCCACCTAACCCTGCCCCTGGCCGCGAGGAGCCCGTCACTCTACACCAGGCCCCCTCGCCATGTAAGTGGAACTGCCCGGAGTGGAGCCGGGGCCTGAATTAGTCATGAGGAACAAAGTGCCGCGCGCCGGCCCTGCGGGAGGCTGGGCAGTGCGGGGCAGCCGGGGCCCTGGACGGTGGGGTGGCCTTGCCTAGCTGAGGGCCCAGCGCCGGGGCAGAGGCTAAAGGGGACGGCGAGGCCTGGCAGGGCTGGCTCTGGTGGCGGGAGGCCCCAGCGAGGCCCCGGGGAGGCCTGGGCTTTCCTGTGTGTGTGCGCCGCGGGGCTGGGCGAGGCGTGGCCCTGGCTCCACTTCCCAGTTTCCAGGGCTCAGGGCCAGCGTGGGCCGGAGCACCCTGCACCTCCCCACACACGAAGGCCTGTGCCAGCTCACGCTACCGGCATTAGTGTTGCCCGGGCACCAGGCCGGGCCCACGTGCCGGTCACCATGGCAGTAGGCATCCTGCCGGCAGGCGCCCGTGCTGGGCTCTTGGCATTCAGGACTGGCGGTCTACACGTGGGTGGGGGCTGGGGTCCTTCCCTGCTGGCCCCTGGGGGAGGGCACCGCCAGGAGGAGAGGGCGCAGGGGAAGGGGGCCCTCCAGTGGCCACGGTGGGTCAGCACAGCGTCCCCGGGGGGTCTGGGGTCTCCAAGGCCTCACAGGACCGAGGCCCAGGCCCTGGGTGGGGGCGTCCACCTGCTGTGTCCCCCCGAAGTAGGGGCTGGGGCTCCAGACCCCACACAGCCCCCCCCAGCTGCATGTGGCCATCGATTATCCGTGGAAGCTCCCTTTTTTGTATTCTTGAAAGGTAGAGAGGGGGCCACACGGAGAGCTCCTGTCTGCTGGTTCACTCCCCAGACGGCCACAACAGGAGCCAGGAGCCAGGAGCTCCATCCTGGCCTCACACGGGTGCAGGGCCCAAGCACTCGGGCCGTCTCCTGCCGCTTTCCCAGGCCATAGCAGGGAGCTGGATCGGAAGAGGAGCAGCCAGGACCAGAACCAGGGCTCCAATACAGGTGTGGGCAGCCCAGGCAGGGGCTTAGCCCACTGGGCCTCCACACCGGCCCCTCAGGTCCGATGGGCTACATTGGGTGCCAGGGGCCTGGTCCTGCGGTCACACGGGGCAGGTCAGCGGGAGTGACGGCCCCTCCGGATGCCTCAAGTGCGGCAGTGAAGTGGCAGGGCCACTCCCTGTCCCCTGAGGACGCGGCAGAGGGGCGAGGGCCCAGGCCCACCCGGGGCTCATCTGTAGAGAGGCTCCCCGGGGCAGGGCACGACCTCATCCACAGCGCTGGGCAGCCAGGAGGTTTGGGGCCGGGATCGAGGCTGGCTGGGCAGGTGACCATGGCAGCCTCCGCCCTTCACGCATGCACACACATGTGAACACACATGTGAACACACGTGCACTCAACACACATGTCCAGGCCTGCATCTGTGCACGAGGGTCAACTGTCTCGCAGGAACCAGACCTCCCCAGTCACAGGCACCTATTAAGCACCTACTGTGTGCCGGAAACCTTGCTATGGATCCAGGTGGGAAACCACCCAGCAGGCAGGCGGGCAAGGGCCTTGGTCCTGAGGGGGAGGCTGGGAGAGGGGCCTGGGGCTCCCCTTCCTCCCCTGCCCGGGCCGGGTGGACCCCTTGGTTCACACACCCGGGGCCAGCCCAGCAGCCCCGTGCCCTGCCACTTCTGGCTCTGCCACGGAGAGGCTGCCCAGAGCCAGGCCCACTTAGTACCTGGCGGCCAGGCCGGCTCCCGACACACCTGTGTGGCTGTGCCAGCGCCAGTCATGCTGATGAGGCCTCTGGGTAATCGGGCGGGGGGGGGGCAGCCTGGCCCTGGCCCGGAGCAAGGCTGGAGGAGCTGGGCCGGTGTCCTTACCTTAGGGGAGTGGTGGGCACAGCTGCCCCTCGGGCGCCGCCCACCTCACAGACCAAACCTGGGAAGCAATGGTGACGGGCGAAGCTATCACGGTGCCGAGCCGCCAGGAGCAGGCTCTGAGGTCTGACCGGGCACCGCCCTGGGGGCCGCGTGGTCCGGGCACCGCCCTGGGGGCCGCGTGGTCCGGGCACCTCCCTGGGAGCCATGTGCTGGGTCATCAGGCACAACCCAGGCCCCCAGGTGGCAGCTGGCACGAGGCTCAGCTGTGACAGTAGGAGCTCCATCAGCGTGTGTGCATCACAGAGGAGGAGGTGGGGCTGCTCGGCAGTGACGGGGGCTGTGCGCGGCCGCGGGAGGGATCGGCACCCGCTCTGGACCCCAGCGTGGCACCGGGTCCTTCCGACTCCTCTCCAGGGGTGGGTGAGCCCGTCATGCTCACTGCCTGGAGCCAGGGCTCCCAAGCCCGGGCTCGAGGCCCAGGGGCCCAAGAGCACAGGGGAGCTCTGGAGGCTGTGGCTGGACATGGCCTGTGGCCCGCTGCCCCCTGTCCCCGGGGAGGCCGGAGGGTCACATGCTGTCATCAGCAAGGGGACACCGAGTCTGGCCCCGGCCCAGGACGGGCGGCTCTGGTTTCACTACCTGGCTCCCGGCCCCCGAGGCAGGTGCAGGAGATAGACACGGAGGGTGCAGCCCAGCAGGGTCCCCGGGGGCCCCCGGGCTCGGGGGAGGGGTGCAGCCGGTGGCCCAGGAGGGGAGAGATGCGGGGTCAGATGTGACCAGTCCCCAGCCCCTCCCAGCTGCTGGCCTCATCCTCGGGCCACCCCAGGAGCTGGAGGTAGACTTTGTCCCCTGGCTGGAGATGAGTGGCAGCTCCGGGGTCCCCAGAGGCCCTGTGAGCTGGGCTGAGCTCGGCTCCAGGATGCTCAGAGCACACAGGCTGTGAGCTTGGAGCCCCTGGCCCTGGAGTCCACAGCAGGGACCAGCACGTGCCCTCCCTGCCCCGCCCCCGGCACCCACGTACCCGCTGAGCTCCCGAGACCAAGGTCTCTGTGCACAGGACCGTGCGGCCGGGACACCCGCTCCCCTCCTGCCCCTGCCCTGCCCAGGCCCGGGACCACGCGTGACGTGGGCTGCAGGCCCTGGAGCGGGGCCTCCGTGCTCCCGGCAGCAGGAATCAGAGAAGCAGTAACCGGATCCCGCCGAGGGTCTGGTGGCCGCCGGGGTGAGGGCTGCGATCGGGTTGCGCGCACTGCGAGTTTTCCACTGAACGGCATTTTCTCCCTCGGGAAGAGCCGGGCTGGACTGGGCGTCCCGAGGCGGTGGCAGCCGGGAGCGGAGCCTGGAGGAGTGCGGCTCACGCGGTAGGGTCCGGGGCCCGGGCCACGGGCAGCGAGGACCGGGAGAGGCCGGCCCCCGGGCTGGAATCCAAGCCTGGGGTGGGTGGGGGTGGGTAACGAAAGGCGGCCGCTCCTAAGCCGCCTGTCTCTGATCCGCCCTCCCCGCCCGGCCCCCCGCTGCCCGTGGCCATGTAAGAGCCGCCCGGGCCGTGGCCGCTGATCGGAGGCGGAGTCCAGGCAGGCAGTGGGTCCATGCCGCCAGCCGGGCCCAGGGCGCCGAACCAGACCCCACGGGGGCCGTGAGCACTCACAGGAGAAGCTGGGCCGGCCCAAAGATGCCAACCAACGGGCTGCACCAGGTGCTGAAGATCCAGTTCGGCCTGGTCAATGACAGCGACCGCTACCTGACCGCCGAGAGCTTTGGCTTCAAGGTGAACGCCTCGGCGCCCAGCCTCAAGCGGAAGCAGGTGTGGCTGCTGGAGCCGGACCCGGGCCAGGGAGCGGCTGTGCTGCTGCGCAGCGGCCACCTGGGCCGCTACCTGTCGGCAGGCGAGGACGGCCGCGTGGCCTGCGAGGCGGAGCGGCCGGGCCGGGACTGCCGCTTCCTGGTCCTGCCGCAGCCAGACGGGCGCTGGGCACTGCAGTCCGAGCCGCATGGCCGCTTCTTCGGGGGCACGGAGGACCAGCTGTCCTGCTTCGCCACGGCCATCTCCCCGGCCGAGCTGTGGACGGTGCACCTGGCCATCCACCCGCAGGCGCACCTGCTGAGCGTGAGCCGGCGGCGCTACGTGCACCTGTGCCCGCAGGACGACGAGATGGCGGCCGACGGCGACATGCCCTGGGGCGTGGACGCGCTGCTCACCCTGATCTTCCGCAGCGGCAGGTACTGCCTCCGGTCCTGTGACAGCCGCTACCTGCGCAGCGACGGCCGGCTGGTGTGGGAGCCCGAGGCCCACGCCTGCTACACGCTCGAGTTCAAGGCCGGCAAGCTGGCCTTCAAGGACTGCGACGGCCGCTACCTGGCGCCTGTGGGGCCCGCGGGCACGCTCAAGGCCGGCCGCAGCTCCCGGCCGGGCAAGGACGAGCTCTTCGACCTGGAGGAGAGCCCCCCACAGGTGGTGCTGCTGGCCGCCAACCGCCGCTACGTCTCCGTGCGCCAAGGTGGGCCTGCGTGGGCGCCAGGCCAGGGGCGCCAGCAGCCCGGCAGCCGCTGAGCCTGCGGTGCAAGAGGGGCGGGCCTCGGGGGTGCGTGGCGCTGGCTCCCACCTCTACTTCCTGGAGGAGGGGGCCGGGGCAGGGCAGGGACCTGGACGGGTGGGCTCAGGGCAGCCCTGCCAGGTGCCTGGGCAGGCGGCTCCCTCACGTGGCGGCAGGAAGTGGGGTGGTTTGTGGTCACTGTCAGTGTGTGTGGCCTGGCTCTAGCCGTCTCCTGGTAACTGACCACCTGCCTTGTGGGACCTCAGCCGCTGCGGGCCGGGGGTCACAGGGGGCTGTGGCTGAGTAAGGCGCTGCCTGGCCAGCAGCCACGAGCCACACACAGCGGAGTGGCCTGGCGACCCGGGCGTGGGGGGGCCTGGGTGTGGGAGGGCCCCTCCCGGCCAGCAGCAGCCAGGCGACGGGGAGCTCACCCAGCTCCCGGCCCAGTGAGCCCTTGGCCCCACGACGACATCCTACAGGGGCCCGGGCACAGCCGCTCAGGTCCAGGCAGTGGAGGGCCCACCGTGAGCACCGAGCCGGGAGCCCAGCCAGGCTCAGGTGGCTCCGTGCAGTGCAGCCCCGGGAATCCGAGGCACCTCGGCGGTGCTGGTCCTGGTGCGTGGCCGGGGGCTGGGCTGCCGTGGCGAACACCGCCAAGGTCCCTCCTCCCCACATGGTGCCAGGTGCAGCCACCTGACCCCACGTAGTGGCCTGGGCTGAGGCTCCCTGGGACAATGACAGAGCTGCCCGCGGGGCAGCGGCGTGGGGAGGCATCCTCTGTGGGAGTCAGAGCAGCGAGTGCCGGCCCACGAGAGGCGCCCCGCAGGCCTCGGTGGTGGAAGTGATGTTTCAGTGGGACAGGTGAGTGGTGGTGATGAGGAGCTGGGGGCAGGGCTGGTGGTGGAGGTACAGGTGGGGGCCGTGGTGACAGAGGTACGGGACTGGAGGTACAGGCGGCGGGGTGGTGCAGCCATGGCTGCTCTGGACCCTCGTCAGTCTCCTGGCCACCCTGCCCCGGGGCGCTGGCCTCACTTGCCACGGCGGAGAGCATGGTGGGGAAGAGCACGGGCAGGGGCCCAGCCACAGCTGCACACCTGCCCGTCTGGGGGGTGGCAGCCGGCAGAGCATGCGCCGCCCCCAGCCCTGACAGCGTCTGTCGCCAGGGTGTCCTCAGCACCTGCTAGCCACCTCTGTCGGCCACAGGTGGTCCAGCACAGGGGTGCCCACAGGGAGGCCAGCTGCCTTGGTGGGGGGTGGGGCTCCAGCAGGCCACGCGGCAACACCAGAGGCCTCCGCTCCTCCCCACTGAACCTCTCCAGGCTGACGGCCCGGCTGCCACTGTGCCAGCTCGCGGTTGCAGACTGGATGGAGCCGAGACAGGAGCTCCTCTCGGGACTTCTCCCCCTTGGGCCGCCTTCCCCACCCGACCCCCGCGGCTCGACCAGCGGCCTCTGGGGCCCGCACCAGCCCTGGCACCCTCTGCTGTGAGCTCAGTCCCTAGAATCGGCCACAGAGGCGGCCCCTGCACGCGTCCTGCCTGGAGGAGGCCACAGGAGCAGCCTCGTCCTGGGACGGCTGCAGTGGCAGGGTGGCCCCAGCACTCCTGCGGGCTGGACACACGGTGGACCCCTCATGTCACTGCCTGCCGGCCACGCACAGGGGCGAGGCCTGGGCGCTGGCCCCAGGACTTCAGGGCTGCTCACCCAGCTGTCTGCTGATGGGTGTGGGGATCCGAGTAGGGGTCAGTGCCTGGTGCCCTCCTTCCCTGGGATAAGGCTGGCTAGGATCTGCCCACCTTGCCGCCCCTTCTCCCAGGTGGACACACCTAGAGCCTGAGTGGGTGGTTGCCATGGGAACAGGGGGAGTGGCTTGTGGAGGGACCCAAGGCCTCAGTTAATGGAAGAGGCTGGGGAGGCGCCGCAACTGCCTGGTGCCCCCCACTCTGAACAGATACACCTCCCGGCCGGCCGCCTCGTCCTCCCCTGGGGCTCCTGGGAGGAGCAGGTGTGAGCGGGGAGACTGCCTGGGGCCTGGGCGGGCCCTCGGCTCTGGTGGTGACCTGGGCCACTGCAGGTGGAAGGAGAGACCCCGCTGGGCCCACCCAGCTGCTTAGGGGTGTTATAAATAGAGGCGGCGTAGGAGCAGGAGCAAGGAGCTTAGCCCCCGATTAGCAGAGTGGGGGATTTGCTGGCACGGAAGGGTCTGGCCCGGGGGTGTGGGAAGAGCTGGGTCAAGGGTGCCCCAGGGCTGTGTGCAGGCCGCCAGGTATCCACACAGCCCTGGGGCAGGTGCCCAGGCCCCTCAAGCCCAGGGGGTTCTAGATGAGACCCTCTTCCTGCTGCCCACCTCCTGCCCCAGGAGAGGCCTGAGGGGCCTCCGCACCTCCTCCCTCCAGGGGTCAACGTCTCAGCCAATCAGGACGAAGAACTGGACCATGAGACCTTCCTGATGCAAATTGACCAGGAGACCAAGAAGTGCACCTTCTACGCCAGCACCGGGGGCTACTGGACCCTGGTCACCCACGGGGGCATCCAGGCCACCGCCACCCAAGTGTGAGCGCGCGCGTCCCCTCTGCTGGCCTGGGGGTGGTGCTGGGCGCGTGTGCGGGGCGGCTCTGAGCCGGGGCTGCCCGCAGGTCGGCCAGCACCATGTTCGAGGTGGAGTGGCGCGGCCGGCGCGTGGCGCTCCGAGCCAGCAATGGCCGCTACGTCTGCATGAAGAAGAACGGGCAGCTGGCGGCCACCAGCGACTTCGTGGGTGAGCGGCCCCGGGCTGCCCGCCCCCCGCCCCGCCCCCGGCCCCCCGGCCCCCCGGCCCCGCGCAGGCGCCCACAGCGCCCTCTCCCGCAGGCGAGGACGAGGAGTTCACGCTCAAGCTCATCAACCGGCCCCTCCTGGTGCTGCGCGGCCTGGACGGCTTCGTCTGCCACCGCCGCGGCTCCAGCCAGCTGGACACGAACCGCTCCGTCTACGACGTCTTCCACCTGAGCTTCAGCGACGGCGCCTACCACATCCGAGGTGCGCGCGGGGCCCGGGGCGCGCGGGGGCGCAGCGGGCCGGGGCCAGGGAGCCGCCAGCCCACGCCCGTCCCGTCTGGCCCCCAGGCCGCGGCGGCGGCTTCTGGAACACCGGCAGCCACGGCAGCGTGTGCGGCGACGGCGAGCACGCCGAGGACTTCCTCTTCGAGTTCCGCGAGCGCGGCCGCCTGGCCATCCGCGCCCGGAGCGGCAAGTACCTGCACGGCGGCGCCTCGGGGCTGCTGCGCGCCGACGCCGAGGCGCCGGCGGGGGCCGCGCTCTGGGAGTACTGAGGCCGCGCCCCGCGGTCAACCTGTCACGCAGCTCTCGTGGGCCCCCCCGGGACAGGGAGGCGCGGCGCGGAGGGTCTGGCCCACGCCCGCAGGTGCGAGGCGCAAGGCCGGCTGTCGCCCAGCGGCGCCATCCCCAGACGCCTGCCCTCTGCCGTCCACTCCGCGGCCCCACCAGCACCAGAGAGGCCCACCGTCTGACCGGCCACAGCCTCTGCCCTCACGTGGGGGCCGAGGGCCCCTCCCGCGAGGCCCTTCGTCCACTGTTCAGGTCAGCCGAGGCCAGTGAGCGAGTCCCTCTCAGGTCCGCGGACGAGGCGGGGCTGGGTTAACCCTCGGAGCTGCAGGTGACCTGGGCCTGGCGTTTCTTGGTGTGGGTGCCAAGGCCAGGACCCCAGCTTCCCAAGGGCACCTGGGGGCCCCAGCAGAGGTCAAGATGGCACCCAGGGGTCTCCGGCCAGTGCCCACTCCCCTGCAGCACCGGCACTCTCCAGCCCCCGCCAGCTGAGGGGACAGTGCGGCTCTCCCGCCCCCCTCCCCGGGATGGACAGTGGCCACGGGCGGCTGGGGCAGCCTGGGTGTCAGGTCTGACTGAGGCCCTGCAGGTGCAGCCCCCTGCTCGCTGGGCGATGGTCAGAGCTGGGGCTACCATGTGAGGAGCCCCTCCCCACAAACAGGGCCTTGGGCTTCAGAACTAGGGAGGAGTGTTGGGGGAAACTCCAAGGGCCTCAGGAGGGTGGGGGCCTGCTCAGAGACCCCTCTCCCCTGGGCTGGGGAGCAGCCCCTTGCCTTCACGGCAGAGGCCGGGGTAGGGCAGGGGCAGCCCGCCGTGAGGGCTCCCCCCGCCAGCCCAAGCCGGGGCTGGACCGCAGTGGCGCAGCGGCTCTGGCCGGAGCTCAGAGGAGGATAAAGACAGACACAGGCAAAGCCCAGAGCTCAGCAAACAGGATCTCCCTTGTCGCAGGCACTGCCTGCACCAGGCTCAGGCCAGAGCACCCCGGGCCCCCGACTGAGGGAGGAGGCTGGGGGCACAGCCCACCGAGTGACCGGAGGTAGCAGTGCGGGGAGCCAGTGACAGCACTCAAACCCACCAGGCCCCGGCCGAGGCTCGCCCCCGGGGAATGGCTACTGCCGAGTGGCTGTGGCCGACCGAGCCCCACGACAAGGCTGGGGGAGGGGTGGTGTGAGGGGCTCCGTCCCATTCCCCTCTGCTCCAGCCGGCCATGTGGTCCCCCGTGGCTCACGCCTGGCCACGCGCCTCTTGTTCAGGGACTAAGAAAGAAGTCTTGTGCGTGCTGGCTTTCCTCCATGAATCACGAAGTCGCCGTGCAGTCAGAGCGGGGGGAGGCGGACGGACGCCCTGCCGGGGGAGGCGGACGGGACGCCCTGCCGGGGGAGGCGGACGGGGTGGACGGGACACCCTGCTGGGGGAGGCGGACGGGGTGGACGGGACGCCCTTCGGGGGAGAAGGATGGACGCCCTGCCGGGGGAGGTGGACGAGGTGGACGGGACGCCCTGCCGGGGGAGGTGGACGGACGCCCTGCTGGGGGAGGCGGACGGGGTGGACAGGACGCCCTGCCGGGGGAGGCGGACGGGGTGGACGGGACGCCCTGCCGGGGGAGGCGGACGGATGCCCCGCTCACAGCAGCACGAGGCTGGGGTTGCGCAGCTGCCCGTACACCTGCAGCAGCCTCTGGGCGGCGGTGCTGGACACGGCTTCGTCCTCCGTGCACAGCTGGTCGCGCAGGCTCTGCACCTCCCGCAGCAGCATCTGCAGGTGCACACGGCTCAGACCCCGCCTCCCCCAGGGGCTTCCCACCGCGCTTGGGGGACAGCCCCACGGGGCGCCCTCCGCACCCCGAGACCCCCGACTCTGGGTGGGCGTGGCCCTCAGGCCTCACCTCGTGGTTTGTGTGGATCTGCCGGAGGTACTGCAGGCGGAGGTCGGGTGGGCTGGAGCCCTGGGCGGCCTGCCCCGTGACCATCGTCTGGAGACAGAAGGGGATGTCCCCAGGTGCAGTGCCCTCAGGGTAGGGTGACACCCCCCCCCCCCGTCTCGGCCACGCCCCTCCCCCTGCCTGGACACTGCTGTGGGTTCTTCCCCTTCAACACCTGGCCCAGTCCTGGGCCCAGGGTCCCCCGGTCCCCCCAGCCCACTGCTGGCCTTTTCTGTGGGAGCAGAGCCCCTGTGGAGGCAGCCACTGAGTGCGGTGGGGTCATGGGCTCCCCCTGCCCAGGAGAGCCGCAGGCAGGCGGCAGGGGCGGACCCAGCCCCGAGCCCAGGAGCTTCTAAGATCCAGAAGCCGCTGGCGCCCCACAGCAGGGAGTCCTGGGGCCAGGTCATCCAGACGCCCAGTGGGCAGGGGGCTCAGGCGGCCCTTGGACTTGAGGGTGGCGTCCAGCGCCGGGGTGGGCTCAGCCGGCGTCTCCCAGTGACCACAAGCACAGCACCGCATGGTGCCTGGAGCAGACACGGCAGGGACTCCCCTGCGCACCCCTGGGCCCCCACACACCTGCATGCGGCCCACGATGGCATGGTGCACCCGGCACATGCTGGCCAGAGACGAGCACTCCACCTGGATCTCCACCGCCTGGATGGGCCCCGCTGGGCTCAGCTCGGTCAAGGCCACCTGTGGGGGTGGGGACAGTCTCGCTGCCTGCCCAGAGCCCCAGCAGAACCCACGGGGACCTCCCAGGGCCCCAGCTCCCTGCCCGTGCTGCTCAGGCGCCCCCTGTAGGCAGCAAGGCTCAACTACACAGGAAGTCTGCTCCTGTGCGAGGCGGGACCCTCACAGCAGGCCCACTGGGTGCCCACTGGGGGCTCAGGAAGGGACTGTCTCTGGCAGCTCACCCACGGGGCCACTCCCCCCGACCCATGTAGCCGCCCCCACACAGCCACTGCCAGTCCCCCCCGACCCACACAGCCACCCCCCCCACCCACACAGCCACTCCCCCTGACCTATACAGCTACTCCCCCCGACCCACACAGCCACTCCCCCACACACAGCCACCGCCAGTCCCCCCCGACCCACACAGCCACCCCCCCCACTCCCCCTGACCCACACAGCCACCGCCAGCCGCCAGCCCTGGGCGTGGTCAGGTCGCACTCTGAGCCAGGAGCTCCAGACTGCTCTCAGGACACACACGTCCCAGGGGAGGAAGCCATGCGGGAGGCAGAGGTGTCAGGACTCTACCCAGCTCCCTGGGAGCCCCACGGCCGGCCGTGCGTGGGGGACGAGCAGCTGACCCCTCACTGCACAGGACGGCTCCGAGGAACCCGGGGTCAGAGCTGCTGTCCAGGGACGGCGCGGGCCCCTGCTTGCCTCACGGACGAGGAGGTGGACGTCAGTGCCATCCGGGGCCACTCCCTGGACGGCAGACAGCGCCTGGGCTCGCACGGCGCCCGCGGCAGCATTCTCGGCCAGGAGCCACTGCAGGGTCGCACAGCACAGAGAGACACCTGCAGGGGACAGCACAGCTGTGGCCACGCAGGAGCCACAGCCCAGCAGGGAGCCTGGCGGCTGACCACGGGGAGGGGGTTGGGGTGTGAACAGGGACTCCGCCTGCCAGCTCGGTGAGGGGTGGTCCGAGGGCGATGCGCCTGCTACCTCTGTCCGGGCCCAACCCTGGAGCCTGCCCAGGACCCAGCGCCCCGGCCCGCGCTGCCCACTGTGTCCACTTGTGAAACGTGCGACGGGAGAAACTCTGACACTGCTCCAGCCCTCACCCAGGAGAGCTCGGGCACCGGGAACCCACGGCGGGGATGACCCATGTCCACGGGCATCGAGGCCCCAAGGCCACAGCAGAGCCGGGCAGCGCCACCAACCTGTGCGGCTGTTGTCCAGGGCAGCCCTGAGCAGCTCCGCCGACACCTGGATGGAGGCCACGGACGGGGGCAGGTACTGGGCTCGCAGCCAGGCCGATCCAGCCAGCTTGCCGGCCGGGCCCCTGTAGGATTCCAGGAAGGCGTCCACGGGGTCCGCGGAGGGGCCGACCAGGCTGGGGGCCTGCGCAGCGGCCGCGGGCAGGCCAGGGAAGCGCAGACACTGCAGCATGTCCACCGTGTGCCTGCTCAGTGGCAGGCAGATGCCGTCCTGCTCGGGCAGCATGGCGGGCGGGCCCTCGTCCAGGCGGGGGGCCTCCAGGGGGTCCTGGGAGGAGAGGACCCCGCCCACCACCTCCCGGAGGCTGTAGAAGAGCGCGCAGGACACGGTCACCGGCAGGTCCAGCTCGCCGTCCTCACCGGGGCCCAGGGGCAGCGTCACCTCCCGCCGGCTGCCGGGGCCGAGCCGGGGGATGGGCATGGTGTAGGTGACGGCCGAGCCGGCGGCGTCCAGGTCCAGGGCGGAGGAGCTGCTGCGCACCTGGATGCACAGGGCCCAGCCCCGGTCCAGGCTGAAGTGGCCGCTGTTCTGCAGCAGGCAGGTGGCGGTGAGCGCGTCGCGCAGCTGCAGGCGGCTCCAGGCCACGGTGGTCGTGCAGGAGATGGGCCGGGCGCTGCCGCGGCCCGAGAGCAGCGCGCAGCTCACGCTCATGGCCTCGTTGAGGCTCGTCAGGGCCTTGTTCCGCTGGTCCAGCGCCTTCTTCAGCAGACACACTCTGCAGAGGGCAATGCCGGCGGGGTGGGGGCGGGCCGCACCCCAAGACCCCCACCCAGCTCCTCCCGTCCGGCCCAAGGGCGTGCAGAGCCCTGGGCCCCTCCTCCCCTCAGCAGTGCTCCACAGGGACAGCCATGGGGACCCCCCTGCTGGGGCCCCCGCCAGGCGAGGGTCCCCGTGCAGCACCGAGAGGGCCAGTGGGGAAAGGCGTGGGGGCCGCGGGAGAACGGGGCCCCCTGTCAAGGCCGCCAGCAACAGGACGTGGGGGAGCGTGGCAGCCTCACAGGCTGTCCCCAGGACAGCCAGACCAGGCGCCCCGGCCGCACCAGGGCAGCCGCTCACCTCTCAGAGACGCTGCCGATCCCAGAGAGCAGCTCCCTGATCTTCCTGCCTGCGTCTGCCCTGGCCGTCCGGGCAGGGCCGGGCCCCTCCGCCTCCAGGCCCAGGCTGCAGGCCATCAGGCGGCCTTTGGCAGACAGTGCCAGGAGTTTGGTGCCACCTAGGATGGACGGGCGCGGGGCTGGTCAGCAGGCTGGGAGGGGGGAGCTGCCGCAGCACCTCCCCCCCGCCCTCCCCGGCCCCAGAAAAACACGGGTGGAGGCTGAGGCCAGTGTGCAGGGAGCCAGGAGCCCCAGGCAGCCGGGCAGACGCTGGCTGCCCTTTGCCACCCCCCAAGGGCCTCTCCAGGAGCGGGGCACTGGTCTGCCACGGGGGCCACTGTCCAAGGACCCCCGGACATCACCCCACCGCCCTCCCCCTCCTCGGGCTCCGCCTTTGCTGGTCCTTTGCCAGGGAGCCGCCGTGATGGCGGGGTGCCAGCTCCCGGCTGCTCCCACCTCACACTGGCTCCGGCCACGTCCCCTGACGGGCAGTCTGCCCTGCGCCTCGCCCCATCGCTGCACCGACAGCCTAGACCACTGTGGCCTCCCGGGGACAGCACCACGCTGGACCACGGCTGATCCACAGTGGCCCAGCGCCTGCTCTCCTGCCTCCCTGACCTGAACCCGCAGCCTGCAAGCCTGTGGGGGGAGGGGCCGGGGGCCAGGGCAGCGCCCAGTGTCGGGGGGACGCTCTCAGGCCAGGGGCCAGGGCAGCGCCCAGTGTCAGGGGGGGACACTCTCGGGCCAGGGCAGCGCCCAGTGTCGGGGGGGACGCTCTCGGGCCGGGGGCCAGGGCAGTGACCAGTGTCGGGGGGGGGACGCTCTCGGGCCGGGGGCCAGGGCAGTGACCACAGTGTCGGGGGGGGGACGCTCTCGGGCCGGGGGCCAGGGCAGTGACCAGTGTCGGGGGGACGCTCTCGGGCCGGGGGTCAGGGCAGTGACCACAGTGTCGGGGGGGGACGCTCTCGGGCAGGGGGCCAGGGCAGTGACCACAGTGTCGGGAGGGACGCTCTCGGGCCGGGGGCCAGGGCAGTGACCACAGTGTCGGGGGGGGGACGCTCTCGGGCCGGGGGCCAGGGCAGTGACCACAGTGTCGGGGGGGGGACGCTCTCGGGCCGGGGGCCAGGGCAGTGACCACAGTGTCGGGGGGGGACGCTCTCGGGCCGGGGGCCAGGGCAGTGACCACAGTGTCGGGGGGGGACGCTCTCGGGCCGGGGGCCAGGGCAGTGACCACAGTGTCGGGGGGGGACGCTCTCGGGCCGGGGGCCAGGGCAGTGACCACAGTGTCGGGGGGGGACGCTCTCGGGCCGGGGGCCAGGGCAGTGACCACAGTGTCGGGGGGGGACGCTCTCGGGCCGGGGGTCAGGGCAGTGACCACAGTGTCGGGGGGGGACGCTCTCGGGCCGGGGGCCAGGGCAGTGACCACAGTGTCGGGGGGGGACGCTCTCGGGCTAGGGGCCAGGGCAGTGACCAGTGTTGGGGGGGACGCTCTCGGGCCGGGGGCCAGGGCAGTGACCAGTGTTGGGGGGGACGCTCTCGGGCCGGGGGCCAGGGCAGTGACCACAGTGTCGGGGGGGACGCTCTCGGGCCGGGGGCCAGGGCAGTGACCACAGTGTCTGGGGGGGACGCTCTCGGGCCGGGGGTCAGGGCAGTGACCAGTGTTGGGGGGGACGCTCTCGGGCCGGGGGCCAGGGCAGTGACCAGTGTCTGGGGGGGGACGCTCTCGGGCTTAGGGTCAGGGCAGTGACCAGTGTCGGGGGGGGGCGCTCTCGGGCCGGGGGCCAGGGCAGTGACCACAGTGTCGGGGGGGGACGCTCTCGGGCCGGGGGCCAGGGCAGTGACCACAGTGTCGGGGGGGGGGACGCTCTCGGGCCGGGGGCCAGGGCAGTGACCAGTGTTGGGGGGGACGCTCTCGGGCTTAGGGTCAGGGCAGTGACCAGTGTTGGGGGGGACGCTCTTGGGCCGGGGGCCGGGCAGTGCACAGTCCACAGCCGTCAGCAGCAGGGGGCGGGGCCTGGGCAGGCAGAGCCGTGCTGCTGCAGCCACGCCTGCCCCAGAGAGCTGACGAGCCTGCACCTGCCAGGCCGGCCCGGCGCCGGAAGCTTCGCTCTTCACGCGAGACGGCAGCTCATACCTCCAGGGCCCGCAGACGCGCAGAGAGCGACACTGCCACAGATGTTCAAGCTGGCTGGGCACAGCAGGGGCGGCAGGCCGCCCGGGGCCCCCTCCGGCCACTCTGGGTCCACGCGGGAGCCGCCCCGAGCCAGGTCCACCACGCAGAGGTCGGAGGCGGTGCTGTAGAACAGGCAGCCGCCCCCGCCACAGGCGGCACACAGCGCCGGCCCCGGGAGGCAGTACTCTCGGAGCTCCGGCACCAGACTCCCGGCCTCACTGCAGCCGGCCTTGATGGCCAGCGCCCGGCCGTGGTGACCGAGGGCCACCAGGCAGTCGGCGTGCGTGTCCTCCGCGGCCAGCCCGTCCTCTGCGGTGTCCCTGGCCTGCGGCTCTGTCCTCAGGGCCCCAAGGAAGACGACAGGCTCCTCCAGGTGATGGAGGATCTTGACCAGGGCCTTCGGGTCCCCAGGGGCTGACCTGGAGGTGACCAGGGCCTTCAGGACCACACAGCAGAGCTGGCCGTCGGGGAGACCACAGAGGACCACTGGTGACTCCAGGAGGGCGGCATCGGCTCCAAAGAGCAGACCGAAGAGGGCCTCCCCGAGCACGAAGCCCCCGTGGGCCGGGGGGGCGCCGCGTGGGGCCCCCGAGCCGGGCGGGGACAGGCAGCACAGCACCGGCAGGAAGGGGGGGTCCTCCGGCTGCCCTGCCGAGGGGGTGCAGGCGGCCAGCTCCACCTCGCCGATCTGGGCGTCTGGCCGCGGCTCCTGGCCGGGGCAGGGGCGCTCCAGCAGCCGCACCTTCCACTGGGCCGGACCCTGCTCCAGGGCGACCAGCGCGTCGTCCAGCACCGCGAACGAGCGGAGCCCCGCGCCCGGGAGGACGCAGGCTTCGGGGCCCACGGGGATCACAGGCGAGGGCAGCTCGCCGTCCTCACCGTCCTCGGCCTCCTGCCTCTGAGACCTTGTGGGGGGAGCCGCGGTCAGGGTCCGCCCCGCGTGGCCCGCCCGCCCCCGCCGCCCCGGGGGCTCCCCTGGCCGTCGGCGGGTCCAGGTGGCTCTGCTCTCGCTCCCAGCCACAGCCCCACCTCCAGGGCAGGACGCCCGCTCCCTGGGCAGGCGAGGGCCCCGAGAGCGAGGCCGGCGAGGCCGGGGAGGCCGCTCACCTGTCCGGGCGGCCCAGCGGCAGGCAGTACACGCCCTCCCGGGCGCACAGGACGTAGAGCGCCCTGCGGAGCGGCAGGAGCGCCAGGTGCCACACGCGGCCCGGGAACTGGTACACCGCCTGCGGGGCGGGAGGAGGCGCGCCTCGGGTCTCCGGTCCCCCGCGCTTGCCGGCCCCGGCCGCCCGCCGCCCGGCCCGGGCCCCGCCGCGGCGCTCACGCTCAGCAGCCCGCCTTCCTGGTCGTACACGTAGACGAACTCGCTCCCGGTGCTCAGCACGACCTCCGCCCCGTGGCGCAGCACGCGCGCCGTGCCCGCCGCCAGGCCCCCGAGGGGGCAGCGGAAGCCCGCCAGGTAGCGGACGCGCGGCTCGGCGCCGGCCATCGCGCAGCGCGGGGCCGTAAAGCGGCGCCGCGGGGGCGGGGCCGGGCCTCCACGAGCGGCCCGGCGGGGGCGGGGCCGGGCGCGGGCGGGGGCGCGGCCTCCGCCGTAAAGCGGCCCGGCGGGGGCGGGGCCGGGCGCGGGCGGGGGCGGGGCCGGAGTCTCGGCGGGGGCGGGGCCGGGCCTCAGCTCTGTGCGAGGGGGCGACCCGAACGCCGGGGCCCCTGCCGTCCGGGAGCGGGCACGGAGCCGCTTGGGCAGTTGCCTCCCCCTGCGCGGGCTTCCCCGGCCTTAGGCGAGCGGAGGCCGCTCCGGAGGCGGGGACACCAGCCCACTCCTCCAGCTTCGGGGAGGGGTGGGTCTGCCCGAGAGCGGAGGGCAGTGGCCGCGCAGAGGGGACGCCCCAGGCGTCAGAGACCAAGTGGCGGGCCGCGCGCGGGAGGAGGAGCTCCCAGGAGGCTGCCCGCCGAGACCTCCGCTTCCCCGGGCCCCCAGCCCCCTCCCTCGGGCAGCGCCAGGCATTGGGGTGCCCGGCCACGCCCCCTGCGACGTGGAGGAGTGGACCCCCTCCCCGCTGCGAAGCCAGTGTGCAGAGCCCCAGGGCGACACGGGGGCGGGCGGGCACCTGCTTCGCCGGCTGAGCCGCCAGTGGGATGTCCGCGTCCAGTTCCGGGCAAGCGCCAGCGACCGCACGCGCACCCTGCTGATGGCTCCAGCGCATGGGCCCCTTGCCACCCACGTGGGGGACCCAGATTGGGCTCCAGGCTCCTAGCACAATCCTGGCTGTCGTGGCCATCTGGGGAATGAACTAACAGATGGGAGATCTTGGCTGCTTTACAAATAAAAGCAAGAAATTTGTTTCTTGTCCAACAGGGGTGGAGGTGCGTGGTCAGCCAGTCCCGATGGACGCTGAGGTGAGGGCCCACACCTGCCAAAACACCCAGGACCAACCGCGAAAGGCAGCTGCCCTGAGCCTGGCGACACGGCCCCCGAGTCCACCCGCTCACTGCTCTGGGGGTCGGGTCCGGCGGCCCGGAGCCTGGCCGTGGGAGCCTGGCCGTGGTAGCCTGGCCGTGGTAGCCTGGCCGTGGGAGCCTGGCCGTGGGAGCCTGGCCGTGGGAGCCTGGCGTGGTAGCTCCCCGCGCTCCCCAGGTGCTGGCTGGAAGTGCTTCCCGCTGCCGGGGCAGCCACGGCAGCCACACAGGGGACTTGCTGTGTAGGCAGCCGGCAGACTCCGCTGGCAACCTTCCCGGCCTGTCCTCAGTCCTTGGGAACCCCATGCTCACAAACACGTTCCCACCCACAGGGGACACACGACTGCGTATGTGGTGGGGGGGACATGGCCACCTGAGTAGTGGCCAGTAGAGCCCGTTTGTTGGTCAGACATGGCCCTCTCACCCTGGGGGCCGGCAGGCTTCTAGCCCCAAGCCAAGCTGGGGAAGAACCTGGCATCGTTAGGCAGCTCCAGACGGGACGAGGACCTGGAACGCCAGGGCTCAAGGTCACGGCCACGTCGGCAGTGCACGTGGCCCTGGAAGGAAGCCGGAGAGCCCACTGCTCCAGGTCTG
Source organism: Lepus europaeus (assembly GCF_033115175.1). Lineage (NCBI taxonomy): Eukaryota > Metazoa > Chordata > Mammalia > Lagomorpha > Leporidae > Lepus > Lepus europaeus. The sequence continues at coordinate 1,185,764 of NC_084844.1, read as the reverse complement.
AGCTCAACGCCGAGGCGGTGTTTCCAGACGAGAAAGCACCGGTTGGGAAGCTGGGGGCTGTACCAGGGCCGCCCTCCTCCATGGGCACAAAGCCCGGCAGGAAACCATGCCGGCCAGGGGCTCTCTGGTTTGCCGTCACACCAGCCCGGAGTGGGTGGAGCACCTCTCCAAAAGCTGCCAAGGTGCCACGGGCAGGCGGCCCAGCATGTCCAGCCCAGAGGCTCTGGGACAAGGCCCAGCACTGCCGAGGGCCCGCTCCCTCCTGAGCCCGTAGCCCCAGCTGCTTTGCCATTGGCCTCCGGCCTGGCCCACCCCAGCCCCTGAGTGTGTCCAGGAGGCGGCGCCAGGCCCACGGAGCGGAGCCGTCTCGGGGAACGGTGAGTCCGGACGCAGAAACACCACACCGGGGCAGGGCAGTGCTTCAGGCGCTTTTATTGGGCTCCACCGCAGGGCCGAGGCCGCGCGAGTCCAACCCCACACACCTGAGCCCCAAGAGGCGACAAGCGGGAGCGCCTGTGCCCCAGGGCAGCCTGGCCAACCCCCCAACACCAGAGGGGACCAGGGCGGCCGCTGTGCCAACTGGACAGGTGTCCACTCATCGCCTGTCCTGCGTGCTGTGCCCGGTGGCACAAAGCTGTCCACACAGGGGCGAGTGACGTGAGCTGGGGCTGTCCCCTCCTCGGCAGGCCCAGCCTGTGCACCAGCTCTGGTCTCTCCGCACAGTGTCCATCGTCACTGAGCAGAGACGTCAGAACCAGAAGCAGAAGTCCACTTTTCTTTAGCTAAAAAACAAAAGCAAACAGGAGCTATGTGGAAACACTGGGTGAGGAGAGCAAGGTGGTTTGGTGGAGGACGGCACACGGAGAGCGCGCGGGCTGCCCAGAGCCTGCCCGGGGCGGGGCACGGTGTCGGTGCACAGAGGGCAGAGGGCGCCCCAGCCACGCGGCCTCACGGCTGACTTCAGGGACAGGAGACGAGGCGACAGCAGAGGCAGCCTGGGTACTGTCCCCAGCACGGCTGGTGCCTGGGCAGAGCCTACGTAGCTGGGCTGCCCTCCTCCCCCCAGCCCCCAGGACCGTCTGCAGTGACCAGACCAACGTGCGCAGACGCGCTGTGGGGCTGCCCCTTGGTGTTCACACGGCCAGCGCCCCCGTCCACAGTGCCACGGACGAGGGAGGCTCCTGTGTAGCCTGTGGCTGGGCCGGCCTCTCCCATAGGTCGTTAAGGCAAAGAGGCGAGGAGACACCACAGCTCCCTGTGGGGAGGACCGGACAGGGCCCAGCTACAGAGGAGACCCGGACAGCACAGCGCGCGCACGTGAGATGGCCTGGCCCCGCACTCAGCACACCACACTGTGCCAGGGCCAGTGGAGGCTGTGGTGGGAGGGGCCAGAGCAGCCCCATCACCCTGTGCGGGCCATCGGGGGCTGCCCACCGCGGGACGGTGACGCCGTCTGCCCTGCGGCTCGGCACAAGTCTCAGGCACTGAGGTTACTTCAGAGGGGAACCAGCGGCCCCTGCTCCCCCCCAGGAACCCCCCCCCCCAGGGCCTCACTGGAGGGGAGAAGCACAGACCAGGCTTCCCCGCCTCGTCAGGTTCACCCTAGGAAAAATAAATAAAGTCTTCCGGGCAGGAATCGCAGAAATCTCTTATTACAACCAATGCAGGAGTCACCATCCCACCTGAGAGTCGAGTGACAGGAGGCAGCAGGTCGGCCCGCAGGCCTGGTCCTGCGTCCACAGTGGCCACTGCGGAGAGGCGTGGCCTCCCCGGCCAGCTTGTGCCCTAGAGCAACAGGAGACAGCCAGCCGAGAGCTCCCAACCAAAAACCGGGGTGGGGAACGGAGAAGAAAAAGCATCAGAAAGTTGGGGTAAAGAAAGCCGGGTGGCAGCAGCCCCCTCCGAGCCCCCAGGTCCGGGTGGCAGTCTGGAGGCACCGGCCTTCACGCCGCAGCGCTGTGAGCCGGGCCAGGCCCCACGGTGCTCCCAGCGGGCGGCGGCCGTTGCAGCTGGGAGGTCACGTTGGGCCCAAGAACCCGCTGGCGCCCTCTCCAGGAAGAGCAGTGCTGAGAAGCTTCGGGGGACCGGAAACCCCAGGCTGCAGGCCCTGCGTCTCCTGCTGGTCGGACTAGGCTCTGGGGAGGCTGCACATCTCACAGTGGCCGGTGCCCGGCGGGTTCATGAAGGTGCAGTGCTGACAGGCCCACATGGCGGCCGGAGCGGCGTGCACAGAGCCCCCGACGGCCCCGTACTCATGAAGTCCGGGGAGCTGCACGCCGACTGTGCCTGCAGGGAGAGAAGCAGCGGGCGTCACGTCTGCACGAGGAGGACACTCGCCCGCCACGAGCCGTGACGGCACAAGTCCTCGAGCACCCCCACCGCGGGGATCCGGCTCTGACTGGACAGCGAGCGCCCCTGCTGCCCACCGGCCCGGGTCTGTTGCTGCTGGATGCTGAGTCCGTCTCCATTTATCTCAATCCCCTGCTGGACTACTCGTTTGTTAAGTACTCGAGAAGCAGAGACGGCACGTGCCTATCTGCTGGCTCATTCCACAGATGTCCGGGACTGAACCAGGCAGAGGCCACGTGTGAGGACCTGGCAACACCCGTGCCTCCCCGGAGTGGCCGAGCCCAGCTCTGTGGACCAGCGGCCCCAGGGTGTGCGCTGGCAGGAGGCGCACTGGACCCAGTGCTCCCACGCGGGATACGGGGATCTCCACCAGCAGGCCGAATGCCGGCGCCGGCTCAGGTCTGCACTTCTGCCGATTCCCGCTAGCGAGGACTGTACGACGACCTGGGTCTCACACAGAACGGGGAAGCGCCCCACGAGTGCGCAGCGGCCCAGCCTGGAGCTGCTCCCACACCGTCTCCGTACACTGGCCTCCCTCACGGGTCACCCACCGAGAGGAGGCGTTCCTCGGCTCATCTTGGCTACACATGGCGAAGATGGCAACTACACCGTTTCTGTTTTCAGGGCCACAGGAACGGCCCCACAGCCGCCTTCTGCCACTGTGAGCTCTGGCCCAGCCCTGGCCGTGGAGGCTCCAGGAGGGCCACGCTCCCCTCCCTGACCTAACGGGCAGTGGGTGTGCGGCGGCAGAGGGAGAGAAGGGCCCTCAGGGCAAAGCCCAGTGTGGTCAGCACTCCCACCCGCGGCTGTGCCGGAGGCAGCGCTGTGGGGGTGCACGCCCACACCACAGAGCCGAGGCAGGCCGGGTCTGTTACCCACAGTGCCCACGGCACCCCCAGGGCCAGCCGTCCACGCCATGACTAGAGGGACACTCACTGCACAGCTGCTCGATGGTGGCCCACTGTTCCGACTTCTTCCACGTCTGTGCCAGCTCCTCGTTCCTGGTCCTCACGGCCTCCAGCAGCAGGCTGATGCTGTCCTGCAAGAAGCCAAGAGGGAGGTCGGCTGTGCGCCACCCACCTGGGTGCAGAGGGAGGTTGGCTGTGCCGCCCGGGCAGAGCCTTGCTAACAGGTTTCTCTCTGACATCAAGGCGTCCCACCGGCTGTCACTACAGAGGTGAAATGCCACAACCTAGGATGATAAATCCAAGTGCTAAATTGGGCAAAAATTTAAATTTCCCCCAACAGCCTCAAGTGGGCCTCTGCACCCCTCTCGGCCACGGCTGACAGTGCACCCGGCAGGCCGGAGGACACACGCCATGCTCCTGGTCCTGGGAGGAGGGGACGGACGGCGGGCCCAGGGTGTGAAGCCTGACTCCTCCCCTCTCACGCTGAGCTGTGTCTTCCTCTTCCCTTCAGGCCTGGAAAGCCCCTGACCTGGCCAAAGCCAGAGGCCTACAGCGGACTGAGGAGATCCTCGAGGACACACCCCCCAGAGGTGACCGCAGCAGTGCCCCCACGCAGACAGACACTCGCCTTCCACCCCGTCCGCCCAGCACAGCTCCCTGGGCAGCCGAGGCCAAACGGCAGCAGAGTGGGGGTCCGGGGATAAAAAGATGGACAGGCCTCCGGGAGACGGGACCTCTACGCTGCCGCCTTCAGGGAAGACATGTGGAGGCAGGGTCTCTGCGGCTGAGGAAGAACTTCTGCCCTTCTCTCCACGGCTCTCAGGAAAAGGCCAAAGCAGGGCACCTGACACCAGCCAGGGCCTGCAGCTGGGCCGCTGTGAGGCAGCAGGCTGAGCTGGCCTGCGACACCACACCCTGGATGGGAGTGCTGGTTCCAGTTAAAGCCCCTGGGAGACAGCAGGTGAGGGTCAAGGGCTTGGGCCCCTGCACCCACACAAGGCGTGGACGGGGCTCCTGGCTCCTGGCTTCAGCCTGGCCCAGCCCTGGCTGTTGCAGCCGTTAGAGGACTGAACCAGCAGACAAAAGAGAGTTCTCTCTCCCCCCACCCTCTCCCTCTGTGCCTTTCAAATAAACAAAAATGCACACCATAGAGCTGTGTGCTCGGGGCTGGGCAGTGGGCCAAGCCTCTGGAGCGAGGCAGCAGTCAGCGCGTGGAGCGGGTGGGGGCAGGGACGGGACACCAGGAGAGCAGACTGCTAGGTCAGCAGTCTAAGTGACCGGCCTCGGACACTGGTGCTGGAGGACAGCGCCGGATGACCTCTGCCTCCCAGGAAGCTGTGGCAAGTGGGACCGGCCCTCACTGCACAGGGCAGGGATCTGACCACGCCCATGTGAAGAACGCGCTTCTCTATTTACAAACTCGCTGGGTGAAGCCATTGTCTGAAGGCTCGGCTCAGGGGACGTCGGGGGAGACGCCCTCACACAGGCAGCTCCCAGCAGCTTCCCAGGCCGCTGCTTTGGGGCAGAGCAAACAGCGAGACAAAGCGTCTCTTTACAGCCCTGGCCAGCCAGGGACCACCAAGTGCAGGCCGTACCTGCAGGGGCATGACTTCATTGGTGACCAGAAACAGCAGCAGGTGGAAGTCGGAGATGGTATCCAGGAACACGGACGAGGTATTCTGGGACAAGTAGGTAGCCAAACTATGGAAGTCCTAGAGAGAAATGCCGATGTTTCACTACAGGTCTCCAGGGCCAGACCCAGCGAAGCCACATCCCACGGAGATGTAACTACGCTCCTGATGCTGACACAGCCCCAACAGCACCCAAGAAAAGCACAAGTCTTGCACAGCAAGCTCCTGACCCTCCCCAGAGGGTGCTCTGGGCAGCCTCACCCAGATGGGAGAAGGCATGCTAGTGACGCCAAGCCTACAGGAGGCAGCACCTTGAGGTGGACGGGGGGCTGTGGGAAAAAGGCTAGCCCCCACCCCACCCCAGGCCCTCTGTGGGGTTGCAGTCCTGGGCTGGGCACAGGGTGAGAGGGAGAAATGGGCAGGGCAGCCATCATGCAACAGCCAGGAGAGCCAGGCAAGGGATGCGAGGCCACCCCAGGCTGGCTCTGCAGCCCAGGCCCCTGGCAGAGGGTCGTGAGGCTTGTTAGTCAGCAAACTGCCCCTTTCCAGAAAACCTCATGGGGCCGGCATTGTGGGCAAAGCCCCCGCCTGTAGCACCGGCATCCCATATGGGTGCCGGTTCATATCCAGCTGCTCCTCTTCCCATCCAGCTCTCTGCTATGGCCTGGGAAAGCAGTGGAAGATGGCCCAAGTCCTTGGGCCCCTGCACCCGTGTGGGAGACCTGGAAGAAGCTCCTGGCTCCTGGCTTTGGATTGGCGCAGCTTCGGCCGTTGCGGACAGCAGATGGAAAACCTTTCTGTCTGTAACTCTGCCATTCTGCCTCTCCTATAAACAAACTTAAAAAAAAAAATCTTAAAAAAAAAAAAAGAAAACCTCACGACACCCTGAGATGCCTATCCACCATGACAGTGACAGAACGGGCGGTGGCCACAAGGACAGAAGGTCATGTGCTAACCCAGCGAGCCAACAGTGCCGAGAAGCCCTGGTGCCCAGGCTGCCAGGGTGCACGGAGGAGTGAGGGCTCACAGCAGCAGCGGAGCCAGGACCCCCGCTGGCTTGGCCGCCACACTTGCTAACAAACAAGATAAAAAGGACAGATTTTCAAAAAATTGAGAAGCCATCCGAGAGCAGCACTTCAGCAAACCTTTCTGCCTGAGGACACACGGGGACCTGCCCTGTGGTCCACGGGGACACCAGCAGGCCCAGGGGGCGTCCAGGAGAGCAGACACACGGCACCTGCCCTGTGGTCCACGGGGACACCAGCAGGCCCAGGGGGCGTCCAGGAGAGCAGACACACGGCACCTGCCCTGTGGTCCACGGGGACACCAGCAGGCCCAGGGGGCGTCCAGGAGAGCAGACACACGGCACCTGCCCTGTGGTCCACGGGGACACCAGCAGGCCCAGGGGGCGTCCAGGAGAGCAGACACACGGCACCTGCCCTGTGGTCCACGGGGACACCAGCAGGCCCAGGGGGCGTCCAGGAGAGCAGACACACGGGGACCTGCCCTGTGGTCCACGGAGACACCAGCAGGCCCAGGGGGCGTCCAGGAGAGCAGACACACGGGGACCTGCCCTGTGGTCCACGGGGACACCAGCAGGCCCAGAGGGGCGTCCAGGAGAGCAGCGCCGTCTGGGGAACAGCGTGGCTGTGCTCCGCCACGAGAGCAGCTCGGGAGCCTGAGAGCTTGGCCCTTCCTGGCAGCGCACAGCTGCGCTCAGTTATTTGTAAAGACAGACAGTTTACCTGTGTCTCACCCAGCACATCCCGGTTTTCAATAGGAAATGGATTTTGCGAGATAGAAAAAGTGTAGACTGGATCCTTGGGGAAAGTTGTCGTGATCTGAGAAGAAAACACAAACCCGTGAGCAGCACACAGAGGAAGCCGCGGCGCCTCGTCCCTGAGCCCAGCGCAGCCGAGTCCAGGCCGAGGGAGCACCTCCGACAGTCCTCCCCGAGGGACACGCTGACTGCGCCCTCAGTGAGGCAAACTCGAGAATGTTCTTAAAACTGCACCGCAGCTGGGCCACAGCTGGCTCTGTGCCCGCCTCCAGGATGCCTGGAGCAGGCCACACTGGACCACCGAGAGTCCCCACAGCTGTTCCCTGCCGGCCACGGACAGACAAAGGCTGGTGTGAGCCCTTGCCCGCACCAAAGGAACCACACAGGGAGAGGCCAGGAGGCCGCTCAGGTGCTGACCGCTAGACGACAATCCCTGTTCTCGGGTCAGCACCTGCGGTGCACACATGACCTGGGCAGCACGCCGTGTGCTAAGCCCCTTCCCGAGGCCGGGCACTGCCCCTCAGAGCTGTGCGCTTTTCTTGGCAGGGCCAGGAGTCACGGGCACAGCTCCCCCCTCTCTCCTGCAGACGAGAGCTGGCATCAGGAGCTGCAGGTATAAGAGGGCGCACGATCGGCAGGGCTAGGACACTGGGGAATGAGCAGGGAGCCGCACTCCCCACAAGAGCGCCCACGTGTGGGCTGCCACGGCTTCCCTGCGGCAGGTCACAGCCTTTCCACACTCAGGGCAGAGCTCTGGGCCCTGTGTGGCTACGTGCACAGAGCAGCACTGTCCTGGATGCTCTCTCATCAGCAAAGGCAGTGAGCTGTCTCGGGATGGCTGGCACCCTGATTCTGGCTATGCCAGCACCAACTGCCCTGGAAGGACTAACTGAGCGCCCAGGGCACCCTGGAGCCACAGCCATGAGCCGGCCTCTCGGGCCAGAGCCACATGCTGGCACTGAGGGGCCCCAAGCCTCACCATGCTCCTGTGCAAACGAGAGGCGAGGCACCCCTCCTGACCTGGGCAGTATGAGGACCCCCAGTGCTCATCAAGCTGCAGTCAGGCTGACAAAGGCAGTGGAGGCCCTGTCCACACAAAAGCCCAGGACGCCCTGGGTTCCTCCCCCTGGGAAGGCAGAGACAGTCCTCGCTGGAGGCAGGGGCACATGCTGGTCTTGCACACAGTCCCTGGTGAGGGCCAGAGGCAAAGTCCGTGTGGCCCATGTAACTGTACTGATGACGTCATGACGGGTGGTCAGGGCACGCAGCTCCTCGACTGCTGCAGACCCTCCCGTCCTGGGGACCTGACAGCCCCCAGACCTCAGGAGCACTGGCTCCTGCTTGCCTGCCCCAGGCCTGCACTGTGGGCCTCTGTCAGCCCCACACGCAGCTCAGCTTCTTTGTACACCTGCTCTAGAGGCCTCCCAGGGGACAGACAGCCGGGGCAGCACAGGCTGCAGTGCGCCCTGCGACCAAATGCGCTGAGCAAGCACACGAAGGGGAGAAGGGAACCCCCTCCATCAAAGGAAGGGGTGGGGGAGGCCTCAGGAAGCCCGGCCCTAGCTCCTGCCAAGCCCTCGAAGCCCACACTCCGTCCATCTGTCTTCACCTAGTCGCCCCAGGTAGGCCTACAGTGCAGATGCTTTGCAGCCTGGCTACGGCATGTCCTCCGACGCTGTCAGCCGGAACGGAGCGTCGAAGGGCTTGGCTCCTGGGGACCCGCGGCTCCAAGTGCAATGCTGATTTGCTGCCTGACTCCCACGCCTGTCCGAGTCCAAGTGCAGCCTGAGTGCACCCTGAAGTGGCAGCAGGGAGGAAACGTGGATGGAGCTCCGACAGGGGCTGCAGAGGCCCTGGCTGCTGCCGTGTTCCCCTGGGACACGTGTGCTGCTGTGCTCACGGCCTGTGGCCACGGCATGCCTAGCTCTCCGGGACCTTCAACTGCTGGTGTGAAGTCTCTGCAGGTGCAGAACAGGCCCCGGTGCAGCCACGCCAGCCCCCACATAGAACACCAAGCCACAAGGGTCCCAGGCCCCCATGAGCACTTGGGCTGTGGCAGCCACGAAGACTCCTGCAGCACTGCACACGCTGGGGCGCTCGCGTGGCTTGGAAGCCACTGGCTCGGCGAGGGCCTGGCCTGGGCTGTCTGCTCCTGTGCAGGCTAACGTAGGGAACACTCACGCCTAGACAGTTCCCAAGGATATTCAACCCCAGAATGGAATGGAAACCCCTTAGAACGGTGAGTTTTCAGGAAGCCCAGAGCCTCCTCACAGTGCTCTTGATGCCACCCCCCAGCGGGGGCACTTACGTCAATGATCAGGTACTCCACCGGCAGGGGCCGGGCCAGCTGGGTGATCTCATTGCCAAACTTGTCTATGTCCTGAAACAATCAAATGTGAGACCGCTGAGTGAGGGTGGCCAGGGGCAGGTGCTCCGCTCACTCACACACCTGTCTCCCGCCTGAAACTGTTACGATTCTTGTGCAAGTTTCAGAAGGACAGAAGGAACGTGGATTTGCAAACAACCCCTCTGTGTTTCCCCGAGCTGCTTCACCACAGCCTCCTCCAGAGAGGGCGACGGGAGGCCACGGGAGGCCAGCACGTGGAGCCGGGCACACCCTTGCATGGGGCGCTGCGGCTGGCGCGGCAGCGGGCAGAGGCACAGGCAGGAGGGCCAGCTCTCCCCTCAGGCTCCATCTGTGCCCATCCGAGCCTCCAGGATCAGCGTGATAATTCTTCAGCTTTGTAAAGCCTTCTTTATTTATTTGAAAGGCAGAGTGATAGGGAGTGAGGGAGAGACAGACAGGGGTCTTCCATCCTCTGGTTCACTCCCCAAATGGCTACAACAGCAGGAGCAGCGACAGAAGCCAGGAGCCAACAGTGCCATTCAGGTCTCCCACATGAGTGTCGGGGCCCAAGCACCCGGACCGTTACCTGCTGACTTCCCAGGAACACTCCCGAGAAGCCAGGCTGGAGGTGGTGCAGCCGGGACTCAAACTGGCGCTCCAGTGTGGGGTGCCAGCACCACACGCAGTGGCCTAACCCGCCGCTCCACGACGCTGGCCCGGAGCGGTGATTCTAAAAAATCTTGCTCACACCTCTGAAAACCTGACTTTATGGTAAACTTAGGGCCTGTGCATAAGACATGCATAAATGAACACGCACGCACACACACACACACGCACGCCCCACCACCAATCTGTCAAAGTCTAAAACTTGTTTTGCTTTGTCAGATGCATGGAACATGAAGTTTAATTATGGGGAAAAACGGCCAGCATGTGTTCATTAATCACAAGATGACAATCAGATCTGATCTGTGTCAGACACGCTGAGTCCACACAGGCTCTGCAAATGAATTCGTAAGAACTGACGCTTTTCATTAAAGATCCTGCAAGAAGCGGTCATATTTTCTACCTAAATCATCACTTAACATTATATAAATCATTTGCTGAGTCACATATAAATTATACATCCCTAATATCCAATTATAGGGCCTTACATAAAAGTTTGCACTCACTGCAGCCCTCAGACCCCCACTGGATGCCAGGCGCAGCTCCTGGGGGAGCCCGTGCGCGGGCGTCCTGACTCACCAGCCCGGGAGCCCTGTCCCGCGTGTCTCCGCCAGCCTCCCTCCGACCACACGCTGCTCCCTTTCTCTACGCACAGAGCGGCCAGGAACCTGGCCCTGGGCCTCCTGGCCAGCACTTTGATGATTTTCCCTCCGTGCAGCCCCACCCCCACCCCCCGCCACTGCTGCAGTCACACAGCTCTGTCCTGCTGGCCTCCTCGGCTGGCCCGACCTGGGCAATGGTCACTGCCCCTCTGCGTGAGGAGCAGCAGCCGCAGTTGGCACAGCCAGCTGGGTCAGGGTGCCAAAGAACTAGGGCAGCTGAGTGGGTCCTGAGCCCCAAAGAGGCAGGGTCTCTATGGGGAGGAGATTTGGTAAGACAGGAATCAAATCCAATCGAACTGAATCACCATTTCCAAAAACACACACGTGCCTTTACAAGAAACAACCTGCACCAGCTCCCACAGGCAGCCCGTCTGGAACTCATCTCCTGACCTCATTCAGCTCGGATGCGCAGGCACGTTTTCCCAGCACCTGTTCACGCTAATCCTCCCCGGGGGTCTTCTGCTTAAATGCCCCCCTCTGTGTGTGTCCTGCTCTTCTGTCAGATTTAACTGCCCAACAGTACCTTCTCTGGTCTCCAAAGAAAGAAAGCTGTTGTGGCCCCCTTCCTCCCGGGGGGAAGACAGCAGCTGCTTCGTCTTCCCCTGCCTCCACTGGAATGTTCTTCCAGCCAACCCCCGGCCCTGCACACCATGTTCGAAAGGCAGCTACTTTTTAATGGGCTTTAAGAAATGTCAGAGGAGCTCCCTGGGAGGAGGATGTCTTAATGCTAAGTCTGGCAGCCGCCCGAGCGTCAGCAGTCTTCTCTCCGCCCGGAGCAAGACACAGGAGAGTCAGACACGGCGGCCCGGATGCCTCGCTACCCACCACAGGCCACGTCTGGCAGCGGAGGCAACGTGGTCTCAACATCAGAGAGAAATCAGGATCTATGTGTCTGGTAGCTCAAAGCACGCGGGCTTTGTGCCAGGATGGCAGCAAGTCTGGCCGACTGCTGGCAGCACCCTGCTGCAGGAGAGGCGACAAAGCCCTGCCTGGGCTGCTTCTCGGTGCCAGGAATGGGCAGGAGGGGACAGTGACCCCAGCAGCTGACCTGACTTCACAGAAGAAAGCAGGAACACAGTGTCTTCAATACCCAGCATAGAAAACAGCCCAGGGGCAACGCCCTGGCCTGAAGCGTCGGCATCCCCATGGGCGCCGGTTCTAGTCCCGGCTGCTCCTCTTCCAATCCAGCTCCCTGCTATGGCCTGGGAAAGCAGGCCTGCACCCATGTGGGAGATCTGGAAGAAGCTCCTGGCTCCTGGCTTGGGATCAGTGCAGCTCCAGCCATTGCAGCCATCTGGGGAGTGAACCAGCAGATGGAAGACCTCTCTCTCTCTCTCTCTCTCTCTCTCTACCTCTCTCTGCAACTCTTTCAAATAAATAAAATAAATGTTAAAAAAAAAAACAAAAAACAAAAAACAAAAAACAGCCCAGCAGATGAGCGAGCACCTGTCAGCTGGTCTCGGACGCCTGCAGGACGCACAGGAGCCCTGGTCCTCGAAGTGCATGTGTCCTGAGCACCGCTGCTGTCCCCAGGCTGTGACGACAAACACGGGCTGCACGGGACCCAGCAGAGGCAGAGGGGACGTCAGACCCGGCACACCTACACGGCTCCGCCCCTCCACCCAGGGCCACGCTGTGGGGCCAGGGCAAATTCGGGCCTGACTGCTGCATGTGGGGAACCCCGAGGCCCCGGGCTCCGATCCTGCCAGCAGACTCACGGCCACCAAGCAACACCTGCCCCTCCCCGCCAGGGGAGATGCCGCGGGCCAGACACTCCTAGGTGGAGGCTCTGCCAGGACGGCTGAGAGCCTCCTTTCTTCACTACCTGATGAACTGCGAAGCAAACACAGCCTGACAGAAAAATCTGCTTAAAAAGTCTCAGAGGGGCCGGCACTGTGGTGTCGTGGGCAAAGCCGCCGCCTGCCAACACTGGGTGCCACTTTGAGTCCCGGCTGGTCCGCTTCTGATCCAGCTCCCTGCTGGTGGCCTGGAACAGCAGCAGAGGATGGCGCAAGAACGTGGGCCTCTGTCAGTCATGCAGGAGACCAGAATGAAGCTCCTGGCTCCTGGCTCCAGCCTGGCCCAGTTCCAGTCATGGCAGCCATCTGGGGAGTGGACCACTGGATGGAGCATCGACCTCTCTGTAATTTTTTCAGAATAAATAAATATTAAAAAAAAAAAAAAAAGTCTTAGGCAAGCACTGTGGTGCAATGGGTTCACCGGCGGATTGGGACCCCACATCCTTTCCCACAGCACCGTCCAGCCCGTGGATTGGGACCCCACATCCTTTCCCACAGCACCGTCCAGCCCGTGGATTGGGACCCCACATCCTTTCCCACAGCACCGTCCAGCTCCCTACTAATGCATTCTGGACGCAGCAGCGATGGCCCAAGTCGTTGGGCCCCCACCAGCCACGTGGGAGACCTGGACGGAGACGCCAGGTGCTGGCTTCTGCCTGGCCCAGTCCCAGACATGGCAGCCACTTGGGAGAGCGAACCAACAAATGGAATCTGTCTGTCCACGTCTCTCCTATTCTTTCTGTAACTCTGCCTTTCAAATAAATACATAAATCTTTAAAAAATAAGCAAATAATAAATAAGGAAAATGTGGGAAAGCGTGCACATCCCTCAACTCACACCAGGATGTGAGCAACAGCCAGTCTAGGCTCTTGGGAAAAACCGGACCCGGTAGGCTTTAGGCGAAAAAAAAAGGAATGTGCTTTTTAATTTTTTAAGTTTTTATCTGAAAGGCAGGGAGAGACAGAGGTCTTCTAACCACTGGTTCACCTGTCAAATGCCTACAACACCTGGGGCTGGGCCAGGTGGAAACCAGGAGCCGCGAGCTCCACCTGGACCTCACATGGGTGCGAGGACTCACTCCAGGAGTCATCAACCGCTGCCTCCCAGGGTGTGCACCAGCAAGAGGCTGGACTGGGGTCAGAGCCAGGGCTGGGAGGTGGAGGTGGGCCTCTCCAGCTACACCTGACCCACAGCACCAATCCCCTGGACACACGAGGGATTCACACAGATCAGCCTTCATGGTCCCTCCCCAGCGTCAGGGTCTTTATCCTTCTCTGGGGACGGAGCACGGGGACGGAGGACGGGGACGGGGACGGAGGACAGGGACGGAGGACGGGGACGGAGGACGGAGGACGGGGACGGAGGACGGGGACGGGGACGGAGGACGGAGGACGGGGACGGGGACGGAGGACGGGGACAGAGGATGGGGACAGAGCACAGAGGACGGAGACGAGGACAGAGGACGGAGACAGAGGACGGGGACGGAGGACGGGGACAGAGCACAGAGGACGGGGACGGGGACGGAGGACGGGGACGGAGGACAGAGGACGGGGACGGAGGACGGAGGACGGGGACGGGGACGGAGGACGGGGACGGAGGACGGGGACGGAGGACAGAGGACGGGGACGGAGGACGGGGACGGAGGACAGAGGACGGGGACAGAGCACAGAGGACGGGGACGGGGACGGAGGACGGGGACGGAGGACGGGGACGGAGGACAGAGGACGGGGACGGAGGACGGGGACGGGGACGGAGGACGGGGACGGAGGATGGGGACGGAGGACGGAGGACGGGGACAGAGGACGGAGGACAGAGGACGGAGGACGGAGGACGGAGGACGGAGGACGGAGGATGGAGGACGGGGACGGAGGACGGAGGACAGAGGACGGGGACGGAGGACGGGGACAGAGCACAGAGGACGGGGACGGGGACGGAGGACGGGGACGGAGGACGGGGACGGGGACGGAGGATGGGGACGGAGGACGGGGACGGAGGACGGAGGACAGAGGACGGAGGACGGAGGACGGAGGACGGAGGACGGGGACGGAGGACGGGGACGGAGGACGGAGGACGGAGGACGGAGGACGGGGATGGAGGACGGGGACAGAGCACAGAGGACGGGGACGGGGACGGAGGACGGGGACGGAGGACGGGGACGGAGACGGAGGATGGAGGACGGAGACGGAGGATGGGGACAGAGCACAGAGGACGGGGACGGGGACGGAGGACGGGGACGGAGGACGGGGACGGAGACGGAGGATGGAGGACGGAGACGGAGGATGGGGACAGAGCACAGAGGACGGGGACGGGGACGGAGGACGGGGACGGAGGACAGAGGACGGAGGACGGAGGACGGAGGACGGGGACGGAGGACGGGGACAGAGCACAGAAGACGGAGACGAGGACAGAGGACGGAGACAGAGGACGGAGGACGGGGACGGAGGACGGGGACGGAGGACGGAGGACGGGGACGGAGGACGGAGGACGAGGACGAGGACGGAGGACGGGGACGGAGGACGGAGGACGAGGACGAGGACGGAGGACAGGGACGGAGGACGGAGACGGAGGACGGGGACGGAGGACGGGGACGGGGACGGAGGACAGGGACGGAGGACGGGGACAGAGGACGGAGGACGGGGACGAGGACGGAGGACGGGGACGGAGGACGGGGACGGAGGACGGGGACGGAGGACGGGGACGGGGACAGAGGACGGAGGACGGGGACAGAGGACGGGGACGGGGACGGGGACGGAGGACGGGGACGGGGACGGGGACGGGGACGGAGGACGGAGGACGGGGACGGAGGAAGGGGACGGAGGACAGAGGACAGAGGACGGGGACGGAGGACGGAGGACGAGGACGGAGGACGGAGGACGGGGACGGAGGACGGGGACGGGGACGGAGGACGAGGATGGAGGACGGAGGACAGAGGACGGGGACGGAGGACGGGGACGGAGGACGGAGGACGAGGACGGAGGACGGAGGACAGAGGACGGGGACGGAGGACGGGGACGGAGGACGGAGACGGAGGACGGGGACGGAGACGGAGGACGGGGACGGGGACGGAGGATGGAGGACGGGGACGGAGGACGGGGACGGAGACGGAGGACGGGGACGGAGGACGGGGACGGAGACGGAGGACGGGGACGGAGCACAGAGGACGGGGACGGAGGACGGGGACGGAGGACGGAGGACGGGGACGGAGGACGGGGACGGGGACGGAGGACGGGGACGGAGACGGAGGACGGGGACGGAGGACAGAGGACGGGGACGGAGGACGGGGACGGAGGACGGAGGACGGGGACGGAGGACGGGGACGGGGACGGAGGACGGGGACGGAGACGGAGGACGGGGACGGGGGACGGGGACGGAGGACGGGGACGGAGGACGGAGGACGGGGACGGAGGACGGGGACGGAGGACAGAGGACAGAGGACGGGGACGGAGGACGGAGGACGGGGACGGAGGACAGAGGACGGGGACGGAGGACGGGGACGGAGGACGGAGGACGGGGACGGAGGACGGAGGACGGAGGACAGGGACGGAGGACGGAGGACGGAGGATGGGGACGGAGGACGGGGACGGGGACGGAGGACGGGGACGGGGACGGAGGACGGAGGACGGAGGACGGGGACGGAGGACGGGGACGGAGGACAGAGGACAGAGGACGGGGACGGAGGACGGAGGACAGGGACGGAGGACAGAGGACGGGGACGGAGGACGGAGGACAGGGACGGAGGACGGAGGATGGGGACGGAGGATGGGGACAGAGGACGGAGGACGGACGACGGGGACGGAGGACGGAGACGGAGGACGGGGACGGGGACGGAGGACGGGGACGGAGGATGGGGACAGAGGACGGAGGACGGGGACGGGGACGGAGGACGGAGGACGGGGACGGGGACGGAGGACGGGGACGGAGGACGGGGACGGAGGACGGAGGACGGGGACGGGGACGGGGACGGAGGACGAGGACGGAGGACGAGGACGGGGACGGAGGACGGGGACGGAGGATGGGGACAGGGACGGAGGACGGGGACGGAGGACGGGGACAGGGACGGAGGACGGGGACGGAGGACGGGGACGGAGGACGGAGGACGGGGACGGAGGATGGAGGACGGGGACAGAGGACGGAGACAGAGGACAGGGACGGGGACGGAGGACGGGGACGGGGGACGGGGACGGAGGACGGGGACGGAGGACGGAGGACGGGGACGGAGGATGGAGGACGGGGACGGAGGACGGGGACAGAGGACGGAGGACGAGGACGGGGACGGAGGACGGGGACTGGGACGGGGACAGAGGACGGGGACGGAGGATGGGGACGGAGGACGGGGACGGGGACGGAGGACGGGGACGGGGGACGGGGGACGGGGACGGGGGACGGAGGACGGAGGACGGAGGACGGGGACGGAGGACGGGGACGGAGGACGGGGACGGAGGACGGGGACGGGGACGGAGGAGGAGGACGGAGACAGAGGACAGGGACGGGGACGGAGACGGAGGACGGAAAACAGAGGACAGGACCGGGGACGGGGACGGAGGACGGGGACAGGATGGAGAGGACGGCCTCGGCCACGTGAAGCGCGCAGACACTTGTGCAGTGCACGTAAGCGTCCACACCTACCTCCTAAAGACACAACACCGGGTCTGTACTCCAGAATCAGGTCTACTTTCTGTTTTACACCCAGAGTCTGATCTCATGTCTTTTTTTTTTTGCAAGCATTCTTGCTTTTTTTTTTTTTTTTTTTTTTGGACAGATGGAATTATAGACAGAGCGAGAGAGACAGAGGAAGGTCTTCCTTCCATTGGTTCACTCCCCAAATGGCCGCTACGGCCAGCGCTGCGCGGATCTGAAGCCAAGAGCCAGGTGCTTCCTCCTGGTTTCCCAAGCGGGTGCAGGGCCCAAGCACTTGGGCCATCCTCCACTGTACTCCCAGGCCACAGCAGAGAGCTGGCCTGGAAGAGGAACAACCAGGACTAGAACCCGGTGCCCATACGGGGTGCCGGCGCCGCAGGCAGAGGATTAGCCAAGTGAGCCACGGTGCCGGCCACTCATATCTTTAAAGAATTGGCAAACACACCTGCTGAGTGCATGTAACACAGTGTAGTCTAATGTCCCTCTGATGGTGGGCAGTTTGTTTCCAGTTTACTACAGCGACACCAGGAAGAACATTTACTTCAGGCCTGTCTGAAACCCACCCAGGGTGTCCAGCAGGAAATGCAAACTTCTAGAGTTCTCTTTACTCAGACTGGGATTTTCATGAAACATACAATAAGCAGAATGTTTCAAATCCTACAGGGCTGTAAATAATTTTGGGAAGTCCCTGGAGCCTGTTCTATTAACAGAGGACAAACAAGCAATCTATGGACACAGCTGGATGACTTAGGAAATATCACATATGTCATGCAAAAGGGAATATTAATCTTAAGTGCAAGAAATAAAATGCAAATTTCTAACCTGGTGAGTACTTAAAAACCAGTCAAGCTCCTAGTTAATGATAAATCAGAAAGTATTTCCTTTATAATTGTAAATAAGACTGGAGGGGCTGGCACTGTGGCGTAATGGGTAAAGCAGCCGCCGGCAGTGTCAGCATCCCATATGGGCGCTGGTTTGAGTCCCGGCTGCTCCACTTCCGATCCAGCTCTCTGCTATGGCCTGGGAAAGCAGATGATGGCCCAAGTCTTGGGCCCCTGCACTCACGTGGGAGACCCGGAAGAAGCTCCTGGCTCCTGGCTTCAGATCAGCGCAGGTCTCGCTGCCCGGGAGAGCAGTGGAGGATGACCCAAGTGCTTGGGCCCTGCACCCGCATGGGAGACCAAGAGAAGCACCTGGCTCCTGGCTTCGGATCATCGTGATGCGCCGCCTGCAGCAGCCATTGGAGGGTGAACCAACGGCAAAAAGGAAGACCTTTCTCTCTGTCTCTCTCTCTCTCTATCCACTCTGTCAAAATAAATAAATAAATAAATAAATAAATAAATAAAAAAGAATAAAAAATAAAAAGAAGTCTGGGGCTGGCACTTGGTGCTGTGGTTAAGCCACCGGGTGGGAGACCCACATTGGTTCAGGGTCCCTGGGGCTCAGGTCCCCGCTCCACTTCTGGTCCAGCTCGATGCTGATATGCACCGTGGGAGACAGCAGAGGATGACGGCACAGCACATGGGGGATGGGGATTGAGTTTCCAGCTTCTGGTTTATCCTGGCCCAGCCCTAGCTGCTGACCGTATCCCCAGAGGGAACCAGCAAATGAAAGGTCTCTGTCTCCCTCTGCCTTGCAGATCACAACAAAACAAAGCAAAACTGAAACCAGGGGAGCCTCCACTGTCGTCCACACCAGTGAGAAAGCCCAGCCCGCAGTGACGAGGGCACTGTGCCAGTGCAGGGAAGCCGGGGACTCCACGTACGAATGACAGGGAGCAAAGCTGCTCATGTAAAACGTCACCTGCTCGGAGCAGCACAAGCTTGGAAGAGAGCTGTGAACCGATGCTGCGGGGGAGTGTCTGGCGCAGCAGCTAAGAGGCCGGTCACTCAGCGGTCCCGCAGCAGAGTACTTGGGTCCCTTCCTGAGCCCCGTTTCCTCCTGATGCAGCTCAAGTACCTGGGTCCCTGTCACCACAGGGAGACACGGCTGAGTTCCCAGCTCCAACCTTCAGCCTCAGCTTTGGCCCCAGATAAGGACATGATGAGCATTACGAAGTGAACGCCCCTTGCTCCCA
This sequence comes from Lepus europaeus, assembly GCF_033115175.1. Classification (NCBI taxonomy): domain Eukaryota; kingdom Metazoa; phylum Chordata; class Mammalia; order Lagomorpha; family Leporidae; genus Lepus; species Lepus europaeus. The sequence goes on along the minus strand of NC_084844.1, from coordinate 1,166,910 downwards.
AATGAATAAACAAACATTTTTCAAAGGATGCTACTTCCTAATATAGGGTCAGGCTTGGTGGCACAGCAAGTTGAGCCACCACTGAGGACACCCACACCCCATATGCAGGGACTGGTTTGACTCCAAGTTCCCCCACCCTTCCATCCAGCTCCCTGCTAACACACCTGGGGAGGCAGCAGCAGATGGCCCAAGGACTGAGACCCCTGCCATCTACCTGGGAGGCCTAGATGGAGCTCCTGGCTCCTGGCTTCAGTCTGACCCAGGCCTGGCTGTTGTGGGCATTTTGGGAGTGAACAGATCTCTCTCTCGCGCGCGCGCTGCCTTTCTTTTTTGTTCATTTTATCTGGAAGGCAGAATTAGAGAGAGGGAGGGGCTGAGACCTGAACAGCCGCTCCCATGGGATGCCGGTCTTGCAGACAGCTGCCTCCATGGCAGCCCCTCACTCCGCCTTTCAAGTCGATAAAAATCTTAAAAATAATAAGAAATTGACCATTACTGAACTGGAAGACGGAAGAGAACCTACCCAAAACAAAACAGAGAGGGCAGCATCCTGGTCAGGCCACTGCCTGAGATGCTGACGTCACACATGAGCTCTGGGTCAGTCCCAGCTGCTCCATCTCCCTGCCATCATGCCAGGAAGCAGCACAAGATGGCCCAAGCACCTGGGACCCTGCACACGTGGGAGACCTGGGTGGAGTCCTGGGCTCCTGTGTTGGCCTGGCCCAGGACCAGCTGAGAGAGAACCAACGTGGAAGATCTATCTCTGCCTTTTAAATAAATTTTTTTTTTTTTTTAAGTGAAACAGAGAAGACTTAGCTGAAATGGACACATGCTTTTAAGCAGCCAAATACATGGGCAACCAGAGTCCCCAAAGGAGAGGGACAACCAAAACTTAAAGCCTAAATGGCTGCAGTTGGCAGGGTGCAGACGGTTCCCAAACATGGCCTTAAGAAGCCAAGCACCAGGGCCAGTGCCATGGCTTCGTGGGTAAAGCCGGGCATCTCATATAAGTACCAGCAGCCACTTCCGATCCAGCTCTCTGCTATGGCCTGGGAAAGCAGTGGAAGATGGCCCAAGTGCTTGGGCCCCTGCACCTGCGTGGGAGGCCTGGAAGAAGCTCCTGGCTCTTGGCTTCAGATCGGCCCAGCTCTGGCCATTGCAGCCATTGGGGGAGTGAGCTGGTGGATGGACGATTTCTCTGTCTCTGCCTCTCTGTAACACTGCCTTTCAAATAAAAAATTAAATCTTTTTTTTAAAGGTTGTATTTATTTATTTGAAAGGCAGAGTGACAGAGAGGCACAGGTAGAAATGGAGAAAGAGAGAGAGAAAGGTCTTCCATCCACTGGTTCACTCCCCAGATGGCCACAATGGCCAGAGCTGTGTCGATCTAAAGCCAGGAGCCAGGAGCCTCTTCCAGGTCTTCCACGTGAGTGCAGGAGCCCAAGGACTTGGGCCATTCTCCACTGCCCTCCCAGGCTACAGCAGAGAGCTGGATTGGAAGTAGAACAGCCTGGACCTGAACCAGCACCCACATGGACACCAGCACTGCAGGTGGAGGCCCCACTCACTAAGCCACAGTGGTGGTCCCTAAGCTGAGTATCTGCATGGCAACAGTCTGATCTGGGTCCCATCTCACAGCCAGGCACCCCCACACTGGGGACAGCGCCAGTGCTGAGGACAGAAGCCTCCTCAGTCGAGCGCCGGCCTCCACGCCAGCCGCTGGCCAGAAAGCCCCACCTGAGGCCACTGCACCCCCGCGCTTTACCTTATAGAACACATCAGGCACGTACTGCTCGCTGCTGGACTCCTTGGCGTAGCCGAGCTCAGGGGCATCCTTGCAGGGCAGCAGGCACTCGTCCCGGACCAGCGCCATGCACTGATTGGACACCTGGTAGCCTTCAAAGTGGACCTGGTTATCGGGACCACCTGCAAGACAAAGAGCTTCAGAAGGAAACGGCCAGGATGCACCACCAGTCCCTGTCCACAACTGTCCCGGGCAGCCTGACAGGTGGCTGGGGAGTGAGGCCTGGACGTCCTACACCCCTGGGCATCCCAGACAGGTGCCAACGATGGGACCCCCAGTCAGGAATCACCTGAGCAACGCCCTCTGCATCGGCTCCCACAGCGATGCTCGGCACGCTCAAAGCACTAAGGCCTCCTGGTGCTCAAAGCAGCACGGTGTCGGCACTCACACGCTGTCGCTTCTGTTTAAGATTTCTTTATTTGAAAGAAAGCACAACAGAGAAAGAAGGAGAGACCTTCCAACTGCTGGTTCACTCCCCAAATGGCCGTAACAGCCAATGCTGGGCCAGGCTGAGCCAGGAGCTCCATCCTGGTCTCGCTCAGGGGTGCCAGCAGCCCAAACACTTGGGCCATCCTGACACCCTCCCAAGAGCACCAGCAGAAGCAGAGCAGCATTCTGGACGCCAGAGTCAGAGACAGTGGCTTGACTCACTGCACCACAGAGCAGCCCGCCACCACGCTCCAGCTCCCGCGTGAATGGCAGCGTGGGTGGAGAACAAGACAGAAACAACCCCAGCCCTCGCACTGTGCACACAGCAGCCTCTGCCCTGCACAAACCGACATGGCCACCTCAGGTCACGTCACCGGGCGGTGGTGCTCAGGCGTGAAGTGTGCACACCTCAGAGCAGGACCCCGGCACGGTGCTCCCAGCCCACCCTCCCTTGCACGGCTCTCTCACTGTCTTGCTTTCTCCCTGTATCTTACAAAGACGTAAAGTTGGACACACAGGCGGTCCCAACAGCTGCTGAGCAGGGATGAGCCGGTCAAGTCACACCAGGTCCCTGCGAACGAGGCCGGCCAAGGCCATGCAGAGCGGCCCGCGCTGGGCGAGAGGGCGGAGCTGAGGGGAGGGAGCCCTGCAGCTCCCAGGACTGCTGTCTTACGACTCGGGAAAACAGAAGCATGCAGGATGTAGGTATTTGGTGCAGTGGTTGGGACAGGCTTGGGATGCCACACCCTCACCGGTGTCCCCAGGTTCGGGACCCAGCTTCCCGGGGGGCACACCCCGGGGACAGGCTCCAGCACTTCGGTCACTACCACCCAGACGGAGCTCCTGCCGCGGCTGCAGCCAGGTGCAGCCACGCGTGTCAACACATTTATTTGGGGAGTGAACTAGCAGATGAAAAGTCTGTCTCCCTCTCATTTCTCTTTCAAGTAAATAAAGAATTAGAAAAACAAAACCCTCAATATCTCTACTTCAGTTTCTTTGGCAAAAACTAAATAATTTACTGATTGGGGACAGAAATTTAGTGCATGTGGCTTTCAAACAGTCATCAGACACCAGACCTGACGGCCAAGCATCAGAAAGGTGAATGACAACACCCAGGCCAGCCCTGGGAAGACAAACCAGGGGCTTCCTGCCCACGACAGGCCCACCCGCTGGCTGTAAGACACTGAGCCACAGGAGCTGCTGCCTTCTCTCCGCCCTAACACAAATGCCTGGACGAGAGGCCATGCCTGGGTGAGCGTCCTCACTGGCTTCCCAAAGAGCAGGGCGAGAGGCAGGGGAGGGGGCGAGGAGGGTGTGGGCACGCGTGTGCACTTCATTCTGCCCCTGAGGACTTGCGCCAGTTTCTAGACTGATTATTAAGCTCATCAGAGAAAGAGAAACCTGGCCTTTGAGACTGAGAGAATCGCACAACCCAGTGTTTGAGACACTGAAGACTTCAAAAAAAAAAAAAGAGGCAAATTAATCCACATAGTCTCCACAGCCCAACTCACTGAGGTGACTGGAAACTTTTCTTTCAGTATTTATATATTAGAAAGTCAGAGTTGCACAGAGAAAGAGAGAATCTCCCATCTCTCCCTACAGTAGCCAGGGCTGGGCCACGCCTAAGCGAGGAGCTTCTCTGTCTCCCATGTTGGTAGCAGGGGGACAGGCACGTGGGTCAGCTTCCCCATGTACATCAGCAGGGAGCTGGATCGGAAGTGGAGCAGCTGGGACATGAACTGGCACCCATGTGAGATGCCAGCGTCACAGGCAGTGGTTGCACCCGCGACGCCACAGTGTGGCTTGGGAAACTCTCCCTTCCAAACAGAGCAGCCCTAGGCTGCTCCCCACACCAGGCAGGACGCAAAGGAGGCTGGACACCTCAACTCCCGTCTCCTTCAGAAACCAGCCTGTCGGGAAGTGCACACTGGGCCGAGAGTACAGGGACAGAGGAGGTCGGCAGCCCTGCTGGAAGCCCCACACCAGGCAGGACGCAAAGGAGGCTGGACGCCTCAACTCCCGTCTCCTTCAGACACCAGCCTGTCGGGAAGTGCACACTGGGCCGAGAGTACAGGGACAGAGGAGGTCGGCAGCCCTGCTGGAAGCCCCACACCAGGCAGGACGCAAAGGAGGCTGGACGCCTCAACTCCCGTCTCCTTCAGACACCAGCCTGTCGGGAAGTGCACACTGGGCCGAGAGTACAGGGACAGAGGAGGTCGGCAGCCCTGCTGGAAGCCCCACACCAGGCAGGACGCAAAGGAGGCTGGACACCTCAACTCCCGTCTCCTTCAGAAACCAGCCTGTCGGGAAGTGCACACTGGGCCGAGAGTACAGGGACAGAGGAGGTCGGCAGCCCTGCTGGAAGCCCCACACCAGGCAGGACGCAAAGGAGGCTGGACGCCTCAACTCCCGTCTCCTTCAGACACCAGCCTGTCGGGAAGTGCACACTGGGCCGAGAGTACAGGGACAGAGGAGGTCGGCAGCCCTGCTGGAAGCCCCACACCAGGCAGGACGCAAAGGAGGCTGGACACCTCAACTCCCGTCTCCTTCAGAAACCAGCCTGTCGGGAAGTGCACACTGGGCCGAGAGTACAGGGACAGAGGAGGTCGGCAGCTCTTCAAGTGGAGCTGCACTTTTTGTTTTGAAACCAGACCCTCACAAAGTACTTTTCCCAGATCCAATCTGGGTGGGTCCCAAGTGATGCCCCAGACACCAACACTGCTGTGCACGGTCCAGGCGCAGCCCCAAGACTCCTACAGCTTGTGCCAGGCACCCAGCACACACGACCTTCACTCCTCCTTCCCTTTAAGAGTCTTGGTCTGCCAGGTTTTGTGGTGCACCCGGGGCCGGGCATCTCCGGAGCCACTGGCTGTGCGGTGGGAGCAGCTCGACCCCCAGGGCGCTGCTGTCTAGTGAGGACTCGGGGATGGGGCTGCAGCAAGTGCAGCTTCCCACAGCCCGCAGGCCCCACAGAGAAACCAGGGCAGGGCACAGAGCGGGGGGCTGGCCCCAGCTCCCGGGCCTGGACACACACCCCAGACAGCACGGCACTGACCGCAGAGCTCATTTCCAATTCGGCTGTCTACTGTCTCACAGCTCCACAACTTTCTGGTTTCAGTGACAATTTCAGAGGCAAAATTTCCTGGCACAAGCATATGACTGCCAAACGTTCAACATGAGGCAGTGCCCAAGTAAGAAACTGATTCTAACTGTCCCAGCTCCTCTGGCTGGGGAGCGCGTCCCCACAGAAGCAGCAACAGGGCTGGCTGATCCACTTCCTTCCCAGCTCCACACGAATGTGCCTGGGAAAGCAGACGATGGTCCGAGTACTGCGTCCCTGCCACCCTGTGGGAGACCCAGAGAGAGTTCCAGGCTTGTGGCTCAGGCCTGGCCCAGCCATGGCTGTTGGGGCTATCTGGACCATGAATCAGTGGGTAGAACCTCTCTTTCTGCCTTTTAAACAAATAAAATAAATTTGGGCTGGCGCTGAGGTGTAGCAGCTAAAGCTGCCACCTGCAGAGCTGGCATCCCAAATGGGCACCAGTTCAAGTCCCAGCTGCACCACTACCGATCCAGCTCTGCTTTAGCCTGGGAAAGCAGTAGAAGATGGCCCAAGTCCTTTGGCCCCTGCATCCATGTGGGAGACCCAGAAGAAGCTCCTGGCTCCTGGCTCCTGATCAGCTCAGCTCTGACCATTGTGGCCAACTGGGGAGTGAGCCATCGGATGGAAGACCGCTCGCTCTCTGCATCTCCTTCTCTCTGTGTGTAACTCTGACTTCCAAATAAAGAAATAAACAAAAAAGAAAAAGGATGGCCCAAGTCGTTAGGCCCCTGCACACGCATGGGAAGACCTGGAGGAAGCTCCTGGCTTCGGTGAGGCCCAGCTCCAGCCACTGCAGCCAACTGGGGAGTGAACCAGTGGACAGAGGACCTCCCCCTCTCTGCCTCTCCTTCTATCTCTGTTTAACTCTGACTTTAAAATAAGTAAATAAACCTTAATAAAATAAATATTTCAAATAAATAAAATTTTAAAAAGGCATAATTAAAAGGGTCCTCTGACCACTGTGGCCCACGAAAGTCTAAGTCCGTAGTTCTTAGTGCAGGTGGAGTTCCTCCACTTTCTGAAGGCACTTCCTGTGGTCTCAATGGCGTGTCGCACCGCCAGTCGCAGTGGGCTGGAGGCGAAGACACGGGTGTCTTGCCTGGTACAGGGGAAATCCAGGCACCAAGACACTGCTCTACATCCCACATGGCCTCAAATGTCCTACACACCGACACAGGAAACTTCCACACCTGAAGTTCTGAGTCTAGAATCCAGTCTATTCCACACCTACCCACAGCCACACGCACTCAGCAGCAGCACGCATGGGGCCTTCTAGGGCCGCAGTGCAGAGCTGAGCAGGAGTCCAGCTGGGCACGGCTAGGACACAGAACTGCGTGACACAACAGAACGCCACGAGGACAGGGAGGCCGCGCTCACAGCCAGCCACGCCCACACAAAGCCAGGCTCCTCCGCTGGGCTGCCCTCCACCGGGTCACTTCAGGCATGGCCAGGGCGCCCTGCTGCCTCCTCACGTGTGCCGTGTTATCTGTGCATTCCACATACGTGTGTTATCTGTGCGTTCCACACACGTGTGTCGTGTTATCTGTGCGTTCCACACACGTGTTATCTGTGCGTTCCACACACATGTGCCGTGTTATCTGCACGTTCCACACACGTGTGCTGTTATCTGCGCATTCCACACGCATGTGCCGTGTTATCTGTGCGTTCCACACACGTGTTATCTGTGCGTTCCACACACATGTGCCGTGTTATCTGCACGTTCCACACACGTGTGCTGTTATCTGCGCGTTCCACACGCATGTGCCGTGTTATCTGTGCGTTCCACACACGTGTTATCTGTGCATTCCACACACGTGTGCCGTGTTATCTGCGCGTTCCACACGCATGTGCTGTTATCTGTGCGTTCCACACACATGTGCCGTGTTATCTGCGCGTTCCACACGCGTGTGCCGTGTTATCTGTGCGTTCCACCATTCTAGTTCCGTACAGGAGAGCAGTGTCACAGTGTTCTCCAAAGGAAGGCTGAGCCCGACAGCCTCATCTACTGGACCCAGAACATCAGCCCAGATGCAGAAAGGGGGCTCGCAATGGACAGAGTAAGGAGGGAACACTCTCCTCGCTGCCCCCAAGCCCAGGGCTGGCACGGAAGCACCCTGAGCTGTGAAATGCCATGGCCTCTGCACCCTCTGCAGTGCAGTCTCCTCTCCCGTCCCTGCCCGGGAGCCTTCAGAACTCCGCCTCCAATCCCAACAAAACTCCGACATGCTGGAACCCAGCAACAGTTTACAGAATAAAACCCTACAAGTAATTTGCATGTGAATTGTTTCACATTAAAAAACTTGTCAAACAACTGACTTGGGGCCGGCTGTCATGGTGGGTTAAGCTGCCTCCTGCAGTACCAGCATCCTATATGGGCACTGGTTCAAATCCTGGCTGCTCCGCTTCCAATCCAGCTCCTAACACACCTTGGAAAGCTATGAAAGATGATGGGAGTGCTGAGGCCCCAGCCGCCCACATGGGACACTCAGAGAGAGTTCCTGAATCCTGGCTTCATCCAGGCCCAGGTCCAGGCCTGGCCGGCCTTTGCAGCCATTTGAGGAATGAACCAGCAGATAGAATTTCTACCACCCTCTCTTTAACTCTGCCTTTCAAATAAATAAAACCTTTTAAAAATTTTTTTTAATTAAAAAAAGAAACACTTTGTCTCTCAATCCACAAAAAGTACTTTCTTCTCAAAAAGACATTGCCTATCAATCCAAATGGATCTTATACTAGGAAGGACAAGATGAACAAAATATAGCAAAGAATAGAAATTCTTGGGGGCCCGGTGCTGAGGCACAGTGGATAAAGCCACCACCTGAGAGCGCTGGTATCCCAGGTGGGTGCCGGCTGCACCCTTCCGATCCAGCTCCTTGCTAATGCACCTAGGAAAGCAGTGGAAGACGCCCAAGGACAGGGGTCCCTGCACCCACGTGGGAGACCTGGAACAAGCTGCTGGTTCCTGGCTTCAGCCTGGCTCATTATGGCCATCTGGGAAGTGAACCAGAAAATAGAAGACCTCCCTCCCTCTCTCTTCCCTCTCTCTCTCCTCCTCCCTCTCTGCAACTCTGACTTTCAAATAAAATAAATCAATCTTTAAAAAAAAAAAGTCCACTCTGCATGTCAAAAAAATAAAAATAAATTAAAAATAAATAAATAAATAAATAAAAAGAAAGAAAATTCTGGCATTGTGGGCAGGCACCTGAGCCAGTGATTAAGACACCAGTGGGCACCTCCACCTCTCAGCAGAGCGGGGGGAGTGTGTCTGCTCCACTTCTGATCCAGCTTCCTGCTAATGCACAACTCAAGTGTCTGGGCCCCGCCACCCAGGTGGGAAACCCAGATGGAGCATCCGGCTGCTGCCTGCAATCTGGCCCAGCCCTGGACACTGCAGCCATTTAGGGAGTGAACCAGTGGATCCAAGATCTCTCTCCCTCTCCTCTATTTTTTTTTTTAACTAATTTTTTTTGACAGGCAGAGTTAGAACGTGAGAGACAGAAAGGTCTGCCTTTTTCCGCTGGTTCACCCCCCAAATGGCTATCATGGCCAGTGTGCTGCGCCGATCTGAAGCCAGGTGCCAGGTGCCTTCTCCCGGTCTCCCATATGGGTGCAGGGCCCAAGCACCTGGGCCACAGCAGAGAGCTGGACTGCAAGAGGAGCAACCGGGACAGAATCCAGCACCCCAACCGGGACTAGAACCTGGGGTGCCAAGGCCGCAGGTGGAAGATTAGCCAAGTGAGCCGCGGCGCCAGCCTTAAACTAATTTTTAAAGATTTATTAATTTATTTGAAAGGCAGAGTTACAGAGGGTGAGGGAGAGACAGAGAGAAAGAGATCTTCCATTCACTGGTTCACTTCTCAAATGGTCACAACTGGAGCTGGGCTGGTCTGAAGCCAGGAGCCAGGAGCTTCATCAGGACCGCCCATGTGGGTGTCCAGATGGGATGCTGGCATTGTAGGCAGTAGTCTTACCCACTACACCAACGCTGGCCCCTCCACTGTTCAAATACATAAAAAATAAGTCTTGGGACCAGCATTGTGGTGTAGTGGGTAAAGCCGCCACCTGCAATCCTGACATCCCATATGAGTGCTGGTTCAAGACCCAGCTGCTCCACTTCCGATCCAGCTCCTTGCTAATGCACCCGGGAAAGCAGCAGACGACGGCCCAAGTCCTTGGGCCCCTGCATGGGCATGGGAGACCTGGAAGAAGCTCCTGGCTCCTGACTTTGGATCGGCACAGCTCTGACCGTTGTGATCATTTGGTGCATGAACCAGTGGAAGGAAGACCTCCCTCTGTCTCTCCCTGTCTCTTAACTTTCAAATAAATTAATAAAACTTAAAAATTAAAAATAAATAAAGGAATTGGGGCCAGCATTGTAGTGGCATAAGTTAAGCCACCCTTTTTAATGGCCATACCAGAGTGCCAGTCCATGTCCTGCCTCCTCCGCTTCCATTCCAGCTTCCTGTTAATGTGCCCAGGAGACAGCAAATCATGGCCCAAGTATTTGAGGTCCCTGTGGCCCATGAGGGAGATCTGGATGGAGTTCCTGGCTCCTGGCTTCAGCCTGGCCACGCTCTGACATTTGTGGCTCTTTGGGGGAATGAATTGGTGGTCTCTTTCTGTCGCTCTGCTTTCAAATAAATGAAAGGTCTTTTAAAAAATAAATTATGCGGGGCCGGTGCTGTGACGTAGCAGGTAAAGCAACCACCTGCAGTGGCAGCATCCCATGTAGGCGCCGGTTTGTGACCCGGCTGCTCCACTTCTGATCCAGCTCTCTGCTGTGGCCTGGGAAAGCAGAAGATGACCAAAGTCCTTGGGCCCCTGCACCCGTGTGAAAGACCTAGAAGACGCTCCTGGCTCCTGGCTTCGGATTGGTGCAGCTCCACCTGTTGTAGCCAACTGGGGAGTGAACCAGCGGATGAACGACCTCTCTCTCTCTCTCTGCCTCTGCTTCTCTGTCTGTGTAACTCTTTCAAGTAAAATAAATAAATCTTTTTAAATATATATATACACACACAAACACATTACGCACCAGCAAAGCCCTCTTCTTCTACACAGGTATTAGGGCTCCCCTGGAGAAGGGCGCAGGCAGCCCTGAGTTTAGACCCAAATCTCCAGAGTGACGCTGGGCCTGTGGTGCAAGCCCTGGGCTAGGGAGGGGTTGCTGAGGAGTCCGCAGTTTTCACCACGAAAGGAAAGGAGGAATCCGTCTCAGGCCCGTGGAGAAAACCCCAGGGCAGGCACTGGGGCACAGCTGACCGAGCCAGATCTGCTTCTCAGAGACCTGCGATTCACGCCACCTCTGTGTCCAGCCCAGCCCCTAATGATGCGCACTCCGGGACGCAGCAGGTGTCGGCTCACCCACCTGGGCCCCGCCACCCACGCGGGAGACCCAGGAGACATGCCCACCCCGGCGCTGCCTGGCCCGGCCCGGCCCTGCCGTGGCAGGTATTTTAGCAGGGAACCAGCAGATGAGGCAGCTCTGTGCTCTGCTTTTCTAATGAATTAAAAATAAATAAGTTTAATAACCACAAAAATCTATAAATAAGTCAGAATGGAAAGTCCCTGGAAAGAGGAACATAATACACAGAGCAGGCGCAACGTTCACGGTGCGCTGTGCCCCGTGTGTACCCGTGGCCACGGTGCGCTGTGCCCCGTGTGTACCCGTGGCCACGGTGCGCTGTGCCCCGTGTGTACCCGTGGCCACGGTGCGCTGTGCCCCGTGTGTACCTGTAGCCACTGCAGTGACAAACTTGGACCCGAAGTGTCCGTCTGGAGAGAGGCGGCAGATGTTGGGATGCTTGTTCTGGAAATCGCCCGCGGTGATGCACTCCTCAGAGCTCAGGAAGTAGGTGTCCTAACAGAGACACAGCCTGTCAGGAGGTGCCGGGATGCCGGGCAGCCCCACATGGAATGCCTGGCGGCCCCCACAGGACGACATGGAAAAACCACTCATGTTGGGGAGGCCGGTTTGCTCACAGGGCAGAGCCGACAGGCGAAGCCTCCTCGTGCCAAGACCTGTCAGGACGGCCCTGAAGGCTCTGCGGAGCAGCTGCGCGGACCGGAGGGTGCGGGTGACGCCACGGCCCCACCTCACCTTATTTCTACTGTACCGGACTGTGCCTTTCCGGGTATCTTCTGAGACAAGGTCTGTAAATATCCAGCCGACCTTAAGGAAAAAGGGAAACAACTCTTTAACATCTCCGAAACAAATGATCACGCCTCTGGCTTCTGTCCCCGGCGTGGGAAGAGCAGTCTCAGTCACAGTCCCTGGGGACCACGGCGCAGTCGCTGCCCGCCCCGGCCGTGCCAGTGGACCGCAGGTGAGCGTAAGCGGCCCAGCCCTGCGCTGGGCCAGCCCTGTGCTGACGCAGCAGCCACGGTGGGAAGTTCCTCTCCAGAGGCAGACAAGTAAGCAATAAGGTAAGAGGCCAGGTCTCCCACCACCGGACAGAGAAAGATGCCCTGAGAGGCACCTGGCAGTCGAATGAGGCTTCAGCAGCTGCCCTGAGCTCCAGCGCAGGGCTGGGCGGGAGCGAGGAGCGAAGTCTCCATCACGGGGACAGCGGACGCCCAGGCCCAGCGCTCAGGGCGGGGTCTGGCCCGGCTCCCCTGCTCATCTGAACAAAGCCTGTGCGCTCTGTGATGCAGACTCAGGAGCCGGTCCCCCAGGCTCCGCTGCCCACGGCGTCCACCCGCTGCTGATTGCTCCCCCAGCGTGCACTGTCCACAGGGCGGTCACTGGCACGCTGGGACGCAGCGGCTCCTGAATTGCTACAATGGTATTTTTTGCCGGGGAATACTCTCACTTTACTCAAAGTCAGAGAAACACAGAAGCCTCTGGTGCCCAATAAACACCAATAAGGTTTGAGAACACGGAGCCTGCACCTGCACCTGTCGCTGTGAGCGGGCCCCGCCAGGCCTGCCCAGCTCAGAGCCCAGCCCAGGCCGCCTGGCCGGCCGTGCGTCTCAGTACCTTCCTCAGGCCAAGCTTGGCAGCAATTTCATCAACCACGTCTGCCTTTGGGTCTTCAAGAAGCTCCAAGCTGTTCTGCGTTCCAATCTGTCAGGAATTAAAGGGAGAAGATGGAGTCACAGGAGAAGGCTCAGAGACCCAGGTGGGTGAGGGGTCGCTGAGGGGATCAGGGCCGCCGACAACACAACCACGCGCCCTCCAGGCACACCCGTCCCTGGGCTGCAATGCGCTTGCAGTCACGGCACAGGACGGCGTCGACCTTGGTGGGAGGCTTCCTTCACTGGAGGATGAAGTTATCTTCAAAACTTGGAGCAAGCAGTTTTACTGCACACAGGTTTGGCTAGAAGAACCAAGGATGAAGCTAAAAGGTAACATCCATTTCCAGAAAAGAGCCTCGGGAAGACCACATGCCACTCCTGCAGGACAGTGCTTGGCTTCCCAGGCAAAACCCTAAGTCTGAATCCCAGCGAGAGAGGGCCAGCGCACACACCCCAAGAAAGGTGACGGCATCTAAAAAGATGGCAGCACCTGGCGAAGTGTGGGATGCCACCACCCTCTCTCCGAGTGCCAGGTTCAAATCCAGGCTACTCCATTCTTCCAATTCAGCTTCCTGCGAAGGCGCCTGGGAGGCGGTGGACAGCAGCCCGAGTACCTGAGTGCCCGCCCACACATGCAGAAGGCCTGCAGGGGGTTACTGGCTCCTGGTTTGGACCTGGCCCAGCCACAGCTGTAGCAGGAGAAAGATCTCTCTCTCCCTCTTTCTTGCTGTTGCTCTCCCTCTCTGCCACTATGCATTTCAAATATATATATACATATATATATATATTTTTTTTTGACAGGCAGAGTGGATAGTGAGAGAGAGAGAGAGAGAGACAGAGAGAAAGGTCTTCCTTTTTGCCGTTTGTTCACCCTCCAATGGCCGCTGCGGCCGGCGCATCACGCTGATCCGAAGCCAGGAGCCAGGTGCTTCTCCTGGTCACCCATGCAGGTGCAGGGCCCAAGGACTTGGGCCATCCTCCACTGCCTTCCTGGGCCATAGCAGAGAGCTGGCCTGGAAGAGGGGCAACCGGGATAGAATCCGGCACCCCAACCGGGACTAGAACCCGGTGTGCCAGTGCCGCAAGGCGGAGGATTAGCCTGTTAAGCGACGGTGCCGGCCATAAATATTTAAAACAAAAATATTAAAAAATAAATAAAATCAGCAACCTGTTTGCCAGGAGGTATAGCACCTAGCTCAGGGCAGCTTCAGGAGCAGGCCATGCTGGCGCTCAGGCAGCCTAAACCAACCCCAGGAAATCAACTTCTTGGAGTGGACAAAGCTGGCCAAAACCTTTAATCTTCACTTAAATGCAGCTCACAGGAAATTAGCAAGTATCATTTTGGGGCCGGCGCTGTGGCACAGTGGGTAAAGCTGCTGCCTGCAGTGCCGGCATCCCCCATGGGCGCCAATTCAAGTCCCCACTTCTAATCCAGCTCTCTGCTGTGGCCTGGGAAAGCAGTGGAGGATGGCCCAGGTCCTTGGACCTCTGCCCCTGTGTGGGAGACCGGGAAGAAGCTCCTGGCTCCTGGCTTCGATCAGCGCGATGCACTGACCGCAGCGCGACGTCCACGGCAGCCACTGGAGGGCGAACCAACGGCAAAGGAAGACCTTTCTCTCTGTCTCTCTCACTGTCCACTCTGCCTGACAAAAAAAAAAAAAAAAAAAAAAAAGGAACACAGTGGCAGCTGAGAGCATGTGCCAAGGAAGAAGGGGACCGGGGTGACCTCTACATGTAATGCGCACACATCGAAACTCAAACCTTAGCGGCCAGCGCTGTGGCACAAGGAGCTGGCGCGCTGAGCCGAGTGCCGGTTTCGGCTCTGCCTGCGCTGCTGGTGATCCAGCCCCTGCTCCTGTGCCTGGAGAGCAGCAGACGAGGACAAAGGACCTGGTCCCTGCACCCACGGGGGAGACCTGCATGGGGTTTCCAGCTCCGGGCTTTGGCCTGGACCGGCCCTGGCGTTGCAGTCATTTGGGGAGTGAACCAGCAGATAGGAGATTTATTTTTCTCTCTCTCTCCCTTCCTCTGCCTTTTAAATAAACACATTTTTTAAAAATCCAAACTTTAGAAGTTAAAACAAGTTTTGTTTTTTTTTTTTGTTTTTTTTTTTTTTGACAGGCAGAGTGGACAGTGAGAGAGAGACAGAGAGAAAGGTCTTCCTTTGCCGTTGGTTCACCCTCCAATTGCCGCCGCGGTAGGCGCGCTGCGGCCGGCGCACCGCGCTGATCCGAAGCCAGGAGCCAGGTGCTTCTCCTGGTCTCCCATGGGGTGCAGGACCCAAGCACTTGGGCCATCCTCCACTGCACTCCCTGGCCACAGCAGAGAGCTGGCCTGGAAGAGGGGCAACCGGGACAGGATCGGTGCCCCGACCGGGACTAGAACCCGGTGTGCCGGCGCCGCAAGTCGGAGGATTAGCCTAGTGAGCTGCGGCACCGGCCTAAAACAAACTTTTAAAAGTGAAGGTTGTCTGGGGCTGGCACTGTGGCGCAGCAGGTTAACGCCCTGCCCTGAAGCACTGGCATCCCATGTGGCCGCCGGTTCTAGTCCCAGCTGCTCCTCTTATGATCCAGCTCTCTGCTGTGGCCTGGGAAAGCAGAAGATGACCCAAATCCTTGGGCCCCTGCACCCGCGTAGGAGACCCGGAAGAGGTTCCTGACTCCTGGCTTCGGATTGGCACAATTCTGGCCGTTGCAGCCATCTGGGGAGTGAACCAGTGGATGGAAGACCTCTCTCTCTCTTTGTAACTCATTTCAAATGAATAAAATAAATCTTAAATAAATAAATAAATAAACAAACAAACAAACAGTGAAGGTTGTCTGCAGAGGAGGGAAGGGAACAGGGCGAGAAGGAAGATCTCCTTGCTTGCAGATGCCTCTCGACTTGTGCAAATTCCTCTCTAGCATTTACAAAAGGCTTCCAACATAGAGCAGACGCCATCCGTCCACCCACTGCCAAGGTCCAGCCACCCCTAACGTCACCAGACAGCAGCACACTTCCCTAAATGATTCATCATGTGCATCACTCACTCAAACTCAGTATTTGTTTACAGAGTTTGTGCTTTTGCAGTACAGTTTATATAATGAAGCATAACACACAAGTATTTTACATAAATACAAGACAAATGAAAATGCAAACGTATGCATATATGGGTACTTTCAAAAGTTCATGGAAAATCAAACTAAAAGATAAGTTTATTTTGGCATGAAAAAATTTAAGTCTACGCAATTTCTTCATAATACACATTTCCCATGAGCTTTTTTTTTTTTTTTTTTTTTTTTTTTATTTTTGACAGGCAGAGTGGACAGTGAGAGAGAGAGAGAGACAGAGAGAAAGGTCTTCCTTTGCCGTTGGTTCACCCTCCAATGGCCGCCGCGGTAGCGCGCTGCGGCCCGCGCACCGCGCTGTTCCGATGGCAGGAGCCAGGTGCTTCTCCTGGTCTCCCATGGGGTGCAGAGCCCAAACACTTGGGCCATCCTCCACTGCACTCCCTGGCCACAGCAGAGAGCTGGCCTGGAAGAGGGGCAACCGGGACAGGATCGGTGCCCCGACCGGGACTAGAACCCGGTGTGCCGGCGCCGCAAGGCGGAGGATTAGCCTGTTGAGCCACGGCGCCGGCCTCCCATGAGCTTTTTTAAGGCCCCATCCATAGCCACCAATCCTCTGAAAGTACAGTGAGTGCCTGGCTGCTGGTGCCCTGCAAAGAGGAGCCCCACCAGCTTCCAGGCGGGTAGCAGCCGTGCGCCGCACGCACCACGTGGGCTGCGCCCTCCACGCCCTCCCGGCCCCGCGACGCTCTCCTGACTGCTTTCGCTCCTGTTCCAGTTGCTCTGGCAGCGTGCTGGTTCTGGGATGGTTGTGTGCGTGGCCCAGGACCTGCAGCACGAGAGTCTGTGAGGCTCACGCCAGACATTCTCCCAGTCCTGGGAGAGCTGCTGTCACTCGGTGACAGGAGACAGAATTACAAGGTCTGCAGATGGCACGTCAGGCAGAAACAGCCTGTGGACGTCTGTCCAACGTGCCTGAGCTCAGAAAGCCCCAGCTGTTTGACAGGAACCACAGGGAAGCGTCCAGGGGCTGGGACCCTCCTCTCCAGTCACTCCCATGGCGCGTGCAGAGCCGACGACAGAGCCAGCGAGGCAAACGCCATCTGAGAAGCGCGTCCCAAACAGACAAACCCCAGCCCCGTGACCCCCGGTCTACCTGAGGAGGTTCATAGATGGCAGCCACTTCCGCCCTGATGCCAAGGGGAATGTCTTTGTGCTCCGTGTACCGTCCATACAAGTACCCAAAGTGCTGGTTCCCGGTCTTTCTCCAGAAGTCCAGAAAGCGGTCGGCAACAGTGTGATTCTCAAACATGATGTTGTCCACGTGCCTGTACTTCTGCGGAGGGAGGACAGCGGGCTGAGAGGACAGTGACCCACACGTCCCCCAGCTAGTCAAGACACCGCGACAGGACAGAACTCAGATGCAAGAAGCTGCTCCATCCTTCTGACGGCTGCAGGGGCCAGAGGGCAGTGTGGGGGAGGGACGGTTTGCTCCAGCAGTACTCATAACCTCAAATTACTCTCACAGGCCAGGCATCTGGCAAGCGGTTAGGGTGCCAGCTGGGACATCCCACCCCCCATCAGAACAGCTCTGCTTCTCATTCCAGCTCCCTGCTGATACACGCCCCGGGAAGGAGCAGGCACTAGGTCAACAATGTGGGTCTCTGCCACCCATGGGGAAGATCTAGACTGAGTCCCAGGCTGTGGGCTTCGCTTTGGCCCAGCTGTGGCTGTGGTGGGCTTCTGGGGTGTATACCAGCCGACAAGATCTCTCTCTGCTTACTGAATAAATAAAAATAAATTCAAATGTAAAAGTCAACAGTAACTCTCCATGATTTTACCTAAATGCAAGTTCTCACAATCTCTAAGACAATAAACAAGGTACTATTCTATCGTTTTTAAAAAGCATCTCTTGGGGCCAAGTGCTATGGCTCTGCAGGTTAAGCCGCAACCTACAGCACCAGTATCCCACATAGGCGCCTGCTCATCTCCTGGATGCTCGACTTCTGAGCTAAAGCAACGGAAGATGGCCAAACACTCGGGGCCCTGCACACACATGGTGAAGTTCCTAGTTCCTGGCTTCAGCCCGGCCCAGCCCGGCCCAGCCCGGCTGGTGCAGCCATTTCAGGGAGTGAACCAGGAAACCCAAGATCTCTTTTTCTGTCTCTCCTTCTCTCTCTGTAACTCTGCCTTTAAAATAGTTAATAATTTTAAGCACACTGTTTTTTTAAAAGAAGCAGAGACAGAGAAAGAGCTCCCACCAGCTGGTTTGCTCTCCAAATGCCTGTAACAGCCGCAGCCGGGCCAGGCCAAAGCCGGGAACTCAGTTCAGATGTCACACGAGTGGGAGGGGCCCAAGCACTTCAGTCACCGCCTGCTGCTTCCTAGGGTGACGTCAGCAGGAAGCAGGATGTGAGCACCGTAAGCAGAAGTCAGATGCCTGCCCCAGGTGGTTCTCAAGGACTAAGGAACACAGGAGGAGGGCTCAGTTTCCATAAACGCCAAGGCAGCCATGGGTTCTCTCTGAGGACAGACAGGCAGCAGCAAGCATGTGGCCGGCGACCCACGCTCGAACAGCACAGCTGCCAGGGCAGACAGGGCCAGAAGGGCCGCCCCGCCACGCCACGCCACGCCAGCCCAGCGTGGAGAGGGTGCACTAGCAGCCTCCAGAGACACCACTTCTGAGGGCCCAGTCCCCTTCACTGCACATCTGAACAGTCACCAAGAAACTGCTGCCTTCACGCATACCAGACGCGAGGGCCCCTCCACCCCGCGAACTGCAAATCCTGCAGACTTTGTCTTCAACATGCAACTTCCACACAAGGTGAAGCAAGTGACCAAACCATCCAAGACTCTGCCACCCACAACACACGCTCTAGCGGCAACTGCTCTCCCAGGAAGGAGTCTTCTGGAACTCTCCACGTCTCAGCCGTGAGAGCAAATCTAACAGAAGTAGACACAGGGCAGCTCTCACCTGTCTGTTCAGCGTGATGGCGCTTGGCTGGCACTTGGTACAGATGCCGTTGGGCCACGGCAGGTGCCCCTCACAGCCCGACTTAATCTTGCAGCTGATGTTCTCCAATGCAACAAATTTTCCCCTGCAAAAGAGAAGCCACTGTCATGAGAAAAAGTTCAGCAAAGGACTAGAAAGCATGTCAAACAGCTCACACCACCTCAACAACACTGTAAGGAGCTGGGCACAGGGCAGACAGCAGCACGAACAATGCAGCAAAGCCTGAGCTCATCCAGAATCCTAGCGTATGTACCCCCAGGGGGAGTGTTCACCCAGAACCCAGCCTGTGTCCCCCCAGGGGGAGTGCTCACCTAGAACCCAGCCTGTGTCCCCTCAGGGGGAGTGTTTACCTAGAACCCAGCCTGTGTCCCCTCAGGGGGAGTGCTCACCCAGAACCCAGCCTGTGTCCCCTCAGGGGAGTGCTCACCCAGAACCCAGCCTGTGTCCCCTCAGGGGGAGGGGGAGTGTTTACCTAGAACCCAGCCTGTGTCCCCTCAGGGGGAGTGTTTACCCAGAACCCAGCCTGTGTCCCCTCAGGGGGAGTGCTCACCCAGAACCCAGCCTGTGTCCCCTCAGGGGGAGTGTTCACCCAGAACCCAGCCTGTGTCCCCTCAGGGGGAGTGTTCACCCAGAACCCAGCCTGTGTCCCCTCAGGGGGAGTGTTTACCTAGAACCCAGCCTGTGTCCCCTCAGGGGGAGTGTTCACCCAGAACCCAGCCTGTGTCCCCTCAGGGGGAGTGTTCACCTAGAACCCAGCCTGTGTCCCCTCAGGGGGAGTGTTCACCTAGAACCCAGCCTGTGTCCCTCAGGGGGAGTGTTCACCTAGAACCCAGCCTGTGTCCCCTCAGGGGGAGGGGGAGTGTTCACCTAGAACCCAGCCTGTGTCCCCTCAGGGGGAGTGTTTACCTAGACCCAGCCTGTGTCCCCTCAGGGGGAGTGTTTACCTAGAACCCAGCCTGTGTCCCCTCAGGGGGAGTGTTTACCCAGAACCCAGCCTGTGTCCCCTCAGGGGGAGTGTTTACCTAGAACCCAGCCTGTGTCCCCTCAGGGGGAGTGTTTACCTAGAACCCAGCCTGTGTCCCCTCAGGGGGAGTGTTTACCCAGAACCCAGCCTGTGTCCCCATGGGGGAGTGTTCACCCAGAACCCAGCCTGTGTCCCCTCAGGGGGAGTGTTTACCTAGAACCCAGCCTGTGTCCCCTCAGGGGGAGTGTTTACCCAGAACCCAGCCTGTGTCCCCATGGGGGAGTGTTCACCCAGAACCCAGCCTGTGTCCCCTCAGGGGGAGGGGGAGTGTTCACCTAGAACCCAGCCTGTGTCCCCTCAGGGGGAGTGTTCACCTAGAACCCAGCCTGTGTCCCCTCAGGGGGAGTGTTTACCTAGAACCCAGCCTGTGTCCCCTCAGGGGGAGTGTTTACCTAGAACCCAGCCTGTGTCCCCTCAGGGGGAGTGTTTACCCAGAACCCAGCCTGTGTCCCCATGGGGGAGTGTTCACCCAGAACCCAGCCTGTGTCCCCTCAGGGGGAGGGGGAGTGTTCACCTAGAACCCAGCCTGTGTCCCCTCAGGGGGAGTGTTTACCTAGACCCAGCCTGTGTCCCCTCAGGGGGAGTGTTTACCTAGAACCCAGCCTGTGTCCCCTCAGGGGGAGTGTTTACCCAGAACCCAGCCTGTGTCCCCTCAGGGGGAGGGGGAGTGTTCACCTAGAACCCAGCCTGTGTCCCCTCAGGGGGAGTGTTCACCTAGAACCCAGCCTGTGTCCCCTCAGGGGGAGTGTTTACCTAGAACCCAGCCTGTGTCCCCTCAGGGGGAGTGTTTACCTAGAACCCAGCCTGTGTCCCCTCAGGGGGAGTGTTCACCCAGAACCCAGCCTGTGTCCCCATGGGGGAGTGTTCACCCAGAACCCAGCCTGTGTCCCCTCAGGGGGAGTGTTTACCTAGAACCCAGCCTGTGTCCCCTCAGGGGGAGTGTTCACCCAGAACCCAGCCTGTGTCCCCATGGGGGAGTGCTCACCCAGAACCCAGCCTGTGTCCCCTCAGGGGGAGTGTTTACCTAGAACCCAGCCTGTGTCCCCTCAGGGGGAGTGTTTACCCAGAACCCAGCCTGTGTCCCCTCAGGGGGAGTGTTTACCTAGAACCCAGCCTGTGTCCCCTCAGGGGGAGTGTTCACCCAGAACCCAGCCTGTGTCCCCTCAGGGGGAGTGCTCACCCAGAACCCAGCCTGTGTCCCCTCAGGGGGAGGGGGAGTGTTCACCTAGAACCCAGCCTGTGTCCCCTCAGGGGGAGTGTTCACCCAGAACCCAGCCTGTGTCCCCTCAGGGGGAGTGTTCACCCAGAACCCAGCCTGTGTCCCCTCAGGGGGAGGGGGAGTGTTTACCTAGAACCCAGCCTGTGTCCCCCCAGGGAGAGTGTTCACCCAGAACCCAGCCTGTGTCCCCTCAGGGGGAGTGTTTACCTAGAACCCAGCCTGTGTCCCCTCAGGGGGAGTGCTCACCCAGAACCCAGCCTGTGTCCCCTCAGGGGGAGTGTTTACCTAGAACCCAGCCTGTGTCCCCTCAGGGGGAGTGTTCACCCAGAACCCAGCCTGTGTCCCCTCAGGGGGAGTGTTCACCCAGAACCCAGCCTGTGTCCCCTCAGGGGGAGTGTTTACCCAGAACCCAGCCTGTGTCCCCTCAGGGGGAGTGTTTACCTAGAACCCAGCCTGTGTCCCCTCAGGGGGAGTGTTCACCCAGAACCCAGCCTGTGTCCCCTCAGGGGGAGGGGGAGTGTTCACCCAGAACCCAGCCTGTGTCCCCTCAGGGGGAGTGCTCACCCAGAACCCAGCCTGTGTCCCCTCAGGGGGAGGGGGAGTGTTTACCTAGAACCCAGCCTGTGTCCCCCCAGGGGGAGTGTTCACCCAGAACCCAGCCTGTGTCCCCCCAGGGGGAGTGTTCACCCAGAACCCAGCCTGTGTCCCCTCAGGGGAGTGTTCACCCAGAACCCAGCCTGTGTCCCCTCAGGGGGAGTGTTCACCTAGAACCCAGCCTGTGTCCCCTCAGGGGGAGTGTTCACCCAGAACCCAGCCTGTGTCCCCTCAGGGGGAGTGTTTACCCAGAACCCAGCCTGTGTCCCCTCAGGGGGAGTGCTCACCCAGAACCCAGCCTGTGTCCCCTCAGGGGGAGGGGGAGTGTTTACCTAGAACCCAGCCTGTGTCCCCTCAGGGGGAGTGCTCACCCAGAACCCAGCCTGTGTCCCCTCAGGGGGAGGGGGAGTGTTTACCTAGAACCCAGCCTGTGTCCCCTCAGGGGGAGTGTTCACCCAGAACCCAGCCTGTGTCCCCTCAGGGGGAGTGTTTACCCAGAACCCAGCCTGTGTCCCCTCAGGGGAGTGCTCACCCAGAACCCAGCCTGTGTCCCCTCAGGGGAGTGCTCACCCAGAACCCAGCCTGTGTCCCCTCAGGGGGAGTGTTTACCTAGAACCCAGCCTGTGTCCCCTCAGGGGGAGTGTTCACCTAGAACCCAACCTGTGTCCCCTCAGGGGGAGTGTTCACCCAGAACCCAGCCTGTGTCCCCTCAGGGGGAGTGTTTACCCAGAACCCAGCCTGTGTCCCCTCAGGGGGAGTGTTTACCTAGAACCCAGCCTGTGTCCCCTCAGGGGGAGGGGGAGTGTTCACCTAGAACCCAGCCTGTGTCCCCCCAGGGGGAGGGGGAGTGTTCACCTAGAACCCAGCCTGTGTCCCCTCAGGGGGAGTGTTTACCTAGAACCCAGCCTGTGTCCCCTCAGGGGGAGTGTTCACCCAGAACCCAGCCTGTGTCCCCTCAGGGGGAGTGCTCACCCAGAACCCAGCCTGTGTCCCCTCAGGGGGAGTGTTTACCTAGAACCCAGCCTGTGTCCCCTCAGGGGGAGTGCTCACCCAGAACCCAGCCTGTGTCCCCTCAGGGGGAGTGTTTACCTAGAACCCAGCCTGTGTCCCCTCAGGGGGAGTGTTCACCCAGAACCCAGCCTGTGTCCCCTCAGGGGGAGTGTTCACCCAGAACCCAGCCTGTGTCCCCTCAGGGGGAGTGTTCACCTAGAACCCAGCCTGTGTCCCCTCAGGGGAGTGTTTACCCAGAACACAGCCTGTGTCCCCTCAGGGGGAGTGTTCACCTAGAACCCAGCCTGTGTCCCCATGGGGGAGTGTTTACCTAGAACCCAGCCTGTGTCCCCATGGGGGAGTGTTTACCTAGAACCCAGCCTGTGTCCCCATGGGGGAGTGCTCACCCAGAACCCAGCCTGTGTCCCCTCAGGGGAGTGTTCACCCAGAACCCAGCCTGTGTCCCCCCAGGGGGAGGGGGAGTGTTTACCTAGAACCCAGCCTGTGTCCCCTAAGGGGGAGTGTTTACCTAGAACCCAGCCCTTGTCCCCTCAGGGGGAGTGTTCACCTAGAACCCAGCCTGTGTCCCCTCAGGGGGAGTGTTTACCTAGAACCCAGCCTGTGTCCTCTCAGGGGGGTGCTCACCCAGAACCCAGCCTGTGTCCCCTAAGGGGGAGTGTTTACCTAGAACCCAGCCCTTGTCCCCTCAGGGGGAGTGTTTACCTAGAACCCAGCCTGTGTCCCCTCAGGGTGGTGCTCACCCAGAACCCAGCCTGTGTCCCCTAAGGGGGAGTGTCTACCCGTAAAACACAGCACATTCTCGTCCCCATCCTAACCAACTTGCAGGGAGGTTTTCCTGAGTACAGCTGAGTATCTACTGATCTAACCCACGCTCCAGAGAGGAAACATGGCTCTTTAAGCTTCTTCATTTACCTGTAACTTTCCCATTCTTTGTCCATTACTTGCTCATCTCTAAAAACCACTTATCAGAAGAAAATCCATGCAGGATACATAGCAAAGATACCTGCACTCTGCTTTCAACTACAGTAAAAACTGCTGTAAGAGACCATGAAAATAAAAGACCAAAAAACAAAAAACAAGACTGTGAAAAACGTAGTCCTGGGGGCCGGTGCTGTGGTGCAGCGGGTTAACGCCCTGGCCTGAAGCGCTGGCATCCCATATGGGCGGCGGTTCGACATCCAGCTGCTCCACTTCTGACCCAGCTCTCTGCTGTGGCCTGGAAAAGCAGTAGAAGATGGCCCAAGTCCTTGGGCCCCTGCACCCGCGTGGGAGACCTGGAAGAAGCTCCTGGCTCCTGGCTTCAGGTCGGCACAGCTCTGGCCATTGCAGCCAAGTGGGAAGTGAACCAGCAGATGGAAGACCTCTCTCTCTCTTTCCCTCTCTCTGCCTCTCCTCTCTCTGTGTAACTCTTTGGAATAAATAAATAAATCTTAAAAAAAAAAAAAGAAAAGAAAAGAAAGAGGCAGTCCTGGACCCTCTGAGTTTGGGATGAATCTACAAGCTACAGGTGACTTCAGTTTCCTCCTTCACAAAATTGTCCAACAATTCCATTTTCTTTTCTTTCTAGCTTTCCTGAGGTATAACCGACAAAGTAAGAACTATATATAGTTAAGGTGCACAATGTGATTTTTGTTTTTCAAGTAAAAATTGTACATATTGGGGCCAGCGTTATGCAGCAGCATCCCAGATGAGTGGTGGCTGAATCCCAGCTCCCTGCTAATGCACCTGGGAAAGCAGCGGAAGATGACCTGAGTGCCTGGGCCCCTGCATCCACATGGGAGACCCAGAAGCTCCTGGGTCCAGGCTTTGGCCTAGCCCAGCCCCGGCCGTTGCAGTCAATTGGGGAGCAAACCCGCGATGGAAGATGACTCTGTCTCTCCCTCTAACTCTGACTTATAAATAAATAAAATACATCTTCTTAACAACTGTATCTGTTTATGGTATGCAAGCCACGGAGCAGTCACGTGGAGCACTCACTTGCCCAGCAGCTCCCGTGCGCATGCTCTTCACGTTCTGTGGGGAGCCTGTGTGGTTGCACGCTGGCGCCAAAAACCCTGGCCGCCCTGTCAGTGCCATCGGCAGATGTGCCGGAGCCTCTGCTCCGTGTCCTCAACTGAACCCAGGTTCTCCAGCACAGCCAGTCTCCACACACTCTCCAGCCCAGGGTCTCACCGCTCCCCCCGGAACGCTGAGTCTCTCACGGGCTCTCTCCTGGTTCATCACTGTTAAAAAGCTGTACCTGGGTGCCGAGGGTTGGAGGACCCCACCAGGCGAGCATGACTTTCTCACACAACACTGCTGCCGAGGCTCGGCCTGCGCCCCTCGCGGCCACCGACAGAAACTCTGGGAAGGCTGGATCCGCCACTTCCCGGAGCCTCAGAGGCGGCTGTGCAGAGCCTGGTGTGGTTTCAGACATCAGAACAGGGCCAGCGCGGCGCTCGGCGGCAACCACAGGTGCCAGCACTGCTGTGGCAATTAAGCCAGGGGAGGCCGACGGGGGCTGGGACAGCTGGGCTGAGCGCGTCCTGCACAGCGTTTCTCTCGCTGACTCCAGCAGCCGCCCGGGCCCACACGCGGCAGTCAGTGCAGCACCAACGCCAGCCAGGCGCCCGCCAGACACTCTGACCACGCTGAGGTGCAGCAGGGTGTCTGTCTCAGTCTCGACCCAGCCACGTTTTCTCCTGCAAAGTGGCAAACTTCACTCTGAGCTTTACCCTCCTCACGCACACGCCCAGGCTACCAGCACCACGGACGGCCGCGCAGGCTGCTTACTTGTCGGCCCCTCCAGTCAGCTTCCGGATGTAGGCGTGGAAGGACATGTGCTTCACGGGCGGCTCCAGGTGGTTCAGATAGTCCTCGTCGAAAGGCTGCGAAACACACGCAGTCAGACAGCGGTCCCCTGCCTGGGGGACACAGGATGGGGAGGGCCCGCAGGACAGGCCCTGGGAGCCACGCAACCCACGAGGCAGGGTGCAAAGGGACAGTGAGGGAAATGGGTGCTGGGTTCTCACTTATTCTAGGTCAGGCCAGATCTTTCTTTGTACACCAGTTACCTTTTCAAGATTAAAAGGAATCTCTACTAAACATAAACACTCTAAGTAAATAAGTTTCAGAAAAATGACACAAAACACGAAGTCAAAGATGAAGAGAAGCTTCGTGAGGAGAATCACGCCGGCCTTGGTGCCACACACTCGGCGTTAACCCGTCACCAGCCAGCACTACTACAGTAGCTCCGTCTCACCGGGACAAGCCAGAGAGGCGGTGAGAGGCAGAGCAAGGTGGCCAGTGCACACGCCCACGGGCCCGCTGTCCAGCGAGCCCTGCACGCTGCCCTTAGACTTCAGCCACTTACACTCCACCCTCCATAAGCAGGGGCTCAGCTTCCTCGGGCAGCCTGAACCCGTGGGGACACTAGGCCCAGGGCAGTAAACAGGTCAGTTCTTTTCTCCACCAGTACCCAGTGCGGGGACTCGGGGTGCGAGACGACTCTGCCCGCCCGCCCCGCGCTGCGCACACTCACCTCCAGAGGGACGCAGTGCACACACTTCCCCAGGGGGCCGTGGCGGCACCTGACAAGGGCAGGGGAGAGCGGTGATGAGGCAGTGGACATGAGCTTACACTCAGCACAGCGCCTCCCTGGCCCACAGGGCACGTGGCTGAGCAATTTTAACAACAGGTCAACACTTAATTTGATGTGCATCAGAAAAAACTGGCCAGTCCGTCAAACCTGTGTTTCAGATATCAAACGCTGAAAATGACACGAACTACAAGAAAATGTTACTGGATTTAAGTTCAATTTAAATGAAAATGTTAAGTGAACAGGAGAGCTGGTACGTTGACAGCATAAACAAAAGCCAAACTTGAGAAACACCTACTTCATCGTGTTTTACAAAAATGCACGAAGAACTTGCTCCGTGAGTTTCATTTTGGGTCACAGAAACTTGGGAACTCAAGTGCACAGAGTAAAGGTGTGGGGTGCAGGGGGAGCTGGGCGGTACCCCCAAGGCTGAGTCACAGTGCGGTCAAGACGCACAGACACGTGCAAGTCCTGAGCTCTGACAGACAGCAGGACAGAATTCACACACGGCTCTATAGGAACCTAACGGCCACAGATGCAGGTGGAGAGGGCACCCGCGTGGGTGCTGACGGCGAGCACGGCGGGAGGCCACGTGGGATCAGGGGCCGCACAGCAGCTCAGGCCACCTGCAGCAGAGCCGCATCTGGGACTCTGACTCTGACGTGCTGGTGCCACGTCTGGACCCCCCAGTCCCAGTGTCACACCTGTCACACCTGTAGTGAGGCGCTTAAAGTCAGAAACCGGCCGGCGTCGCGGCTCACCAGGATAATCCTCCGCCTGCAGCACCGGCACACCGGGTTCTAGTCCTGGTTGCCCCTCTTCCAGGCCAGCTCTCTGCTGTGGCCTGGGAAGGCAGTGGAAGATGGCCCAAGTGCTTGGGCCCTGCACCCCATGGGAGACCAGGAGGAAGCTCCTGGCTTCAGATCGGCTCAGCTTTGGCCATTGTGGCCATCTGGAGAGTGAACCAGTAGATGGAAGACCTCTCCCTCTCTATACCTCTGCCTCTCTATAACTCTGCTTTTCAAATACATAAATAAATCTTTAGAAAAAAAAAAAAATCAAAACTGAAAGGGCAACCATTGGCCAGAGAACATCACATCACTGAGCGTCAACTCAGACATTTCTAATTGGTTTCTTTAAAAAGAACTGCAAAATAGCTGGCGCCGTGACTTAACAGGCTAATCCTCCGCCTTGCGGCTCCGGCACACTGGGTTCTAGTCCCAGTCAGGGCGCCGGATTCTGTCCCGGTCGCCCCTCTTCCAGGCCAGCTCTCTGCTAGGGCCCAGGAAGGCAGTGGAGGATGGCCCAAGTCCTTGGGCCCTGCACCTGCAGGGGAGACCAGGAGAAGCACCTGGCTCCTGGCTTCGGATCAGCGTGATGCGCCGGCCGCAGCGGCCATTGGAGGGTGAACAAACGGCAAAAAGGAAGACCTTTCTCTCTGTCTCTCTCACTATCCACTCTGTCCAAAAAAAAAAAAAAAAAAAAAAGAACTTCAAAATAACCTAAAATAAACAAATGCACAAACACGTAAGAATGTTATGTGGGAGGGCTGGAGTGGTGATGCAGCAGGAAAAGCTACCACCTGCAATGCCGGCATCTCACAGGGGCACCAGCTCATATCCTGGCTGCTCTACTTTCCATCCAGCTCCCGCTAGTGCACCTGGGAAAAGCAGCTGCAGATGGCCCAAGTGTCTAGGCCCCAGGCACCCACGTGGGAGACCCAGACAAAGTCATGGCTCCCAGCATCGGCCTGGCCCAGCAGTGGCCACTGTGGCCATCTGGGGATTGAACCAGTGAATGGAGAACCAGTCTGTCTCTCCTCTCTGTAACTCATTCAAAATACATAAATAAATCCTAAAAAAAGGAGGTGCCAGCATTGCGGAGTAATGGGTAAGCCACCACCTGCCCTGCCGGCATCCCACACGGGCGCCAGTTCATTTCCCAGCTGCTCCACTTCCGATCCAGCTCCCTGCCAACGTGCCTGGGAAAGCAGCAGAAGATGGCCCAAGTGCTTGGGCCCCTGAATCCATGTGGGAGACCTACAAGAACTTTCTGGCTTCAGTCTGGCCAAGCCCTAGCCTTTGAGGCCGTTTGGGGAGTGATCCAGCGGATGGAAATCTCTTTCTTTTTCTCTCTCAGTAACTATGCCTTTCATTTATTTATTTATTTATTTAGGCAGGCAGAGTGGATAGTGAGAGACAGAGACAGAGAGAAAGGTCTTCCTTTTTGCCGTTGGTTTACCCTCCAATGGCCGCTGCGGCCGGCGCATCGCACTGATCCAAAGCCAGGAGCCAGGTGCTTCTCCTGGTCTCCCATGGGGTGCAGGGCCCAAGCACTTGGGCCATCCTCCACTACACTCCCTGGCCACAGCAGAGAGCTGGCCTGGAAGAGGGGCGACCAGGAAAGAATCCAGCACCCCAACCGGGACTAGAACCTGGTGTGCCGGCGCCGCAAGGTGGAGGATTAGCCTGTTAAGCCACGGCGCCGTATGCCTTTCATTTAAATAAATAAATCTTTAAAAAAAAAAAACAAAAAACGAAGACTTTTATGGGGACAGGCATCGTGGCACAGCGGTTAAGCCTGCATTTGGGACGTCTGCACCCTGTATCAGAGTGCCTGGGGCTGAGCCTGAGCGCCTTTTTTTTTTTCTTTTTTCCTAATATTTATTTATTTATTTGAAAGTCAGAGTTGCACAGAGGAGAAGCAGGGACAGGGACAGAGAGAGGGAGGGAGAGGGAGAGGGGGAGAGGGAGAGAGAGGGGGAGGGAGGGAGAGGGAGGGAGAGGGAGGGAAAGGGGGAAAGAGGGGGGGGGGGAGAGAGAGGGAGATAGGGGGAGAGAGGGGGAGAGAGGGAGAGGGGGAGAGGGAGGGAGAGGGAGGGAGAGGGGGAAAGAGAGGGAGGAGGGAGGGGGGGAGAGAGAGAGAGGTCTTCAATCTGATGGTTCACCCCCCAGCTGGCTGCAATGGCCAGAGCTGCGCCGATCCGAAGCCTGGAGCCAGGAGCTTCTCTCGGGTCTCCTATGCGGGTACAGTGTGGCCCAAGGACTTGGGCCATCTTCTGCTTTCGCAGGCCACAGAACAGATCAGCTCCACTTCTGATTCAGCGGCCTGCTAAAGCACCTGGGAGGCAGCAGGTAATGACTCAAGTTCAAGTACTTGGGGTCTCTGCTACCCATGTGGGAGACAGGTATGGAGCTCCTGGCTACGGCTGCTACAGCCATTTGGGGAGTGACCCAAAAGGTAGAAGATAACTCCCTCTTCTCTCTGACTTTCTCTGTCATTCTGCCATTCAAATAAAGAAATCGCGAGTGTGTGTGCACAAGCCTGGAAAGAATGAGCACATCAACAACAGCCACACTACTGCTCCACGTGAGGCCCCGGACACGCGCCCTGTCCTGGGCAGCGTCCACCATGGGCACTGCAGCCCTGTCCGCCGTCCTGGGCTCCAGCCTGCAGGAGGGGCAGGGACAGGAGGACAGCATCTCTGGGGGACATCAGGTAAATACCGACTGAAGAAGGCGTGGTTCCCCTAGACACCTGGACATCAGCGGCTCTCTTAGCATTCGAAATGTCCAAACTTACTATGTGCAGACTCAAGCTGCTAAAACCTAGCAAGACAACATGAGGTGAAACACAGTCTGAAAGCAGACAGCCACGCTGAAAACGCGCATCTCCTCGCCAGACCCAGCGAGGAGCGCGTGGCAGGGACCCGGGAGCGCCACCCGTGAGCCTCAGAGCCCGGAGCACTCACAGCTGGGGGTCTCGGCTCCTGTAGATCTTCCCGTCCTGCCTGCTGAGGTACTGGTCGATCTCATCCTCCACCACGTGTGTGCTGCCCAAGGCCTTCAGCCCCAGCGTGGTGGACGTCTCCATCTCAGACGAGGGCCCAGCCAGGCTCGAGGGAAACAGGAACAACAAATCGCCGTGCCTGTTGAGACGACAGCGGGTCAGTGCCTCCCTCGGCTCTGCAAGCCGAGCTGCAGACGGCAACTGGCACAACCAAGTCTCTGAGGTGAGGGGACCAGAATTCTCTCCCAGCACCTCACCTATTCTCTCGGCACTGCACAGACCAGCAGCAGGGCCTGGGACCTCAAATTCTCTCAACTTCACCTCAATTGTTGAAATGCGCGTACACAAATCCAGTGTGGGGCAGCCCCTCCCTTCCTCTGCTCAGCCCTCCCCTCCCACACTGGATCCTCCCGTTCCCAGCTACCCTCTCTCACACTCACACACACCCGTACACACACCACAGGGTGGTTACTGCCTTACAAAACAGGATTCCCAGGAGATACTGCATTTTCAACACACAATCCCTCTTGAAACCCACCCAATTTAACTGCTGGGCAACAGCAAATGCTACTTTCAGTGGCTGCATAACGCACCCCACCAAGGCTGCTCTATAAGCAACCGGCAGTTCCCACACTGAAGGGCGACATCTCATCTCCCACCATGACTGACAGCAGCAACTGCCTATGGCCAGACGCCCATGCGATTCTCCCTCTCCTGGACAGCTCCCTGGAGGGTCTTGTCACACTGAGATCAAAGACTTCTTCGGGGGGTGGGGGGGCGCGCTGTGGTGCAGCAGGTACAGCCCCAGCCTGCAGCACCCACATCCCTTACGGATGCCAGTTCGCGTCTCAACTGCTCCACTTCTGATCCAGCTCCCTGCTAATGCGTCTGGAAAGGCAGCGCAAGACGGCTCAAGTGCTTGGGCCCTGCACCCACGTGGGGGACCTGGAAGAAATTCCTGGCTCCTGCTTGGCTGTTGCAGCCAATTGGGGAGTGAACCAGTGGATGGAAGACCTCTCTCCCTCTCTCTCTCTCCGCCTCTCCTCTGTAACTTCTGCCTTTCCAATTAAAAAAAAAAAAAAAAAGAAAAAAAAAAAAGACTTCTGTTTCCAGCAGTGTAGCAAATTTTTCCAAATATCTGCCCACCAGAATCAATTTTAACAAAAATACCTGAAAATACACTGCTGATCGCTAAAGAAAGGAGAGGAAACCCCCCAAGACCCCAAACCCAGCAGTGAACCCAACAAAAACAGCAACGGACAGGGAGCTCCCCCCAGGCCAAGGCCACAGCTAGGAGCCTGCAGCTGTGAGCTCCCTGCCCAAGACGGGCAGCTGACCCGAGGCTCACAGAGACCCAGGCCGTCACGAGGGCGTGGGCCGCTGGGAAATCCACCAGCTGCCAACAGCAGCCAGGGAGAAAACCCCGCCTCCACCTCCAGGGAAAAAGGCAGCTCTGAGACCCGACCCTCCAGGGGCCTGCTCTGCCCGCACTCCGGGGTGAAACAGCTGCTTCCAGGAGCCCACAGACAGGCCGGACACGGTCATGGCCGCACAGCACCCCCTTGTGACAATAAATGAGATGCGCACTTTCTCCAGAGAAAAGCCACAAAACTTGGCAGTCCCACAACCAAATATAACCCTTGAAAAACATCTACAAAACTAAGTATTCAAGAGAAGCAAACCACCCCAAGCAAGCATGGAGAGAACAGTAAACAGCTATAGACTGCCACGGACCCAGGCACGGGAATAAGCCTAGATGCAGAGTATCAGCGAACAATGGAACAGAACAGGTGAGCCAGCGAGAGGCCGTCTGAAATGCCCGGGGAGATCCTGCAGGGAGGCATCCGGCCACAAAGCCAACACTCACACAAAGCACGCCACTGTCTTCCAGTGCTCACCACGTGTCGGCACTGCGCTGCCGAGTGCAGCTTCACCAAGACACACAAGCCAAACACGCGTAACCGTCATGAGAAACGGGGCTCGACGTTCACAGCCCTTTACAAACTCAACAGACGATGAACTGAGAGTAACTGAACACCACACCTGTCTGTCTGCCCCTAGGTACACCAGCTTGTGAAGCTTAAAGTGACCAAACTGCCCAACAGCCCATTCTTCTGACTGGCGGACACACAGGGCAGGCCGGCGCCAGCAGAGGGCTGCCTCACGCCTGGGGTTCTGCTGCAGCCACAGCCAGCACACCCGCGCCGGCTCCGCACGGCTCCGCAGACCACCCTGTCTGCCACAGCCTCTCCAACACGGCCCTCACAGCACAAAACAGACAAACTGACGGGAATGCACGCCACGCAACCTGACGCACAAACGGTGGGGTGCTGAGGGGCCTCTGCAGGCTTTGTGGGTGGACACTGGGCCCCTCCCCAACAAACAGCCAACATGACAGACTAGCACATGGTCACGCTCAAGGCCACTGCCCACAGAGAACCAGCTGAGTGCCAACTCTGACTTTCTCCTAAGTGACACACTCCCCAAAGCTCCACAAAGTCCAGATTCAGGGACAGCTGAGTAGCTGGCCAGCCACACAGCCTGGTATCTCCATCAGTTAGCAGGACCACAATCATGGAACGGACGTGAGCAGGCTGTCCCGGTTCTTCCAGGCACACTTACTTGATCCTCAGCAAGCTGAGGGACTTGTTCGATGAAGCCGTTATCTCTCCAGTCTTGTTTCTATTGATGTAAACTGAGAAGCCGTTATTCTGGAAGCCGAATTCCTTTGCAACCTAAAATAAGCCCAAAACAACAGAGGTTTACTGCGGAAGCCAAGCATCGGCACACCACACACGCATCTTAGACACGAGGGCGAAAACACCCAGTGGAGGCCAGGGCCTCGGAGCAGCAGGAGAAGCCCTCATTATCACCATGATTGTTCAAGTCCTAGCTGCTCTGCAACCTTTTATTTCTTTTTTAAAGATTTATTCATTTATTGACTTGAAAGAGTCACAGAGAGAAACCACTGGTTCACTCTCCAGATGGCTGCAACCACCAAAGATGGGCCAGTCTGAAGCCAGGGGCCAGGAGATTCTTCCAGGTCTCCCACATGGCTACAAGGGCCCAAACACTTGGGCCCTCCTCCACTGCCTTCAAAGGCACACTAACAGGGATTAGAGCTGGATTAGAAGTGGAGCAGCTGAGACTTGAACTGGTGCCCATATGGGATGCTGGCCTCACAGGTGGCAACTGTACCCACTGTGCCACAGTGCTGGCCCCAGGCGACTGAGTCTAATCCAGCTTCCTTCTGGGAAGGCAGGAGGACATGACCAAGATGCTTGAGCCCCGACCACCCATGTGGGAGAAGTGGACAGGGTTCCTGGCTGTGGCCTGGCCCAGGCACGACTGCTGAATCACTTGGGCATGAACCAGCAGACAGAAAATCTCTTTCTGGGGCCAGTGCATTAAGCCAGTGCCTGCAACACCAGCATCCACTAAGGCACCAGTTTGAGTCCCAGCTGCTTCACTTCCAATCCAGCTCCCTACTAATGCGCCTGGGAAGGCAGTGGAGGATGGGCCAACTTCTTGAGCCACTGCCACCCCTATGGCAGACCCAGATGGAGTTCCAGGTTCCTGGATTTGGCCCAGCCCCAGCCTTTGTAGCCATCTGGGGAGTGAACCAGCAGACAGAAGATCTCTTTCTCTGTAACTCTTTCAAATAAATCTTAAAATAAAAAGGAAAATCTCCTTCTCTCTTGTCATTCTGCCTTTCAAATAAATAAAGCTTTTTTAAAAGATTTATTTCTTTATTTGAGAAGCAGAGGTAGAGCGGGAGAGGGAGAGAGAAGGCTTCCATCCGCTGGTTCACTCCCCACGTAGCTAAAACAGCCAGATCTGTTTTAGATCTGGCCGATCCAAAGCCAGGAGCCAGGAACCTCCTCCGGATCTCCCACGTGGGTGCAGGGGCCCAAGGACTTGGGCCATCTTTTCCTGCTTTCCCAGGCCACAGCAGAGAGCTGGATTAGAAGTGGAGCATGGGCCGGCGCCGCGGCTCACTAGGCTAATCCTCCACCTTGCGGCGCCGGCACACCAGGTTCTAGTCCCGGTCAGGGCACCGATCCTGTCCCGGTTGCCCCTCTTCC
Source organism: Lepus europaeus (assembly GCF_033115175.1). NCBI lineage: Eukaryota > Metazoa > Chordata > Mammalia > Lagomorpha > Leporidae > Lepus > Lepus europaeus. The sequence continues at coordinate 1,133,201 of NC_084844.1, read as the reverse complement.
AGGCCAGCTCTCTGCTGTGGCCAGGGAGTGCAGTGGAGGATGGCCCAAGTGCTTGGGCCCTGCACCCCATGGGAGACCAGGAGAAGCACCTGGCTCCTGCCATCGGATCAGCGCGGTGCGCCGGCCGCAGCACGCCAGCCGCGGCGGCCATTGGAGGGTGAACCAACAGCAAAAGGAAGACCTTTCTCTCTGTCTCTCTCTCACTGTCCACTCTGCCTGTCAAAAACAAAACAAAACAAAACAAAAAAAAGAAGTGGAGCATGGGGCGGAAAAGCCATTGTAATCTGTAAGCTGTACTTTGGAAATTTATATTCATTAAATAAAAGTTTAAAAAAAAAAAAGGAAGTGGAGCAGCAGGGACTTGAACTGGCACCCACGTGCAATGCTGCCACTGCAGGCGGCGGCAGCTTTACCCACTACACCACATTGCCAGCCCCAAATAAATCAATAAAGCTTTAAAAAAAAAAAAAAGCTCAGAGGACTATAAACTGCTCATCTTTGTTAGTCAAATTCCTTTCATGATTTCATGCTTTTCAGGAAAACGTAGTCTCATGCAGGTGTCAATTAAAATGGGAAAAGTCATTGTCGAAAAGCACAAGATCTTGGCCATGTTAGGTAAGTTTGCACAGCAGGTAAAGCTACCGCCTGCTGCATGGGCATCCTGTAAGTATGGGTTTCCAGTCCCAGCTGCTCCACTTCTGATCCAGCTCCCTGCTAATGTGCTTGGGAAAGCAGAAGAAGATGGCTCAAATCCTTGGGCCCCTGCCCCACACGGACGACCCGGAAGAAGCTCCTGGCTCCTGACTTTGGCCTGGTCCAGCCCTGGCCATTGCAGCCACTTGGAGAGTGAACCAGCGTATGAAGACCCTTGTCTCTCCTCTCTCTGCAACTCTGCCTTTCAAATAAATAAATAAACCTTAAAGTAAAAAGGATTTATATCATGTATGTGATACTACCTGACAGCATGTGATACCATGTGACTATGTATGTTTTACCAAGCTAATAGTGGTAATTTCAATAAAATAAAGCACTAGGAACTAAAGACCGTGGAACCTGGCTACCAAGTGCAAAAAAGGCACAACAACTAAAAATACATTTGACTTTTCTCTGAAACAGCTTAGATACAAATTGAAATTAACATATTGTGGCATTTCACCTATTCTGCAAAAACAGAAAATAACGATTTTCTGTAGACAAAACACTGCAAGCTGTTGCTAAGAATGGAAGTCTCTTGGCGGAAGCTTTAGCTGTACGAAAGTTACTACCACATAGGAAAAGCAGTTTCCTAAGTGCGGAGGGTGTGACACAGCCAGCACTTTTTCTTTTCTTTTAAATATTTATTTATTTATGTATTTGAAACCTAGAGTCAGAGACAGAAAGAGAGGAGCCTGGAGCCTCTTCTGAGTCTACCATGTGAGCAGAGACCCAACGACTTGGGCATCTTCTGCTCTCTTCCCAGGCCAACAGCAGGGAGCTGGATCAGAAGTGCAGCAGCCGGTCTCCAACTAACACCCATATGGATGCCAGTGTCTTTTTTTTTTTAATTTATTTATTTATTTGAAAGTCAGAGTTAGACAGAGAGCGAAGGAAAGGCAGAGAGAGATAAGAGAGGTCTTCCATCCACTGATTCACTCCCCAATTGGTCGCAATGGCTGGAACTGAGCCGATCCAAAGCCAGGAGCTTCTTCCGGGTCTTGCATGCACGTGCAGAGGCCCAAGCACTTGGGCATCTTCTACTGCTTTCCCAGGCCATGGCAGAGAGCTGGATTGGAAAGCAGAGCAGCCAGGAACTGAACCAGCACCCAAATGGGATTCTGGCACTGCAGGCAGCGGCTTTACCCGCCACGCCACGGCGCCGGCCCCTAGATTCCAGTACCTTCTGGCAGCTTGACCTGCTACGCCTCGCAGACCCCAAGGCAGTGCTTTTGAATCCAAGTGGCTCCCTGTGAACTCAGGGCCAGGCCACTGGACTCAAAGGCGGCTACGTTTCACACAGGACAGGCAGTGAAAGTGACTGCTGCTACGAACTCTGCGACATCAGCTAGACAGAACGCATTGGGCATCAAGAAAAACCATGGGGCTGGCACTGTGGCCTGGCGGGCGGCACCACCACCTGCGATGCTGGCATCACATATGGGCGCTGGTTCATGTCTTCGCTGCTCCAATTCTTTTCCAGCTCCCTGTTAATGGCCTGGGAAAAGCAACAAAAGAAGGCCCAACACTGGTTCGAGTCCCAGCTGCTCCTCTTCTGATCCAGCTCTCTGCTATGGCCTGGGAAAGCAGTGGAAGATGGCCCACGTCCTTAGGCCTCTGCACCCTCGTTGGAGACCTGGAAGAAGCTCTTGGCTCCTGGCTTCAGATCAGTGCATCTCCGACTGTTGCAGCCACCTGGGGAGTGAATCAGTGGATGGAAGACCTCTCTCTGTCTCTCCTTCTCTCTCTGTGATTCTAACTTTTAAAATAAATAAGTAAATCTAAAATAATAAAATAAAAATCTTACGGGGCCCAGTATTAAGCAGCGCATCCCATATCAGAGCACCGGTTCGAATCCTGGCTGCTCCACTTCCAATCCAGCTCCCTGCTAATGCACCTGGGTAGTGGAAGATGGAACAAGTGCCAGGGACTCTGCCACCTACGCAGGACTCCCAGCTGAAGTAAGGGGCTCCGGCTTCAGCCCAGCCAGCCACTGCGGCCTTCCAGGAGTGAACCAGTGGGCAAATGATCTCCCTCTGTCATTCTTTCAAATACGTAAATCTTTAAAAAACAAACTAACAAACACACAAATCTAACGTGAGGGTTTAGCAACTGCGCACCGAGGTGGAACCAGAAGGCAGGCGGCCCCAGCTCCACGCGCACATCTGCTTCAACATCTGGCTGTGCAGATTCCCCACGTACTTCCTGCTTTGTGTTCTACTTCAAGCAGCAGCCCAGTGTTCTAGAGAAGGGCAGGTCACAGGTGCAGGGGAGGTGTGGGCTAGCAGCTCCCACGGGACGACGCAGGTGGGCCCTGCGGGGAGCAAGGCCAGGACCGCGACAGGACCACACAGGGCTCTAGAGAGAGAAGCAGCAGATGGCCTCACAGGAACCCAAACTGCACCTGCATCAGTGCTAAGGCCATGGAGACGGGACCAGAGCTCCACAGCGCACCACGCACAGCTGCAGGGGTGAGGGCCAGGAGGCCTTTCAAAGCCCATGTATTTTATTTTATTTTATTTTATTTTATTTTATTTTATTTATTTATTTTTTTTTTTTTTGACAGGCAGAGTGGACAGTGAGAGACAGAGACAGAGAGAAAGGTCTTCCTTTTGCCGTTGGTTCACCCTCCAATGGCCGCCGCGGTAGCGCGCTGCGGCCGGCGCACCGCGCTGATCCGATGGCAGGAGCCAGGTGCTTATCCTGGTCTCCCACGGGGTGCAGGGCCCAAGCACCTGGGCCATCCTCCACTGCACTCCCTGGCCACAGCAAAGAGCTGGCGTGGAAGAGGGGCAACCGGGACAGGATCGGTGCCCTGACCGGGACTAGAACCCGGTGTGCCGGCGCCACAAGGCGGAGGATTAGCCTATTGAGCCACGGCGCCGGCTATTTTATTTTATTTTTTTACTTGACAGGTAGAGTTACAGACAGTGAGAGAGACAGAGAGAAAGGTCTTCCTTCCGTTGGTTCACCCCCCAAATGGCCGCCACGGCTGGAGCTGCGCCAATCCGAAGCCAGGAGCCAGGTGCTTCCTCCTGGTCTCCCATGCAGGTGCAACGCCCAAGCGCTTGGGCCATCTCCACTGCCCTCCCGGGCCACAGCAGAGAGCTGGACTGGAAGAAGAGCAACCGGGACTAGAACCCGGAGCCCATATGGGACGCCAGCACCACAGGCGGAGGATTAACCAAGTGAGCCACGGCGCCGGCCCTCAAAGCCCATTTATTAGAACAGATGTACAGCCAAATTATTAAAGACAAGTACAGGACCCAGCGCTGTGGCTCGGGAGGCGGAGCTACCACTTGATGCCTGCACCCCTGACAGTGCCAGCGTGCGCCCCGCACTTGCAGTGCGATACAGCTCTCGGCTAACGCACACCCCGCGAGGCAGAGCTGATGGCCCAAGCACTTGGGTTCCTGCCACCCGTGTAGGAGACCCAGACAGAGTTCCTGGTTCCTGGCTACTGAAGACATCTGACAAGCAAGTGAGCAAGGAGAAAAATTCTCTGTCTCTCCAAGTCATTCTGCCTTTTAAATAAATTAAAAAAAAAAAAAAAAAAACATGAATGGCAAACTCATGGATGTGAGACACCTGAAGTATTCAAACTCAGCAAGAGAAAGTAGAAAGTGGTTACCAGGGGCTGTGGCAGGCGAAGGGGGAGCTACTTAACGGGTACAGGACTTTAGGTTTGTATGGTAAACATTTTCTGGTGGTCACTTTCACAACAACATGAATATACCTGACACTCCTGGAGTGCACAGCTGGTGAAGGGGCCAGCACTGTGTGACAGTGAGTCAGGCCGCAGCCTGCAGCGCCAGCCTATCATGTGAGTGCGCTTCCAGCCCTGGCCGCTCCACTTCCGACCCAGCTCCCTGCTAACACGCCTGGGAAAAGCAGCAGAAGATGGCCAAGCACCTGGGCCCCTGAGACCCACAAGGGCCCCCAGATGGAGCTCTAGGCTCCTGCTTTCGACCTGACCTAGCCCTGGTCAGTGCAACTTTTTGGGAAGTGAATCAGCAGATGGAAATTTCTCTCTGTAACTCTACCTTTCAAATAATTAGTTAAGTAAGAAGGATTAAAATTGTCCAGTGTGTTATTATTACAATAAAAATTATATAAATCTGTATGTATTGAAATTGGAAGTCTGATGCTATAGCACAGGTCAAGCCTCTGCCTGCAATGCCAGCATCCCATATGGGCGCTGGTTTGAGGCCCAGCTGCAAGCTAATGCGCCTGGGAAAGCAGAAGATGCCCCAAGGACTTGGGACCCTACACCCATGGAAGAGACCCGAAAGAAGCTCCCGGCCCCGGCCCCGGCCCCGGCCCCGGCCATTGTGGTTGTGGCCATTTCGGGAGTGAAACAGCAGATGGCCTCATTTTCATCTCTCAAAAGAAATCAATTTGTGCTCAACAATGTCTCATAGCCCAACTACTAAACGATGAGCCTGATGTCCCACCACCCCCTGGGCTGTGCGCACACCTGTCACGTAAGTGACCCGTCCAGCAGGAAGGGCCTGCTGCTGGCCTGTGCTAAGGGGGAGCACACCAGTTCCGTGCCTGCAGAACGGGCGCTGGTGCTGGGCACCCTGGAAGACAGGTACATTGACCACTGCTTATTTAAAATGCTACAGGAGGGCTGGTCTCTGACTGTGAGGTCACTGGGAGATCGTATCCCTTAATTTGACTTAGGATTCCTTCTTAAGTATGCACAATAACACAGGATTTAAATAAATTCTAAATGTATATATAAACACTTTTTATAAGTACAAAATTATCATAACAAGGAAAAGGCAGCGTGACCACATCTTTGTTAGGCACACACAGTAATGTTTCTCCTGGAACTCAGCCGTGTCTTAGACATGACGAACTACAGCAACCCCAACCCAGGACGACCCCACGTGGTACACACGTGTAGCTGTCGGTGCATGTGCACACAGGCACGGGGGTTATTTACAGTCAGTAGAATCTCAAGGGCCTCTTACTTGCTTATTCGTATTTTTCTGTATTGTTTGACCTTGTGTAACAGGTTCAAATTATTTTTATGATCAGAGGAGAGGTTTTTCATTTGAGGAAATGTTCCCCAAATCTATTTTAGAGAAATGAATGTGTTTGAGTACCCCCAAGAAAATTTATTTTAATTAATTTTTACCAGATTCAATATGACTTGTACAGACAAGTCCAAGAACATAACGATATGCCCTTCCTCTCTCCCAAATTTCTCTTAAGCAGTGGCTCACGTGCTGATAACGGCCTTGGTGATGAAGTGGTCAATGACGGACACCTCACCTCCCCCACTGCGCCAAGATGAGCGTCTGCCGATCCGCACCCATGAACTCCCCGGGGAAACAACCCGGATTTCAGAATAACACGGGTGCATGTCCAAGTCACAAGCACGACATTGCATTTTCTTTATTTAATTTAATTTTTTTTTTTTTTGGACAGGCAGAGTGGACAGTGAGAGAGACAGAGAGAAAGGTCTTCCTTTTGCCGTTGGTTCACCCTCCAATGGCCGCCGCGGCCAGTGCACCATGCTAATCCGAAGGCAGGATCCAGGTGCTTATCCTGATCTCCCATGGGGTGCAGGGCCCAAGCACTTGGGCCATTCTCCACTGCACTCCCGGGCCACAGCAGAGAGCTGGCCTGGAAGAGGGGCAACCGGGACAGAATCTGGAGCCCGACCGGGACTAGAACCTGGGGTGCCGGTGCCGCAAGGCAGAGGATTAGCCTGTTGAGCCACGGCGCCAGCCAAGAACCTCTGAAACTTTCTGAGTCTCACTTGGTCTGACAATTCTGGGTTTTTTTATTTTCTTCTAGAGATGTATTTATTTATTTTCAAAGCCAGAGCTACAGAGAGGGAGAGACAGAGAAAAAGATATCTTCTATACGCTGGTTCACTCCCCAGATGGTTGCAACAGCCAGTGCTGGGCCAGGCCAAAGTCAGGAGCCAGGAGCTTCATCCAGGTCTCCCACGTGGTGGCAGGGACCCAAAAACTTGGGCCACATTTTGTTGCTTTTCCCAGGCCATTAGCAGACCTGCATCACAACGAAGCAGCCGGGGCAGGAATCCGTGCCCATGTGGATTGCTGGCATCGCAGGAGCAGCTGTATCCACCACGCCACAGTGCTGCCAGACAATTCCACTACTTTAACATCACTGACAAAAATCCAACCTGAAAACAAAATCACGGGCCAGCGCTGTGCTGGCAGGCAAAGCCTCTGCTTGCAGCATGGGCATCCCACGTGGGCGCCGGTTCAAGCCCCGGCTGCTCCACTTCCCATCTAGTTCCCTGCTGAGGCGCCTGGGAAAGCAGTGAAGACGCCCCAAGTCCTTGGGCCTCTGCACATGGGAGACCCAGAAGAACCTCCTGGTTCCTGGCTTCAGCCTGACCCAGCCCTGGCTATTGCAGCTATTTGGGGAGTGAACAGGGATGGAAGATCTCTCTATCCCTTCTTCTCTCTCTGTAACTCTGCCTTTCAAATAAAATAAATCTTTAAACAAAAAGAATAAATAAATCTTAAAAAAAAAAACAAAAAAAGAAATCATGGGGCTGGATTGGTGGCTCAGGTTAATTTGCCGCATGCAATGCCCACATCCCACATGGGCGCTGGTTCAAGTCCCAGCTGCTCCACTTCAGATCCAACTCCCTAACACACAGGAAAGCAGTGGAAGACGGCCCAAGTGCTTCTGTCTCCCAAGTGGAAGACACAGAGAAAGCTCCTGGTTTCAGCCTGGCCCCACCACGGCTGTTGCAGCCATCTGGGAAGTGACCCAGCAGATGGAGGATTTCTCTCTCTGCATAACTCTGCCTTTCAAGTAAGTAAATAAATCTTAAAAAAATAAAATCATCCTCTCTAAATGGTGCCTACAGGCTTAATAAAATTCCCTGGTGCTGGCATTGTGGTCAAGCTGGGTGAAACCACTGCTTATGATGCTGGTATTCCACGTCAGCACCAGTTCAAGTCCCGGCTGCTCTGTTTCCAATCCAGCTCCCTATTACTGCATCTGGGAAGGCAGTGAAGGATGGCCCAAGTACTGGGCACTGCTCCCCTCCAGAGACCCTGATGGAGCTCCTGCCTCCTGGCCTCCGCCCAAGTCTGTTAAATAAAGGGGGGGGTGGGGGGCAGCATTGTGGCACAGCATAGTCTCAGCCACTGCTTACAATGCCAGCAATCCACATAGAGTCCTGGCTGCTCCACTTCCGATCTAGCTCCCTGCGAATGTGCCTGGGAATGCAACTGCTAGGGCCCCTGCTGCCCATGTGGGAGACGCAAATGCAGCTCCAGGCTCCATGCTTCAGCTTGGCCTGGCGCTGGTCACTGCAGCCATTTGATGAGTGAACCAATGGATGAAGATCGATCTCTGACGCTCTCCCTCCTTTTTTTTTTTTTTTTGCCAGGCAGAGTTAGATAGTGAGAGAGAGACAGAAAGTTATACACAGTGAGAGAGAGAGAGAGACAGAGAGAAATCTCTTCCTTCCGTTGGTTCACTCCCCTAATAGCCACTACGGCCAGCGCTGCGCCGATCTGAAGCCAGGAGCCAGGTGCTTCCTCCCGGGTTTCCCATGCAGATGCAGGGACCCAAGCACTTGGGCCATCCTCCACTGCCCTCCTGGGCTACAGCAGAAAGCTGGACTGGAAGAGGAGCAACTGGAACTAGTACCCGGCATCCCGACCGGGACCAGAACCCGGGGTGCCGGCACTGGAGGTAGAGGATTAGCCAAGTGAGCCGCGGCGCCAGCCCTAACTGCCTTTCAAATAAATAAATAATAAATCCTTTTTTTTTTTTAAAGATTTATTTATTTATTCGAAAGTCAGAGTTAGAAAGAGAAAGAGAGAAAGAGAGAAAAAGAGAGAGAGAGAGAGAGGTCTTCCATCTGCTGATTCACTCCCCAGATGGCTGCAACGGCTGGAGCTATGCCAATCTGAAGCCAGGAGCTTCTTCCAGGTCTCCCACACGGGTGCAGGGGCTCAAGGACTTGGGCCATCCTCCACTGCTCTCCCAGGCCACAGCAGAGAGCTGGATCGGAAGTGGAGCAGGAGGGACTTGAACCGGTGTCCATATGGGATACCTGCACTTAGGCCAGGGCATTAACCCGTTGCACCATAGCGCTAGCCCCAATAAATCTTTTTTAGAAAATAAAATGGGGCCAGCGCTGTGGCATAGTGGGTAAAGCCACTGCCTGCAGTGCCAGCATCCCATATGGGAGCTGGTTCGAGTCCCAGCTACTCCACTTCCCATGGCCCAAGCCCTTGGGCCCCTGCACCCACTTGGAGACCTGGAAGAAGCTCCTAGCTTCAGATTGGTGCAGCTACACCCATTGGGGCCAATTTTGGAGTGGACCAACAGATGGAAGACCTTTCCTCTCCACCTCTCCTCTCTGTGTGTACGTATAACTCTTTCAAATAAATAAATCTTAAAAATAAAAAAAAAAAAAAGATGTGTTTATTTATTTGAAAGGCAGAGTTAGAGAGTGGCAAGGGAGAAACAGAGAGACCTTCCATGCACTGGTTCACTCCCCAAGCGGCTACAACGGTGGAGGGGCTGCGCCAGGCTGGAGCCAGGAAGTCCATCAGCCTCCCATGTGGGTGCAGAGGCCGAAGCTCTTGGGCCGTCCTCTCTGCCTTCCTAGGTGCATTGGCAGGGAGCTGGCTCACAAGTGGAGCAGCCAGGTCTCGAACTGGCACCCATGTGGGACGCTGGTGTCGCAGGTGGTGGGCCTCGGTGGTCACATCCAGAAACTACATCTCCCGGACAAGCGCTATCAGTGACGGCTCCAGGCGGCTGAGCGCGACCCTCGGCAGATCTCTGCTCCTCCAGCCTCATCCCCGCTTCTGTGAAAACGGACGGTTCTTGCTCCAACGTACGACAGAGACGTTACATACGTGTACAGAACTTGGTTTTGTTTATGGAAAAACAGAAACTATGTATGTGTATGTTTTCATCATTAAAGAGGTGTTACAACATCTGCTTGTAACATACTGGAAAGCCTGTTCTGGAAGAGCTGGGTAGTAAATATTCCAGCTCCACCAACCACGCACTTGGTCACACCCACTCAGCGTGGCCACTGTGGCTCCAAAGCAGCCAGAGGCAACGTGACGGCGAGTGTGGCTGTGCTCTGGCAGCACCTCCTTCCCCAAGGCGGGAGCCGGGAGCCGGCCAGTGTGCCGGTCTCTGGGCTGAAGTGAAAAGCAAAGCCGCCCACCTACTCCAAGTCTCACATCCCATTCCAGGTCTGGCTTGTGCTCTTGCACATACGTTGTTGTTTTTTGTTTTGTTTTGTTTTGTTTAAGATTTATGTATTTACTTGAAAGGCAGTTACAGAGAAAGAGAGAGGTTTTCCATCCACTGGTTCACTCCCCAAAAGGCCGCAACAGCCAGGGATGAGCCACGCTGAAATCAGGAGCTCCATCCAGGTCTCCCATGTGGCTGCAGGGGTCTAAGCACTTGGACCATCTGCCGCTGCTCTCCCAGGTGCGTCAGCAGGGAGCCCGATCTGAAGCGGAACAGCCAGGACTCGAACTGGCACAACCTGCTGCCCCAGGACACAGCCCCTCACGTCACTTATGCTCACAGAGAGGCGGGTGTGGCTTTCACGTCAGAGAAACAGTGGGATCATGGCTCAACGCGTGCTTTTCCCAATTCCCCTTGGAAAGACGCCGGGTGCTTTTCCCACATTTTCACTCACACGTGTGAGAACACTTTGTACACTCACCCACGGAAAACTCCCAGGCCCTGCAACTTGAAGCAGTGACCAGAGTGACCACCGCGTCTGCAGAATCCCCACCCAGACACGGCAGAGACGAGTGACGTGCAGTGAGGAGGAGGAGGAGGGCAGACAGGAGGGGAGGCCGCGCCGCGGTACCTTTTTTAGAAACGTCGCGGCTGTTTCTCTCTTGGTCGCGGTGATCCGCTTCACGCCATCCGGGGACTGGACGCGGATTATCTGTCGCAAACGAAAGGAGACATTTACCGCCCAGCCTGTGAGCATCTGGCTCCCTGCAGGGTGAAGCCCAGCCTCACCCTTCCCTTCCAACACCCAAGCACACTTCCTAGAGGAGGAAGGGGGGGGATCCTGAGGGTACCCCCTGGGGTCTCAACTTTTTTTTTTTTTGACAGGCAGAGTGGACAGTGAGAGAGTGAGAGAGTGAGAGAGAGAGAGAGAGAGACAGAATCTTCCTATTTGCCGTTGGTTCACCCTCCAATGGCCACCGCGGCTGGCGCGCTGCGGCCGGCGCACCGCGCTGATCCGATGGCAGGAGCCAGGTGCTTATCCTGGTCTCCCATGGGTTGCAGGGCCCAAGGACTTGGGCCATCCTCCACTGCACTCCCTGGCCACAGCAGAGAGCTGGCCTGGAAGAGGGGCAACCAGGACAGAATCCGGCACCCCAACCGGGACTAGAACCTGGTGTGCCGGTGCCGCAAGGCAGAGGATTAGCCTATTGAGCTGCGGCGCCAGCCATCAATTCTTACCATTCACTCTGAAGTCAACTGTAGTGTGGGCATTTGACCTAGCGGTTAAGATGCCCACAACCACATCAGAGAGCCGAGTTCAAAACCTGCCTCCACTCCTGACTCTAGCTTCCTGCTAGTGCACACCTGGGAGGCAGTGGTGATGGCTCAAAAGTAATCTGGTTCCTGCCCCCCTTGTGGGAGACCCCAGACAGAGCTTCTGACCCCCGCTTCAGCCTGGCCCATCCCCAGCCTTTGCAGGCATCTGGGGAATGAACTGGAAGATGGGAAGTCACTCTCTGCATCTCAAATAAATAAAAATTACTTTTTAAAAGACAATTTCAATTTTCATACATTTTCTAAAATATTTATTTATTTACTTGAAAGGTAGAGTTATAGGGGCCGGCACTGTGGTGCAGCAGGTTAATGCCATGGCCTGCAGTGCAGGCATCCCATATGGGCGCTGGTTTAAGACCTGGCTGCTCCATTTCCGATCCAGCTCTCTGCTGTGGCCCAGGAAGGCAGTGGAGGATGGCCCAAGTCCTTGGGCCCCTGCATCCGCATGGGAGACCAGGAGAAGCACCTGGCTCCTGGCTTCAGATCAGCACAGCTCCGGCCATTGTGGCCAACTGGGGAGTAAACCAGCGGATGGAAGACCTCTCTCTCTCTGCCTCTCCTCTCTTTGTGTAACTCTTTCAAATAAATAAATCTTAAAAAAAAAAAAAATCAAAGGTAGAATTATAGAGAGGAGATAGACAGCTTCCATCTGGTTCACTCCCCAAATGACCACAATGGCCAAGGCTGTGCCAGGCCAAAGTCAGGAGCTTCTTCCGGGTCTCCCACGCGGGTGCAGGGGCCCAAGCACCTGGGCCACCTTCTGCTGCTTTCCCAACCATTGCACCACAGCACCGGCCCCAATTGTCATTCTTAAAAAGTGTAACTGAAACAGTCTCTCTCCAACCCTCTTTAGAAAAAAATCAATAAATCTATACACAAGACCAGCGTTGTGGCGTCCCGTATGGGCACTGGTTCAAATCCCGGCTGCTCCACTTCCACCCAGCTCCCTGCTAATGCACCTGGGAAAACAGCAGACAATGGCCCAAGTGCCTGGGCCCAGATAAAGCTCCTGGCTTCAGCCTGGCCCAGGCCCCGCCACTGTGGCCATCTGAGTAGGGAACCAGAGAGTACGTAAGATCTTCCCTCTCTCTGTAACTCTGCCTTTCAAATAAATAAATCTTGAAAAAAATCTTTATACATCCATTAGACTAATTTAAAAGAAACACAGGAGATCTTCCAATCTGTTACTTACTTTTAATAAAAAAAAAGATTAAAAAAAAAAAGGTTTCTAATGCCGTGATAAAACTTAGTAGACTTTGGGATTCCTTTTGAATTTTTTTAACTTGGGAGTCAGAGGGACACAGTGAGCTGCCATCTGCCGGTTCAGTCCCGGATGCCTGCACGGGCCAGGGCAGAGCAGGGCTGAAGCCAAGAGCAGGAACTCTCCCGGGACAACGCCTGCTGCCTCCCAGGGACTGCATCAGCAGGGCACTTGGCAGGAGCTGAGCCGGCACCAAGTCCAGGCACAGCAACGTGGGGGATGGGCATCTCAACCCCCCGCCAAACGCTGGGCCCCTACTAGGGTTCTAAAAAACACTGACAGGACTGGTCTGGAAGGTCAGCAGGCCTGGGCAACATGGACAGAGCACCACCTTAGGGGGCAGGGCCACCTGCAGCGTCAGCATCCACATGGGCACTGGTTTGTGTCGCGTTCGCTCCACTTCCGATCCAGCTCTCTGCTGTGGCCTGGGAAGGCAGTAGAAGATGCCCCAGGTGCTTGGGCCCCTGCACCTGTGTGGGAGACCTGGAAGAGGCTCCTGGCTTTGGCCTGGCCTTGGCCTTGGCCTTGGCCTTCTGGTCATCTGGAGAGTGAACCAGCAGATGAAAGATCTCTCTGTGCAACTCTTTCAAAGAAAGAGAGAAAGAGAGAAAGAGAGAAAGAGAGAAAGAAAGAAAGAAGAAAGGCTTCCACTGATAGACTAGGAAACTCCACAATGGCATTACAGGCTATTGAATTTTGTCTACTTGTATCAAACTAAGACTAACTCTAGATCTTCCTTAAGGGTGTGACCCGTCTCTCATTTTCTAAAAATTTCCACTTGGGGCCGGCGCCGTGGCTCACTTGGTTAATCCTCTGCCTGTGGCGCCGGCATCCCATACGGGCGCTGGGTTCTAGTCCCGGCTGCCCCTCTTCCAGGCCAGCTCTCTGCTGTGGCCCGGGAAGGCAGTGGAGGACGGCCCAAGTGCTTGGGCCCTGCACCCCATGGGAGACCAGGAGGAGGCACCTGGCTCCTGGCTTTGGGCACTGGCCGTGGTGGCCATTTGGGGGTGAACCAACGGAAGGAAGACCTTTCTCTCTGTCTCTCTCTCTCACTAACTCTGTCAAATAAAAAAAAAAAGTTTAAAAAAAAAAAACTTCCACTCGTCTGAAAAGGGTTTGCCCCGTAAGTTCTCAACCTTGAAGACGTTGTCTTGAGTGATCCGAGTATCTCAACTGTGAAGAGCTTCGTAACCACGCCTGTTAAATCGTCTACCACTGGTTACCGGCTCTGGAGAGCAGGCGTTTTGGTGTTTCTGGGGCCTGTCTCAAAGCCTGGGCTGTGGTGAGGAGCTGCGCTTCCCGGTGGCCCCGGCGCACGGACGGACACAGCCGGGCGCCCCGGAACTCGGCCCCTCCGCTCCTCGGGAGATGAAGGACTCATGGAACACGAGCCAGCTACACCCACAGAAATCGGTTCTAAAGTCTAACTTCAAAGAGGCCTGCTTTAACTCCTCACCGTCTGGGAGGAAGCCTCACCTCCTACCCGCCGGGAGGCCAAGGCTGGGCACCAACCGCAGCCGGGACCCGCACAGCCACAACCGCAGCCGGGACCCGCACGGCCACGGGGGTCCGCAACCGCAGCCGGGACCCGCACAGCCACAACCGCAGCCGGGACCCGCACGGCCACGGGGGTCCACAACCGCAGCCGGGACCCGCACGGCCACAACCGCAGCCGGGGCCCGCACGGCCGCGGGGCCACAACCGCAGCCGGGACCCGCACGGCCACGGGGGTCCACAACCGCAGCCGGGGCCCGCACGGCCGCGGGGCCACAACCGCAGCCGGGGTCCGCACGGCCACAACCGCAGCCGGGGCCCGCACGGCCACGGGGGTCCACAACCGCAGCCGGGACCCGCACGGCCACAACCGCAGCCGGGACCCGCACGGCCGCGGGGCCACAACCGCAGCCGGGACCCGCACAGCCACAACCGCAGCCGGGACCCGCACGGCCACGGGGGTCCACAACCGCAGCCGGGGCCCGCACGGCCGCGGGGCCACAACCGCAGCCGGGACCCGCACAGCCACAACCGCAGCCGGGGCCCGCACGGCCGCGGGGCCACAACCGCAGCCGGGGTCCGCACGGCCACAACCGCAGCCGGGGCCCGCACGGCCGCGGGGCCACAACCGCAGCCGGGACCCGCACGGCCGCGGGGCCACAACCGCAGCCGGGACCCGCACGGCCACGGGGGTCCACAACCGCAGCCGGGACCCGCACGGCCGCGGGGCTGTCAGCGCCGCTGTCGCCCCCCGGAGACCCCCAACCCCCTGGGCCCCTTCCCGGCCCAACTCCTCATGAGTTCGCCAGTGACCGCCGTCTCTGATTTCCTGGCCATTTTCTTCGGCCAACTTCGGGCGGGAAGGGGCGCAGTCCCGGCCAAGCACGGCCCCAGCAGGCAGGCGTCCGGCCTTGCCGCTCCCCTCCCCTCCCGGCTGCGCCCCTCGCCCGCCGGCCGCCCCGACCCGGCGCAGCGAGGCCGGGAGCCCCGAAGGCGGCCAGGGGCGGCCGGGCCCGGGGGCCCCGCCAGCGGCTCGGCAGCTGCGGAAGGGCCCGGCCCGCCGGCTGCGGCGTCACGGCAGGCCCGGCCCGAGCAGGCGCGGAGCGGCCCGGGGGGGCCCGGCCCGAGCAGGCGCGGAGCGGCCCGGGGGGGCCCGGCCCGAGCAGGCGCGGAGCGGGCCGAGGGGCCCGGCCGCTCGCCGCAGGCCGCCGCGGCAAATCTGCTGCCTCATCCCGCGCCCCGCGCCCGCCCCGCCGCACTCACGATGCTCTCGGCCATGGCGGCCGCCGCTGTGTCCGGGCTCGAGCCCCGGGCCGCCGCCGCCGCCGCCTGCCGCCCCGTGGGCCTCGCAGCCCCGGCCCCGGCCTCAGCCCCGGCCTCGCGCCGCCGCCGCCACCGTCGCTCCAGCTTCGCCGCCCGCCGGGCCGCCGCCGACGTCCGGTGCTTCGCCTGACGCGCTCCGCCGGGCCCTCAGCCCGCAACGCAGGTTCCGGCCTCAGGGACGGCCCCGCGCATGCGCGGGCGCGGCGCGCGGCCCCGCCCCCTCAGCCTGCCCGTCCGGCCAGGCCCCGCCCCCTGGGCGAGCGCGCGTGCCCCGCGCTCCGCGGAGACCCCCGCGCGTCCGAAGCCTCGCCCGGGGCTCGCTGCGGAGTTGCAGACCTCAGGCTGCTCACAGACGAGCAACGAGTAATCTCGGCGGGGCGGTATCCATCTTCGTACCTAGGTTTCACATTTTTTGCGCTGAAACAGATTTTAATCCCATTTCTCCCAGAACTTTCACGCCCCTGGTAGATGAGCCAGCGCCAGCCGAGCGGGCTTCCTCCTGCGCCTGCTGTCTCTGAAAGGCGGGCGGAGTGGCAGAGGAGGACACAGCCGGGGACCCCCTCTCCCATGCGGAGGGCTAGGGGTTAGGGTCAGGGTCAGGGTCAGGGTTAGGGTCGGGTCGGGTTGGGTTAGGGTTAGGGCTAGGGCTAGGGTTGGGTCATGGTTAGGGTCAGGGTCAGGGTCGGGTTGGGTTAGGGCTAAGGTTGGGTTGGGTCATGGTTAGGGTTAGGGCTAGGGTTAGGGTCAGGGTCAGGGTCGGGTCGGTTGGGTTGGGTTAGGGCTAGGGTTAGGGTTAGGGTTGGGTCATGGTTAGGGTTAGGGTTAGGGCTAGGGATAGGGTTAGGGTTAGGGTTGGGTCATGGTTAGGGTTAGGGCTAGGGTTCGGGTTAGGGTTAGGGTTGGGTCATGGTTAGAGCTAGGGCTAGGGTTAGGGTTGGGTCATGGTTAGGGTTAGGGCTAGGGCTAGGGTTGGATTGGGTTAGGGTTAGGGTTAGGGTTGGGTCATGGTTAGGGCTAGGGCTAGGGTTAGGGTTGGGTCATGGTTAGGGTTAGGGTTAGGGTTGGGTCATGGTTAGGGCTAGGGCTAGGGTTAGGGTTGGGTCATGGTTAGGGCTAGGGCTAGGGTTAGGGTTGGGTCATGGTTAGGGCTAGGGCTAGGGTTAGGGTTGAGTCATGGTTAGGGTTAGGGCTAGGGCTAGGGTTGGATTGGGTTAGGGTTAGGGTTCACATCCAGATGCCAGCAGCAGTACCTGAGCTGTCCCCTGCACAGTAGCAGGGAGCCGGGTTGGGGCTGGAGGCTGGAGGGCCTGGAACGCAGGGAGCCCCCTATGGTGTACGGGGAGTCTGGAGCCTCTGTTCACTCTTGAAGTTGTTAAGTGTTCCACCTTTGCCTCTGGCGCAGGGCCAGACCCTGCAAACTCTGCCACTGACCCTGCCTGTGGTTGTGAGAAAGTTGTGAAAACCCCAGAGAGGATGAGACTCGCCTGGTCAGCCCCAGGGTCCACTCTGCTGTGCTGGGAAAGTTAGGAAATGGTCCGCACCCCAGCCCCTCCCTTCCCGCGAGGTCTGGGGCACCGGCTGTGCTGAGCACCGAGCCTTTCCACGCACAAACGTTCACCGAGGCTTCCACGAGGGGCAGGCGCCAGAACCCTGCCTTCGTGGTCGTGTCCACAGGAAACACGCAGCGTCACGTGTGATTGGACGTGATTGGAGGGAGGTGGGAGGGCAGGAGAGAGGCAGGGGCCTGAGCAAGAGCAGCCCAGGCTGGGGGTGCATGTGCAAAGGCCCAGGGGTGCTGTGTCGGGGGCTGCGTGGCCCCTGCACTCTGTGCTGAGAGTGGGGGAGCCCCCGGTGGGCTGAGAGATGCCAGACACAAGCTGCCCAGTGCGTACCAGGGTTCTGCAGGCCGACGGAGAGTGGAGGTGGGGAAGGGGCAGCGTGGCACGGAGACCCCTGAGGAGGCTCCCGCGGTTGTGCGGGACGATGGTGGGGGTGACATGGGGAGATTACGTTCAGGAGCCGAAGGCCACACCTGCCCCCCGCCCCCCCCCCCCCGTCAGACGCTCCTCCCCTCACCTGGGACCCTGGGCGGTGCTAAGTGGCCACGCCCCTCCCTAGACTCACTTCCTCAATACACGTCGCCATGGCTGCACGCCATGTCCGTGCCCGCGCTTTGAATTCTTCTCTAAGCAAAAGGCAAGAGCCTGGGATAATCACTGTGGCCCAGCCTAGCCCACCACAGTGGGAGTGCAGGACCAGAGGTGGCGGAGACAGTCCCTGGAGAACACCGACAGGACGCGTGGTGGATGCCGCCCGGGGCCCTGGAGAGGGATGGGGGGGTCAGGGCTCAGGGCTCCTGAAGCTCCCTGCTCTGTTGGGGACAACCTTTGTGGCCCTTAGGTAAAAATGAAGGAACTGCCGCAGCCCTGCCCCAAGTCCTGATACAAGGAAAATTTTTTTTAAGAGACACAGAGGGGCCAGCGCTGTGGCATAGTGGGCTAAGCCTCCACCTTCAGCACTGGCATCCCGTATGGACACCAGTTCAAATCCCAGCTGCTCCTCTTCTGATCCAGCTCTCTGCTGTGGCCGGGGAAAGCAGTGGAAGATGGCCCAAGTCCTTGGGCCCTTGCACCCGCGTGGGAGACCCGGAAGAAGCTCCTGGCTCCTGGCTTTAGATCTGCCCAGCTCTGGCCGTTGCAGTCATCTGGGGAGTGAACCAGCGGATGGAGGACCTTTCTTTCTGCCTTTCCCTTTCTCTATCTGTAACTCTTCCTCTCAAATAAATAAATAAATAAGATCTTTAAAAAAGAAAGAGAGACACAGAAACAGAGCTTCCATTTCCTGGCTCCCTCCCCAAATACCCACAAGGGCGTGGACTGGGCCAGGCTGAAACCAGAGGCCCAGAACTCCACCCAGGTCCCGCACTTGCCCCAGTGCCCCCCCCAGGAGCAGTGGCAGGGAGCTGGCACCCGAGAGAACCTCGTTCTGGGCCGTGGGAGAGCAGGAGAGGGCTGACCGTGGCTCTGACAGGCAGCCACGGGTGGTGAACCCACGCCGGCTAACCACAGAGATCCACGCGTGAGGGCAGAGCCCGCGGGGCCGATCACCTGTCAGGCTCCTCCTCCCGGCACTGCCAACTTGGGGATTACGTTTCCAGTGCCTGAATTTTGAGGGACACCCTCAGCCCGCGCCCCCATCCGCCCACTGCACCCCCATCTAGAGTGGAAGCTCTGTCAGTGCAAACAGCGCTGAGTGAGGCGAATCCTCCTACCAGGGAGAAGAAAACACCACGGACTGCTCCCCTAGTGCCCAGGTCTGCCATCCCGAACCTGGGCTGCGTCCAGCACGGGGTCGTCCTGGGAGCCCAGCGAGGTCAGGGAGCGGCCGCACGAATCGAGCATCTGTGGTACACGCGGGAAAAGGCCCCAAAACCCAGGCGAGGGGGGCTGCTGCTCCCCGCGCTGCGGAGGAAGCCTGCACAGAGCCAGTGGCCTGAAGCTGGACGCGGGCTTGGGGGTGTCCGGCTGAGCACGGCACAGCCGGGGACGACACAGGTGCAAGGGATCCCGGCCATTTGGGGCCGGGAAGCAGCAGACGACGATGCGTGAAGCTGAGAGGAGACTGGGCCTCGAATGTCACAGGGACCCAGGAGCAGGCAGGTGGCCCAGCTCTGATCCCCGGCTCCGGCTCCGGCTCCGGCTCCGGCTCCGGACTCCAGCTTGCTGCTAACACAGGCCCTGGGAGGTGGCAGGCAGCGACTCAGCAGCTGAGTGCCTGTCTCCTACGGGGGAAAGCTGGACTGGGTTCCCAGCGCCTGGCTCAGCCCAACCCTGGCACAAAACCAAAGCTGACACAGCAGAGCAGGCAGGGGTGGGGGAGACAGGATGGGGCAGAGGTGGATCCTGGGAGGCCCCTCCCTCTTCCCCAGGGACCTCCAGCGGTCCTCCAGCCCTGGGCAGCTCTGACTTGCCCTCCCACACTTCACACAGGTCCCAGCGGGAGCCAGGGAGGCCCAGGGAAGGCGGCCAAGGCAGAGGCAGGAGGGGCCCTGAGTTAGGGAGCCTCTGAACTCTGTCCTGTGGCGTCAGGACGCAGCGGGGACTGGGACACTGTCCCGTGGCGTCAGGACACAGGGGACCGGGACAAGGCTCTGCTCCTGAGAAGCAGGGAGGGTGGGGCTGCCCAGGAGGGTGGGGCCGCCCTCAGCTCACGCCTCGAAACCAGCAAGCACGGGCCAGCGTCGCGGCATGGACGGCTCAGCCGGCACCCTGTAGGGGCACAGTCCATGTGTGGCTGCTCCACTTCCAATCCAGCTCCCTACTAATGAGCCTGGGAAAGCAGCAAAGGAAGTGCTTGGGCCCCTGCCGCCTGTGTGGGAGACCTGGCTGACGCGGCCATCTGGGGCGTGAACCAGCGGATGGAAGACCTCTCTGTCTGACTCTCCTCCTCTCTGGGTAACTCCACCTTTCAGATTAAATAAATCACACACACACACACAGCAAGGCTACAATTGGGCAGTGGACAGCAGAGGAGGGAGCAGGAGAGTCGCCCAGGCCTCGGGCTGCTAGGGGGCCGCCGGGCAGTTGTGAGCCGGTTCTCAGGGTCTGCGGCCCCGGGAGGGCTTATGGAGCAGCCACAGGGCCCACATGGGGGCCCACAGCCCCCCACAGCCCGGCCCGGGCAGTGCCCGCAGCGGCAAGGCCAGGAACTCGAGGTCAAGCCAAAACACTGCAGGCGTCTCGTGGGCAGCGGCCGTG
Source organism: Lepus europaeus (assembly GCF_033115175.1). Taxonomy (NCBI): domain Eukaryota; kingdom Metazoa; phylum Chordata; class Mammalia; order Lagomorpha; family Leporidae; genus Lepus; species Lepus europaeus. The sequence continues at coordinate 1,113,110 of NC_084844.1, read as the reverse complement.
TTAAGCCCCAAGATGTGACTCCTCACGTGACCTGACCACGCCTTCTGCAGCAGCTCCCCAGCCCTGGCCGCGCTCGGCTCAGTGAGAGGTGGCCCGAGCAGCACCACTGCCGCTGACGATGGAGGAGTGGGAGAGGAGCCCCCTGCTGCCCCAGGTGAGCCAGGGCCCCTGAGCCCCCCATCCTGGCCTCCCCCGAGCCGCTCTGGGCGTCTCTGTCAGCCTAGGGCCTGGGCTGCAGTGAGCAGGACCCCCCCCCCCATGGACCCAGGTGGGCCTCAGGGGCATGCATATGGCTCCCCTGGGGCCAGGGGAGAAGTGGAAGCAAATGTCCCTCGCTGGACGCCCTTGGCCTCCAACAGCCCCCGTCTCGCCGCCTGGGGCCGCGGGCCTGGGCCTTCTGCTCTGATTTGGGGCCTGGGGGCTAACAAACACCCTCTTCGTCTCTGCTCCGTGGGCAGGGCCCAGACGGCTGGTCCTGGTAGATGGGGTGGAGTGGGACCCTCCCTCACTGCGTGGCCCTAGCTCTCTAATGCTCCCTCGCCTGGTGGGAAACCCCGTCCCCGCAGGAGAGCCAGGAGGAGCTGAGCGGCCTGGTCTCTGCCTGCAGCGCCCCCGGCCAGGCCCTCCCAGTGGCCTCAGCTGCAGGCCCGAGCACAAGGCCCAGCCCTTGGTGGGGCCCCTGGGAAGGTTCTGGAACCTCCCAGAGTGGGGGCAGCAGGGCGGGGAGGTCTCTCCCGCGGCTGCACAAGCTCACCCCAGACAGACCTGCCCCAAACCCACGGAGGCAGCCTGACCACCCAAGCTGCACCACAGGGCCACCCACCCCATCATGCAAGTGTGGGAGGCAGCCCCTCCCTCCGGGACCCTGCAGGGTGCGGCCACAGTCCAGGGGCAGGGCCCGAGCCAGGCCACACAAGCCAGACGCCCCTGAGCGCCCACCGTCCGGTCGCCGAGCCCCCTCCCCCTCCCACACTGGGGGGGGTGGCACCCCTGTGTCACGTGGTCTTCCTTCCTCCCGCAGGACGCTGCTGGCCGAGAGCCACCCCTCTCGGTGAACAGCCCGCCCACTTCGAGCCACGGGGGCCTGGCGTCCTGGGAGGACAGGGCCAGGGTCTGGGGCTACAGCGCCTGTGCCCCTGGGGCCCAGCAGCCGGCCTGCAGGAGAGGCCCACCCCGCCCCCTCCCCGGGCCGGGCAGCTGCCTCAAGTGCCTGGCCTTCTTCTCCAACTTCCTGTTTGCCCTGCTGGCCCTGCTGGCCCTGGCCGTCGGGCTCTGGGGCCTGGCCGTCAAGGGGTCTCTGGGGAGTGACCTGGGGCGGCCCCTGCCGGCGGACCCCATGCTGGGGCTGGTGATGGGGGCGCTGGCGCTCAGTGCCGTGAGCCTGGCCGGCTGCCTGGGCGCCCTGTGTGAGAGCGCCTCTCTGCTGCGCTGCTTCTCCTGGGGGGTCCTCGCCCTCCTACTGCTCGAGGCCCTGGGGGGGGCCCTGGTGGTGGCGCTCTGGGGCCCCCTGCAGAGCGGCCTGCAGCACACCCTGCGCCTGGCCGTCGCTCACTACCAGGACGACCCCGACCTGCGCTTCCTCCTCGACCAAGTGCAGCTGGGGCTTCGGTGCTGCGGGGCGGCGTCCTACCAGGACTGGCAGGGGAACCCGTGAGTGCCGAGTGCCGGGGAGGGGTGGCCCTGGTGGTGGCCAGGCCGCACGCGTGCACGCGCACACACACACACAGAGCACACTACACACACGTGAACACGCACACGCGAACACACACGAATACATGCACACGTGAACATACATGACCACACGCACACACGTGAACACGCACACGTGAAAACATGAACACATGCACACACATGGGCGCACGTCTCACGTGTTCAGGCGTGCGCGCACTCCCACCACTCCCATGTGCACTCACTTCCGTGTTCTCACGCGCTCACACAAAATCGGGCTAAAGCAGGGTGTCATCCTGGCGTGGGACTCCACCGAGTGCGTGTGCACTGCGTGTGAGTGTGTGCACCCACGTGTGAGTGTGTGTGAGTGTGCATGTGTGCGCGTGAGATTTAACGCTGGTTACTTAGGGATGCGGTGCAGTGATTTTTAATGTTCTGTTCAGGAGCAGGTGGGCCCCGGAGTAGCACCTGCTGTCCGCGCCAACCCAGCAGAGAGGACGTGGGCTCCCTCCTCCGACCCTCCCCGGTGTGCCCAGGGCCCGGGGTCAGAGGAGACGCAGGCCACGCGGGCTCCCTCCTCCGACCCTCCCTGGTGTGCCCAGGGCCCGGGGTCAGAGGAGACGCAGGCCACGCGGGCTCCTTCCTCTCACCCTCCCTGGTGTGCCCAGGGCCCGGGGTCAGAGGAGACACAGGGCCACGCGGGCTCCCTCCTCGGACCCTCCCTGGTGTGCCCAGGGCCCGGGGTCAGAGGAGACGCAGGACCACGCGGGCTCCCTCCTCCGACCCTCCCCGGGTGTGCCCAGGGCCCTGGGTCAGAGGAGACGCAGGGCCACGCGGGCTCCCTCCTTGGACCCTCCCTGGTGTGCCCAGGGCCCGGGGTCAGAGGAGACGCAGGCCACGCGGGCTCCCTCCTCTCACCCTCCCCGGGTGCGCCCAGGGCCCGGGGTCAGAGGAGACGCAGGCCACGCGGGCTCCCTCCTCCGACCCTCCCTGGTGTGCCCAGGGCCCGGGGTCAGAGGAGACGCAGGCCACGCGGGCTCCCTCCTCTCACCCTCCCCGGGTGCGCCCAGGGCCCGGGGTCAGAGGAGACGCAGGCCACGCGGGCTCCCTCCTCCGACCCTCCCTGGTGTGCCCAGGGCCCGGGGTCAGAGGAGACGCAGGCCACGCGGGCTCCCTCCTCTCACCCTCCCCGGGTGCGCCCAGGGCCCGGGGTCAGAGGAGACGCAGGCCACGCGGGCTCCCTCCTCCGACCCTCCCTGGTGTGCCCAGGGCCCGGGGTCAGAGGAGACGCAGGCCACGCGGGCTCCCTCCTCCGACCCTCCCTGGTGTGCCCAGGGCCCGGGGTCAGAGGAGACGCAGGCCACGCGGGCTCCTTCCTCTCACCCTCCCTGGTGTGCCCAGGGCCCGGGGTCAGAGGAGACACAGGGCCACGCGGGCTCCCTCCTCGGACCCTCCCTGGTGTGCCCAGGGCCCGGGGTCAGAGGAGACGCAGGACCACGCGGGCTCCCTCCTCCGACCCTCCCCGGGTGTGCCCAGGGCCCTGGGTCAGAGGAGACGCAGGGCCACGCGGGCTCCCTCCTTGGACCCTCCCTGGTGTGCCCAGGGCCCGGGGTCAGAGGAGACGCAGGCCACGCGGGCTCCCTCCTCTCACCCTCCCCGGGTGCGCCCAGGGCCCGGGGTCAGAGGAGACGCAGGCCACGCGGGCTCCCTCCTCCGACCCTCCCCGGGTGTGCCCAGGGTCCGGGGTCAGAGGAGACGCAGGGCTCGTCCCTTGTGCCCGGCAGGCCTCACAAGCCCTGCTGTGCGCCATGGCTCCAGGAAGCGAGACGAGGGCTGCGTCACTCACGCCTCCCTGAGGCCTTGCCCCCTTCCCTGCCCACAGTGAGGCCGAGGGAGGCCATGGGGACGGGCTGGGGGCTGTGGCCGGAGCAGCACTCCTCAGCCACCCTGGCGACCCTCCCTCTCTCTGCCTCCCTGCCCAGTGCAGCCCCTCAGGCCCTGGCTCTGCCTCCTAAGAGCCCACGGCCCGAGGACAGGTCCACGTGGACTCGCACAGCTCCGCCGTGGGTGCTGCGGCCACCCGCGGCCATTCAGAGCGGGAGGCGAGCGCAGGTCTTTCAAGGCAGAACCAGGGCCACAGAAGTTCTGAAGCAGCAGTCCTCGGCCACGGGGATTCCTCGCCGCATCAAACGCTTGTCTGCCGGCCACGCACCCGTGTCTATGCGCGGGTGTGCGCACCTGCGGGTGTGCGTGGGCGCGCGCGGCCGAGGGGCGCGGGAGGCCCCAGCGGACGGCGGGCACCGACCCCGAGAGTGACACCTAGCGGCTCTTGCAGGTACTTCAACTGCAGCGCTCGCGGGCCGTGGGCCTGCAGCCTCCCGGCCTCCTGCTGCGTGGACCCCTGGGAAGACGGCGCCTCCGTCAACGACCAGTGCGGCTCCGGGGCGCTGCGCCTGGAGGAGGCGGCGGCTCAGAGCGTGGTGCACCTGCGGGGCTGCGGGGCCCCGCTCCGGCAATGGCTGCGTGGCGGCGTGCGGGCCTTGGGCGGCTGCCTGATCGCGGTTGTGGTGGTCCAGGGCGCGGAGCTCCTGCTGGCCACGCAGCTGGTTAGGGCCCTCGCTGTCCGCAAAGGGGAGCCGGCGGGCCCCGGGCGGGCGGGGAGGGTGGAGCCGGCCCCTGGAGCACCAGGCCAGTTACCAGACGCTCTGCAGAACCAGGGCTGCCTTTCCCTCCAGCCCAGCAGCTGAGATGAGGCGGGCTGGGCCTCTGCTCTCCCTCCATCCCACCCCAGACCTCTGGGCTGCCCACCCTGCTGCCCAGGGTCCACCTCCCTCCTGATTCTGTGGCTTCCCGAGGCCCTGCTGCAACCCCCACTCTGGCAGCTGCCCGATTTCGGCTTCTGGAGACCTTTGCCACCAGACGCACCTGAGTGGCCAGCACTGCCTGCCCCTTGCAAGGCCTCCGTGGTCCGAGTGTGTGTCCCCGTCTGCCTCCAGCAGCGGTGCCAGGAAGAGGCAGCTGGCTCTGGGAACAGGGCCCTGGACGAGAGCCTGGCACCCAGCTGCACCTCCTCCCCAGGCTGGCCCCTCCCCTCCCCTGGCCACCTCCACTTCCTGCCCGCTGTGGGGGCCAAGGACAAGGCCACACTCCCTGCAGCGAAGGGCAGGGTCTTTAGAAGTAGCTGAGGAGCTGAGACGTCCGGGGGCTATGAGCCCACCAGGGCCCCCTCTCACCACGGGGTCCTGTGGGCCCGTCTGCACCTGTCACACGCATGGGACCAGGGCCCCCTCTCACCACGGGGTCCTGTGGGCCCGTCTGCACCTGTCACACGCATGGGACCAGGGCCCCCTCTCACCACGGGGTCCTGTGGGCCCGTCTGCACCTGTCACACGCATGGGACCACAGGAGCCCTTCCAAGAGTCACCCCGGTGGCAGCTGTGTGAACTCTCCACGCACCCGGACGCTTGGCATGACCCCATGTGCTGCGGGGGAGTGTGCACAGCTCCCCGGGGGCAGGTGGACAGCTCCCCGGGGGCAGGTGCACAGCTCCCCGGGGGCAGGTGCACAGCTCCGTGGGGGCAGGTGCACAGCTCCCAGAGAGCAGGTGGACCGCTCCCTGGGGGCAGGTGGACACACTGCCCCTCCCTCTGGGTCTCCATGTCCTCACTGGTGAGGTGGGGATGATAATCCCACCTCGTGATGAGAGGCGTCTGTGGGCCGTGTCTAGGCCCACCTACTTGGTGGCCAGCACGGTGCCCACTGGGAGTGCGTGTGGGCTGCTTGGACGTGTCCAGGGCCATCACCGCTGAGGTTCAGTGGGGCGCACACTCTGATGGGGTTTCCACCTGCCCCCCACCGTGCCTGGCCAGCCCTCTTGCCCACCACCCACCACCCTGCGTCTTCCCCCCCTGGCTCCTGCCCAAGCGGCCGTCCCCCACGCATGCCCGGATAAGCAGGACAGATTTTATTTCTGGGACAGGGTCAGCAACAGTGGGTGGTGTGGGAGGGCCTCGACCGGTCCCCAATGCCCCCAGGACCCCCCAGCCACCACGTCCCACCCTAGGGTGCCCAGCTGGGAGGGGTTGCAGAGGGGGAGACACCAGACACTAGACAGGGCCCTGCCCTGCTCTCCACCTGGCTGCTCCTCTACCGCCCCCTGCAGTCCCGAGGGGTGGGCCGGTGTCTCCCAAGGTAGGCGGGGCGGGGGAGGGTCTGGAGGCCTGAGGTCACCGCCCCCCACCCCACATCCACGTGCCATCTGGGCTGGGCGGGGGCTCCTCTACAGGAATCCGGGAGGGGTTGGAAGCAGGCAGAGGGGTCTACAGGAATGCGGGAGGGGTTGGAAGCAGGCAGAGGGGTCTACAGGAGTCCGGGAGGGGTTGGAAGCAGGCAGAGGGGCGGCCCAGGCCGGGGCGGGGGCTGGCGCTAGATGATGCCGTACTGGGCCAGCTCGTGCAGCTCCAGGTGGTTGAAGGCCTCCCAGGGGCAGATGACGGTGATGTCTGCAGAGGGCGCCGTGCGTCAGGAGGACCCCCAGCCCGGCCGGGGCCACCCCTGCCCCTGTGGCTCCCAAGGAGACCGTGGGTTCAAGGGCCAGAGTACAGATCCCAGGGCGGGGCCCCCCTCCCAGAAACACTGGGGACTGTCTCATTGGTGGAACTGAAGCTTGGTGTTAGGCAGTGATGGGGGCACTGGAGGTGCCCTAGGAAAAGGCGGGGAGGGCGGGAGGCTGTGGGGGCACAGTGGGCCCGGGGTGTGGCCGTCCTACCTGTCCCCAGGCCTTCCATGCCGGGGATGTCGTCCCCAAACCTGCAAGGACAGTGTGGTCAGGGATAAGGCCTGATAGCAGGACCCAGCAGGACCCTCCCCTGGGGGCGGGGGATGAGTCTGCTACCCGAGGACGACTGAGTCCCGAGAAGGGGGAGCAGGGGCAGGCGCACGCATGGGTGCAGGGGCGGGTGGGTGCCCGGGTGCAGGAGCAGGTGGGTGTCCGGTGCATGGGTGGGTGGGTGCCTGGGTGCAGGGCCAGGCAGGTGCCCGGGTGCAGGGGCGGGTGGGTGCCCAGGTGCAGGGGCAGGCAGGTGCCCAGGTGCAGGGCCAGGCAGGTGCCCAGGTGCAGGGGCGGGTGGGTGCCTGGGTGCAGGGGTAGGCAGGTGCCTGGTGCATGGGTGGGTGGGTGCCTGGGTGCAGGGCCAGGCAGGTGCCCGGGTGCAGGGGCGGGTGGGTGCCCAGGTGCAGGGGCAGTTGGGTGCCCGGGTGCAGGGGCAGGTGGGTGCCTGGTGCAGGAGTGGGTGGGTGTCTGGTGCAGGGCAGTTGGATGCCCGGGTGCAGGGGCGGGTGGGTGCCTGGGTGCAGGGATGGGATGTGGAAGTGGGTGTGTGCTTTCCTTGTCACCAGCATGTAGAAGTGTCAGGGCCCCCCAATCCTTCTCCCCCTGCTCTGCCCCGTCAGGCCCCAGGAACCTCCCTGTACTGTGAGGATGGGGCCACCTCAGCCCCCCTCAGTCCTCCCCACCCGCAGGTGTCGCCTGGAGGGGGAAGGGCTGCCTCCCCTCCCCCAGCTTTGCTTACCCCTGGACGCCCTTTTTGGGGGGCTTGCTCTTGAACTGCCTGGTTTGCCGCTGCTTAAATTTGGGGGGCCCCTTCCTGGGGGTGACAGGCCCTCCGATCACCCTGGTGGCCGAGCGGATCTCTGCCTTGGGTGGCTCCAGGCTCATGGTGAGGCCGGCAGAGACACTGCAGGACTCTTCGTGTCTGGATGCCCTTGTCCCAGGCTGGACTCCTCATGCGGCTGTGGGCAGAGCAGTGGGGCCCAGTCAGCCCCTGCTTCCGCCACAGCCCTGGACCTCAGCCCGCCGGAGCAGAGGGGCCAAGAGGAGAGTAGCTTGCCCTGCCGGGTCCCTCTTTCCTCTGCCCGGCCCGGCTCCCCCGTGGAGGACCCCGCTCCCACCTGGCCCTGTGCCCCCACTGCTGCCCACACCAAACCCTTCTCCTGGCCTCCCACTGAGGACCCCTTGGTGCCTACATCCCCCTCCCCTGTATCCCCCCCTGGACAGAGGGGTGATTGGCATCTGAACCCAACCACTTGCTGTGCAAAGTCCCACCCGGCCCAGCCTTGCTGTTCTTAGGGCTGCCCACCCTCCAGGTCCCCAGGGGAGGCCTTGCCCCGGCCCACCCAGCTGTGGCTGTGCCCCCAGGCCAGATCTATCCGCTCTTGCCAGGCACTGGCCTGCACGCTGGCTGTGGACGGGTGTTAGCTGTCTGTCCCTCGTGCCAGACCTGTGCCGTGCTGTGACTAGCGGCCCAGGAGCCGTAGGTCTCCCTGCCCGCAGAGGCTCCCGGAAGGGCCAAGTGCACGCCCTCTTGCTGAGGCTGTCCTGGCACCACGGGCACGGTGCCGGCTCTGTCCCCTGAGCCTCTCCCCAGATGCCCTAAGCCCCAGTGACCTGGGCCAAGGGCAGCCCTAAGCCTGTTACCACGGAGGGGGATGACACCTGTAATCTCCCAGGGACTGGGTAAGATTACACGTGCTGTGAGGCGCTGGGGCACAGACAGGGCCATCGTTCCCCTCACTCACAACGCCCTAGAAACCGCCTCTCGGGGTCCCCTTTCCTGCCCCTGCTCTTGTGGGGAGCCTTGGCCACTGCTGTTTTGCTAGGCAGCGTGGGCAAGTGGCCCTGTCCTGAGAGGTCGGCTCTGACGGGGCTGGCCAGCCATGCCACCTTCACGAAGGCCCAGCCCTGCCCTTGGGAGGGATCGGGGGTCCTGGGTGCTCCCGCCCCATGGCATCCTCCCCTTGTCTGAGCTCTAACCATCGAGTGCCATCCCTATCCCCATGGAAACTGCCGTCTCGGCGGCCCTGGGGCACTTCTGCCCACCGAGCCCCGGCTGCAGGGAAGGGGCAGGTGGCACTACTCACCACGGGCAGGACAGGGCGGGAGCGGCGGCGGCCCTGGCTCAGCGGTGTCTGCCCGAGCATTTATCCTGCCTGGCTAAGTGGATTAGGGCTCTCCTTGCTGACACCATGAGACCGTGCAGGCCCCCGGGGGGGGCACTCCTGTCAGGGACTCTGGGGTGGGCAGAGGGGCTCAGGTGCAGCCAAGGGCCTGGGGGACGGCGGACGCCCTGCCCTGAGGCCGCCGTCTGCCAGACAGAGACAGATGGCTCCAGAGGCTGTCCTGGGCTCCCCCTCCCTTTGAAAAGACTTCCACGTTTACTTATTGGAAAGGCGGTCACAGGCACAGACCGTCCATCTACTGCCTCAGGCCCCGAAAGCCTGCAGCGCGGAGGCCGGATCAGCCCGAGCCGGAGCCCAGCTCTCAATCTGGGTCTCCGACGTGGGCCATCAGCCGCCGTCGCTCGGCACGAGCAGGGAGCCGAATCCACAGCGGAGTGGCCCCCACCGGCACTCCAGGGGTGACGCGGGTGCCCTAAGTGGGGCCTGACCAGACGTCTAGTGGGCCTTGTCACCCGTGGGCAGGGCAGCGCACCCGCAGTTCTACCGTCACAGCTCTCTCTCCCCTCACTGGCTTCCCAGGAGACAAACGAGGGACAAGAACCTCCAACCCCGGCCCTGACCAGGCCACTGGTCACCAGAGCTCAGAACTGCTGGGAAGGGCTGGGCTCTGGAGTCCCAGGTGACGACTCAAGTACTGAGGGCCAGTGGGAGACCCAGATGGAGTTCAAGGTCCCTGGCTTCGGCCTGGCTCTTATGGGTATTTGGGGAGAACCCATGGATGAGCGTTCCTTGTCTCTCTGCCTTTCTTTAAAAAAAAAAAAAAAAAGATTTATTTTTTATTTAGTTGAAAGGCAGAGCTACAGAGACGAGGAGAGACACAGAGAGGTCTTCCACCTGCTGGTTCACTCCCCAGATGGCCACAACAACTCGGGCTGGGCCAGGCCGAAGCCAGAAGCCAGGAGCCAGGAGCCAGGAGCTCCATCCGGGTCTCCCACGTGGGTGCAGGGCCCAAGCACCTGGGCTGTCTTTGGCTGCCTTCCCAGATGCATTAGCAGGGAGCTGGACAGGAAGTGGAGTGGCCGGATCTGGAACCAGTGCCTGTATGGGATGCCAGCAACGTGGGTGGTGGCTTAACCCGCTACACCAAAATGCCTGTCTGTCTTTTAAATTAAATAAATAAATACACTGCCGGGAGAAAGGTTCTGGAACTAACTCCCCAGGACTCCTGGTCCAAGCTCCCTGAACCCCAACCTCCCAACCGCCTGGGGAGCCTAGGCGGAGGGGGCCGGCCATGGGCTGGCGCTCAGCCTGGCTGGTGGGAGGGGAGGTGCGTCTCCCCCAGGAGCCGGCAGGGGGACAGGGGCCCTGCCCAGGCTGCCCGCTGGGGGCTTTGCTGCTTGCTGAGGGCAGGGCTGAGCCTGGCAGGACCCCTGAGGCGCTGGCCCCCGCACGGAGGAGACCCCAGGCTGGCGTGACCGCAGGTGCGGCAGGCGGGCAGCACCCACGGCTCTGCCTTTGGCCCCAGACAACGACGCAGCAGCAGCACGCAGCCGGTTTATTCTCAGGCAGGCGCAGGTGCATCGCGGGTCCGGCCGGGCTCAGCCCGCACCGCTGGAGCGCAGCTGGATCTCCGTCCTGAGGAAGGCCTTGAGGTTCTCGTCGGCCACGTGCCGGTCCAGGGCGGCCAGGGCCCGCTGCCCGCCGTCCCGGTAGTGCCGCAGCAGCCTGTCCGCGTACTCCACCCACACGCAGTTGGGGCAGCCGCTCATGCAGCAGTTGGTGGGCGGCTGGAGATCAGGCGGCAGAGGGTAGGGGGATTCTGAGGGGTTTCCGCTGGGCAGGGAGGCCTCGGGCTGCCTGGCGGCGCCTGCTCCAGCCTCCACGGGCTCCGTCCCCAGCGTCCTGTGGCCATCAGGAGCTGGGACTTGTGCCCGGTGCCCGAGGACCCAGCTGCTCCTGAGAGGTCTCTGGGCGCAGGCCCAGCTGCAGAGCCAGAGTGCTCCCTGCGGGGAGAGGGGGCAGACAAACGGGTGAGTCTCCGCGAAGCCGGTCCAGGCCTCGCCTGCCCAGAGACGTCTCAGCCCTCCTGCCCTGGGCGGTGGCCTCGGACCGGCTGGACCGAGCGGGGTGCAGGTGGGGGCCCAGCACCGCGGGTGCAGCGCTTGTAGACACGAGTGGCGGCCGCTGAGCCCATCCCGACCCCCGTCTCCCTGTCACAGCAGCCCAGGCCTCTCCGGCCACCCCGCCCTCAGTCCAACGCGGGCCTTCGGGGCCCCCTCCCCCGCTCCACCTACTCCGCGGCACTGGCCGCCGAAAAGTCTACAAACGCGCGCCTCCCGGGTCACGGCCACGCTCGCGGAATGAGCACGGGTGGCAACAGGTGCAGCTGGGCCGAGGGGCGCCGGCCGCGTCCCCACACCGGGGGTCGCTGCCCCTCCCGGGAGCTGGGTCCAGCCCGGCCCGCGGCGCCCTGCTGCCCTGGCCCGCCACCCCGCCGCCGCCGCCGCGGGGATACTTGCCGAGCGGGCCACCGCAGCCGCCGCCCGGCCTCCGGCCGCCACCCTCCCCAGCGCCATCGCGCGCCGGGCCCGGGACCGCGGGAGCCTTAAGCGGCGGCCGCCTCGGCCAATCGAGGGCCGCCAGGGAGCCGCGTCGCTCCAATGAGCGCGGGGTGGAGCGCAGGAAGCGGAAGTGGGGCGGGACCGTGCAGCGGGGCGGAAGCGGCTTCGCTCCGGAAGCGCCGGGGCTGGAGATGGCCCGGGCTCGTGGCGCGGCCGCGGCGTCGGCGGGCAAGGCGGGATGCGGGAGTTCCGGGCGGCCGCGGGCGCGGCAGCGGCCCCCGCAGGGGAAGCGGCGCAGGTGGGTGCCCGGGGCCCCCTCCAGGCCGCTGCCCCCCGTGCCCGCGGCCCGCGAACATCAGTTGAGCGAATGGAGGGCGCCCTGGGGTGGCTGGTCCCGGGCCGAGGCCGGGGGATGGTCCTGCGAGGAGGCCGCTGAGGGCCGGGCTCGGGCCGGGACAGGTGGCGGCCCGCCCCGGCCCCGCGGCCTCACCTCGGGCTCTCCTTCCCAGCAAGCCGCGGCCGGAGGTGAACTCCCGGCCCGAGGGCGCCGACCAGCAGGACATCCCCTTCCGGCTCCGCGAGATCATGAGGAGCCGCCAGGAGATGAAGGCCCCGCTCAGCAACAAGAAGAGGAGGAAGCAGGGTGGGCCAAGTTCCCGGCTCCTGGGGGCACGGGAACGGCGGTCCGGCAGCCGCGGCGTGGGTCGGGCACGCGGAGGCCCGCGCAGGAAGTGGCTGTCCCGGGCCGGCTTCAGGCAGGGGCGTGGCTGGCCCGCGGGGTGAGGGGGTGCGCAGGACCCGGCGTGCTCCGCAGGGCCCCGGGCCTCTGCTACTCCGGCATGGGGGACTGGGTCCACCACGTGTGTGCGTGTCCACGCTCGGGTCTTCCCAGCAACCCTGTTAGTGATCTGCTGCCCGCTGGGGCTGGTGCCGTGGAGGGGCTGGCGCTCGGGCCGGCGTGTTCTGAGCCCTGCCTCCCGGAGTTCGCCCCGTTTTTGGGGTGAACAGTTAAAGAATGTGAACTCACACCCTGGGAATCCGCTCTGAAGGCGCGGTGTGAATCAGGAGCAGGAGCCCCTCCCTGCCCCGGCCTGCCCCCGCCTGCCCCCGCTCCTAACCCCACGGTGCGGCTGCGCACTCCCAGGGGGCACTGCGCGCCTTCCTCTGGAGCTGAGGTTCACCTGCACTTCATCCTGTGCGGCGTGGCCGAGTTTGCGCTCTCCAGGGTCCCCGTGTGGGCTCCACAGGCCCACACAGCCGCACCCCCGGGCCTGTGCGGACGTCCGGGAGGCTCTGGCTTCCTGTGCAGCCCAGCTGCGGTGGCGTCGTGGATGCGTGGTGGGGGTGGGATTCCCCGGGGATGCCCGAGGTGGGCATCTCAGATCCCCATCAGCTGCTGGGGTTGGGCTGAGTCCAGCCTCTGTGGCCCCCGCCTGGCCCACCGCACCTCTTCTGAGGCTCCCCTGTGTCCTCAGCCCAAGTGACCTTCAAGAAGACGTTAGAGCAGGAAGCGAAGGGAGAGGAGCCGGACATCCCCGTGCCCAAGTTCAAGCGGAGGAAGTGGGAGTCGGACAGGGCCTACGTCCAGCGCATGGAGCAGGAGGCCCAGCACGTGCTGTTCCTCACCAAGAACCAGGCCGCCCGGCGCCCAGAGGTGCAGGTGCCAGCCAGGAAGTCTGAGCGCCAGAAAGCGTGAGTGGGGGCTGGGCCCCGCGCCTCCCCGGGACAGGGCCAGCGGGGGCCCCGCGCCTCCCCGGGACAGGGCCAGCGGGGGCCCCGCGCCTCCCCGGGACAGGGCCAATGGCTCCGTCTGCCTCTGCTGGAAGAGCCATCGGGTTCACCGCCAGTCGCCCTCGCACGCGGCTGCTGCGCGCAGGCGAGGAGAGAGGTGCTCTCTGCCGTGGGACCAGCACGGGGCGAGGCTGACGTGTGGCTCCCGTCGGGCCCTGCACTGGGGGCTCTGACCGGTGCTATCCGGGTGCATTCTGGACCGCAGCCTTGGGTCAGTGACATCCAGGGGGTCCTTGCATGACCCCTCAGCGTGGTGCGGCCACCACAGGCGTCACCTCCCAGCTTGTGGGCAGGGCGGGGCCGTGTTCCTACAAGAACCCGGGCATTGGGGCTGTCCCAGGAGCACTGGCAGGGACCGGACGGGAAGTATCAGTTGTGGCTGATAGAAGACACAGGGTCGCGCACGGCACCACGGCGCCTGCCCCGGGCAGGGGTGTTCTGAGACAGCCCCGCCCTCAGGTGAACCGGCGGAGCTTTCGCCAGGAGTGAGCACAGAGGGGGCTGGCATGGGGGTGCAGCAGGCAAAGCCGCCGCCGGCGACCCGTGTGGGTGCCGACTCATGTCCCGGCTGCTCCATTTCCGTCCCAGCTCCCTAACGGCCTAGGAACAGCGGAAGACGGCCTAAGTGCGTCAGGCCCAGCCACTCACCTGCGCCCGGTGACGCTCCTGGTTCTGGCCTGGCCCAGTGCTGGCTGTTACAGCCACCTAGGGAGTGAACCAGCAGCGGAAACTCTCCCCCTCCAACTCTGACTTTCAAAGTAAATAACGGGGGGGGGGGGGGTGGATGCCTGCCTCTGAGTGCAGCAGGCGAGGCCCCGGCACCACGTGGGCGACCAGGATGGCGCTGATCCCGGCGCTGGTGCGGCCCAGTCCTAGCGGTGGCGGCATTTGGGAGATAACCACTTCTGTGGAAAAATCGCCACGGCTGTGCCCCCCCACCCCCCGCGCTCTTGGAAACACAGCTTCCTGATGCTCAGAAGCTGTGTGGCTCGGCTCTGTCGTTCACCCCAGACCATCACAGAAACCCCGGCCCAGACGGGAGTCACGCCGTCCCCACGGGGCGGGCGGGGCTGCGGCAGAGGACCCGCGGCGCGATGGACACGCAGCTGGGCCCTCCCCGGCTGCGGCCCTGGCTCTCCCCACGCCCCACGTCCCCTCATGGGCGGTCTCCTTGGCAGGGGCCTGTTGGGTGCAGAGCCTGCTTCCCCGGGGGCCCACGAGCAGTGAACGTCGGAACCACACGCCGCTTGCTTTCCCAGGTTCCAGAGGCGGCGTCTGGATAAGGTCCGGCAGCGGAAGGAGGACCAGGCTGCCGACCGGCTGGAGCGGGAGCTGCTCCGAGGTAGCTCTGCCCCAGCCCTGGGCAGGCCGCCACCAGGGGGCGCAGCGGGCCGGTGTGGGCAGTGGGGGTGGGTGATGGGCAGGCAGGGGCTCTGGGTGCCAGGCCCGTGTGGGCTGAGGGCGGCAGGCCTCCGTCTCTCTGCCCCCAGATACGGTGAAGTTCGGTGAGGTCGTCCTGCAGCCCCCGGAGCTGACTGCCAAGCCCCGGAAGAGCATCGGCCAGGAGGAGGTAGCGGGGGCGTGGGCCAGGAGAGGGAGGTTGAGACTGGTGAGTGCTGTGTGCGCACCGTGGGGCCCGGGGCCGGTGGCACTCTCTGCTCAGCTGGCCTCGGCCTCCCTGTCTTCTCAGCCTGGCAAGAAGTCACTGCTGCTGCGTTCGCTCTGGAGCCCCAGAGCGTCCCAGCCTCCGCGCAGCTCGCTGGCCCGGGAGCGCATCGTCAGGGAGGAGAGGGAGCGCGCCGTGCAGGCCTACAGAGCGCTGAAGCGGCAGAAGCAGCCGTGGCAGGGGCCACAGCCTGCACGGCCACGCGGCCCTGTTCCCCAGAAACGGGAGCCACTTCACTGACAGTGGGGCAGCAGGGGCCCCCCAACTGTGGGTACAGGGTCTCCGCCCATGGACACTGGGGATGCAGGGGCTCCGCCCACGGACACTGGGGATGCAGGGCCCCCCCCCCGGACACTGGGGATACAGGGGCTCCGCCCACGGACACTGGGGATGCAGGGCCCCCCCCCGGACACTGGGGATACAGGGGCTCCGCCCACGGACACTGAGGATACAGGGGCTCCGCCCATGGACACTGGGGATACAGGGGCTCCGCCCACGGACACTGAGGATACAGGGGCTCCGCCCACGGACACTGAGGATACAGGGGCTCCGCCCATGGACACTGGGGATACAGGGGCTGTGCCCACGGACACTGGGGATACAGGGGCTGCGCCCACGGACACTGGGGATGCAGGGCCCCCCCCCGGACACTGGGATACAGGGGCGCTGCCCCAGCTCTCCACACTAGGGCTGCTCTGCCTCAGTGACCATCCACGGGCCCGGGTCTCACGCCACACGTCCCATGGGGGCAGTGAGCCTGGTGTGGTTCCCAGCTTTGCTCTGAAGCACAGTCCAGGCCGACACAGCCCATGGTCACTTCAGGGCTTGCCCATCGCTGGACTGCCGACTGGAGCCACCATGTGTGGCAGAGGCTGGCGAGTCAGCCCTGCTCGGGGGAGGCGCCCGCAGAGCTGGCCAGCAGGCCTCACGGCACAGCCAGACCTCAGCCCCGTTCCGATGATGCTGCTGGGCGCCGCTCCAAACGCGGAGTGGACAGCTGGTCGTGGCCAGTGGCTGGGACTCCACACCCTCAGCTGGAGAGCACGTGGACTCGGCTTAAACCCTGACACCGAGGGCTGTCTCCGAGCCGGCCGCACGCCCCACGGTGCCGAGCACCTGCACGGCGGACAGGAGCAGGAGTGAGCTCTGCCTCTGCTCCCCGCAGCGTTGCAGGGTCCTGCTCGGGCCTTGCAGGGCCCCCTTCTCCTGTGGGTGCTCGTGTTCCTATAGGGCCATGAGTGGCTGCAGCTGGGTGTGAGGAGCAGGCTCCCCCGGGTCCCTGGGCCATTGCTGAAGGCTGCTGCTGCCTGTGGAACAGATTAAAGAGGCTGTGTGCTCTGTGCTAGCCTGTCTCGTGCCAGGAGAGTCGGCCACGCGCCTCACAGTGGGCTGGGGAGGGGGCTCCTGGCAGTGACACGGGCCCACGGTGGGCTGGGGAGGGGGCACCTGGTAGTGACACGGGCCCACGGTGGGCTGGGGAGGGGGCTCCTGGCAGTGACACGGGCCCACGGTGGGCTGGGGAGGGGGCACCTGGTAGTGACATGGGCCATGCAGCCAGGAGCCAGAGGGGAGGCAGGACCTGCAGCTTCCCCTGGAGACTGGAGCTCTGGGCCTGGGCCCTCCCCTCTGAACAAAGCCGCCCCCACCCCCCAGCAAAGCAGATGACTGGGACCCGAAGAGTTGAGGCCCTGGGCCCAGTGCGCCGGCATCCCACATGGGTGCTGGTTCCAGGCCCGAGTACCACACTTCTGGTCCAGCTCCGCTGTGGCCTGGGAAGGCAGTAGAAGACGCCACGTGCTTGGGCCCACCTGTGTGGGAGACTTGGCAGAGGCTCCTGGCTCCTGATCGGCACAGCTGCAACTATTGTAGCCATAATGGAGTGAACCAGCGGATGGAAGATCTGTCACTCTGCCTAACAGTATTTGAAAGGCAGAGTGACAGAGAGAGGATGTCCTCCATCCTCCGGTTTGTTCCCCAAATGGCTGCAATGACCAGGGCTGGGCCAATCCAAAGCCAGGAGCTTCATCTGGGTCTCCCACGTGGGTGCAGGGGTCCAAGCTCTTGGGCCATCCTCTACCTGCCTTCCCGGGCCATAGCAGAGAGCTGGATCAGAAGAGGAGCAGCTGGGACTGGAACCAGCGCCCACATGGGATGCTGGCACTGCAGATGGCAGCTTTACCACAGCCCCGGCCCTAGTGAATCTTAAAAAACAAACACAGGCAGACTGAGCTATCACATCCACTGGTTTATCTTCTAAATCCTTATAACAGCCAGGGCTGGGCCAGGCAAAAGCCAAGAGCCAGACACTGGGTCTCCCACGTGGGTGCAGGCACTCGGTGACTTGAGTGGTCACGGCCGCCTCCTGGGCCTGTTGGCGCTCAAGCCAGAGCTGGGTGCTGAAGCCGAGTGCTCTGGAGTGTGGTGGGGGGTGGGCACCCCAGTTACCGGGCCAAGGGCGCAGCTTCAGGAAACTGGCCCCGGGCCGGGGAGCTCCTCGCTCACTGCTGGGTGCCTGCAGGTGTGGCCATCCCTGGCTTCGCTAAGGGACGTCCTCCTGATGGACCTCGGGAAGGAGTGGACACTGAAGTGCTGGAAGCCAGGACGGCAGAGGGGGCCGCCTGCCCTGGGACGGCTTCGCCGAGGGCCTCGGGAGCAGCCAACCTTGCCAACGCCCGGACTTCGCACTCGGTCCTGAATGGGGACAGCCTGTTTCCGAGGCTCTGGGTCCTCAGTTAGGGTGGTGATGTGAGCAGCCAGAAGCTGCTGGGAGCACAGGCCACCTCTGCTCTCTGCCCACCGAGGGACCACTCACCAGCGGGTTGACAGAATGCCGCCTTCTCACACCGCCTGGTGGCACGTGTGGGGGCCCGGCCAGGGCATCAGACGGGACAGGTAGCACTGGGACAGGCCGAGCTCGCCCAGCCCCAGGCACGGTCTCAGTAACACTGAGGCCAGATGTCAGCAGTCTGGCCTGCTGCCTCAGTTACCCCTCCCCCGGGCTACCCTGTGCCCCTGCCGTCAGCTGCTGGCTCCGTGGGTGTCCTGGAGCCACTGCAGCACCTGTGCCAGGCCAGTGCCTTGCCGGGCGCTGATCTCTGCTGTGGAGATGTTCTGCTTGGCGTGGGCGATGATGTCAGGAAGCCTCATCAGTGACCTCATCTCCTCCGTGGTCATGTAACAGGGCAGGTCGCTGTGGGCACACACCGCCCTCCGTCAGGCTCCCAGGCCCCCCGCGCACCCCGCGCCGCCCCGCTCCCGGGCGCCTGCCCCCGCACATCTTATTGAACAGGATCAGGACGGACGCGTCCGCGAGCTGTTCTGCAGAGAGGAGGCCCAGGAGCTGCACGCAGGCCGCGGAGAGCTGGGTGGGGCTGGAGGCGTCCACCATGAACTGGGGAGGAGCAGAGCTGGGACCTCGCCGAGCACCACAGGCCCGGCCCGGGAGGCAGGGCGAGACGCCATCAGCCACAGCCGCCCATCACGAAGGGAACAGGCAGGGGAGTCGGTTCTCCGCGGAGGAGCCGGTCGGTGCCCGGCCCCTGGACCGGTACGGCCAGCGGGGGAGTGGGAGGGCGCGGGACCCACCAGCAGACAGCGGCAGTTTCCGCAGTAACTGGACCAGATGGGGCCCATGCACCCGCCCAGCTCCCGGATGGTGATTCTCCGCTGGACCATGATGTCCGTCAGGTTGGTGCCCACCTGCGGGAACCATGACGAGAGGCTGCGAACTCCCGAAGGGGCCCGGGGAGGGGATCTCGGGGGGCAGTGCGTGCACACCTGCGGGCCGGGGCCCGGGGCGACCAGGGAGGGGGTCTCTGGGGGCGGTGCGTGCACACCTGCGGGCCGGGGCCCGGGGCGACCAGGGAGGGGGTCTCGGTGCGTGTACACTCTCTGCGGGCCGGGGCCAGGGGCGACCAGGGAGGGGGTCTCGGTGCGTGTACACCTGCGGGCCGGGGCCCGGGGCACCAGGGAGGGGGTCTCGGGAGGGCGGTGCGTGCACACCTGCGGGCTGGGGTCCGGGGCGACCAGGGAGGGGGTCTCGGTGCGTGTACACCTGCAGGCCGGGACCCGGGGCACCAGGGAGGGGGTCTCGGGGGGCGGTGCGTGTACACCTGCGGGCCGGGGCCCGGGGCACCAGGGAGGGGGTCTCGGTGCGTGTACACCTGCGGGCCGGGGCCCGGGGCACTAGGGAGGGGGTCTCGGGAGGGCGGCAGGCGGCCGCGCGTCGGGCGAGTTCAGGGACACGCTGGCGGCCACACCCCGCCTCCGCACAGGTCACCCCCTCCGGTCGCGCCTGCGGGAGTCCGACACCCACCGTGGGCTGGGTCGGCGGAGGCGCCCCCACGTCGCCCTTCGCGTCCCGGGAGCTCAACTGTGCGGAGCGGTCAAGGACCAGAGCCACGGACGGCGTCCCCACCCCAGCCCCCGGCGCCCCCCGGGGCCCCTCGCGCCGCCGGGGAAGGATATTCTGCAGGCGTTTCACCAACAGCGTCTTCCCGACGCCCGACGCCCCCAGCAGCAGACACATCCCGGACCCCGGGCCCTCGGCGCCCGCCGCTCGGCGCCCACACGCAGGACCCGCCCCTTGCCCCTCTCATTGGCTATACCTCTCTTCCAGAGTGCTCATTGGTTCTTTGGACTCACCATCGGCGGCCGCGGTCCAATAGACGCACGGCGTCACGGGACGGGCGTTAAGTCCCGCCTCCTCGCGAGTCTCGGCCGGAGCGGCGACCTGCGCGTGCGCGCGCTGGAGGGGAAGGCGGAAGCGGAAGTCGGGGGGCGCGCCAGCTCGGAGCGGAGGAGCGTCCGCGGCGTCGGTCCGGGTCGGGGTCGCCATGGGGCGAGGCGGCGGCACCTTCGAGCGTCTCCTAGGTAACGCACCGCGCCCGCCCCCGGGCCGCCCGGCGCCGCCGGGAGCGATGTCAGCGCGTCCTGCGGCCCCGGGTGTGGCCGCCTCCAGGGCCGCGTCCGTGAGGGCCGCGCAGGACACCGGCGACGGGGACCCGCGGGCGGCGGTGCCCCGAGAGCGCCAGGTCCTGAGTCACGAACGCCGAGGCCGGGCCTGTCGGAGCCGCCGGGGCGCTGCTGTCACGGCGGAGGTCGGGCCCGCACGTCCTCGCCGGCGCCTGTGGAGCCGCCTGGGCGCTGCTCCCGCGGCCGGGCCCCGGGGCGGGAAGGCGCTGGCCAGGTGGACGTTCCCCGGACGCTCCGGGTCGTCCCTCAGCCGCCCAGGGCTGTCCCCGTGGTCCTGAGTCGGTGCGGAGGGCGCACTTGGTAGGCCGCTGCCGCCCCCGGGGCTGGGACAGCGGTGACCCCGTGGGAGTCGGATCCGCCTTCGTCCCCAGAGCGCTCGGGCAGGGGTGGCCGTCCACGGAGCCCGCGGCCGGGACGCCAGGGGGCCGTGTTTCAGAGTGAGCCCTGGCTCGCTCTGGGACCGGCCATGGGGCCGGGCCTGCGGCCTCCCCTTGGACCCCTGGCTCGTGAGGGCGTGGTGAATCCACGGGCGCTGGACGGCGCCGCGGGTCCCAGCGCCTCTGCGGCTGTCAGTGCACGTCCGGGCTGGCCCTGGCCTCCCGCTGCGTCCAAGGGCCTGGCTGGGGAGGCTGCCCAGGGCCCCGGGGGCCAGCGCTTACGTGGCCTGTGTCCCTCAGACAAGGCGACCAGCCAGCTGCTGCTGGAGACCGACTGGGAGTCCATCCTGCAGATCTGTGACCTGATCCGCCAGGGCGACACGCAGTGAGTGAGGGCTGGGCCCTCCCCCGAGGCTGCAGGGGGCGCGGTCCGTCTGTTAGGTCCGTCTGTCCGTCTGCCTTCACCGGGCCTCCTCTCCTGCAGAGCGAAGTATGCTGTGAGCTCCATCAAGAAGAAAGTCAACGACAAGAACCCCCACGTGGCCCTGTACGCCCTGGAGGTAACTCTGCCCCCAGCTTCTGGGTCCCTGGACCCACCCACAGCCCGAGGCAGGCTCCCTGAGTCGGGGCCGGGACCCCCTCGCAGGGCCCAGGAGGAGGAGGGGCCCCTGCCCTGACTGTGGCCTGGACCCTCCCCTCGTGGGTCTGCAGGTCATGGAGTCGGTGGTGAAGAACTGTGGCCAGACGGTGCACGACGAGGTGGCCAACAAGCAGACCATGGAGGAGCTGAAGGAGCTACTGAAGGTAGCCCCGGGCGGGGCTGAGGACGCCGGAGGGCGTGGGCCAGTCCCGGGCAGAGGGGCCACGGAGGAGACCCCGCCGTCTTCCTGGCCTCGGGGGGGGGGGGGGGGTTGGGAAGCAGGACTCAGAGCTGAGTCTGGGACAGTGGCTGGGGAGGTGCGGGCAGTTCCCGTGGGGGGCGGCTGGGGCAGGGGTGTGAGCAGGGGCCCGAGGGGAGGCTCCCGGGGCAGAGCAGTCAGGACGCTCAGGCCAGGTGACAGCTGTGAGCTCGGGTGTGTCGGGGTCAGGAGGGAGGAGAGCAGACCGAGGAGCCCGGGGGGGGGGGGTGTCACCCAGGTCCACAGCAGGTGGTGCCCAGGGCACCTGAGGGGTTCTGCCAAAGAGATGCTGCCCACCCTGCACCGGGACCTGAGGACTGGGCCCGCGCTCCTGGAAGTTCCCCTGGGGGCCCAGGCTCGCGCGGGCTCGTCGGAGGCCTGCGCTGGTGACCTGAGCATTTCCTGCTGTGTCCTGGTTGCACTAAGGGGAGGCTCGGGCCCGGCCCACCCTCGTGTTCTGGTCAAACACGCAAGGCTCGTGCCCAGGAGGGATCGTGCTGGAGAAGGGGTGCGAGTTGGGGGAGAGAGCTTGGACCCCAGGGCGGGAGCTGTCGTGGTGTCCCCTTGAAGCAGCTCTCGTCCCGTGCTGTCCTCTGCGCGGGCATGGACAGTCTCAGTCCCGGACACGTGGTGGGCTGCACCGGCCCTGGGGGAGCTGTGGGAGCAGCCGCCCTCCTGCCCCTGCCGGCTGTCACTGGGAAGGTGGACGTGGTCAGGCCTGGCTGGCTCTGCGTGATCGGAGCCAGTGGGAGCAGGGGACCCCCAGACTGGTCAGGCCCAGTCAGGCCTGGTTGGGAGCAGGCAAAGGCAGCAGGCACCTGTGGCTCCTCGGCTGCAGGGGTCAGCGGAGCCACGGCCCTGGACGGCGCCAAGCCCGCCTGAGCCTCCATCTGCAGGGGAGCCCCTGCTCAGGACGGGGCCTGGCCGGCCACTGCTTCACCCTGGTCAGCTGCGGCCTTGCCCAGCTCCTCGCACTGCTCTGCAGAGACAGGTGGAGGTGAACGTCCGGAACAAGATCCTGTACCTGATCCAGGCCTGGGCGCACGCCTTCCGGAACGAGCCCAAGTACAAGGTGGTGCAGGACACCTACCAGATCATGAAGGTGGAGGGTGAGTCGCAGGGCCTGGGTCCAGTCCAGGGCTCTGGGTGTGGCCCCTAGGAGCCCAGGGGCTGCCTGGCCAGGCAGAGTCAAACCTGAAAGGCAGTGTTGGAACGAGGGGGCTGTCTGGTACTGCCGGGTGACGGGGTGGGAGCCAGGACCTGGGAGAGCCCCACGGGAGGGAGGCCTCGCACCCTGTGCGGCAAACGAGCTGACTTTGGAGTCAGGGCTCGAGGGGGTGTGGCCTAGGGCGAGTGCCAGAAGGTGGCCTGGGCACCAGGAGCTCGAGAGGGAGGAGCCTGCATCCTGGCAGCCAGTGCCGAGCCCTGCCGCAGGCAGAGAGGGGTCCAGTGCCCTCTGGTGTCTCCTGAGCTGTAGGCCAGGGCTCCGTGAGGCACTGGTGGGCTCAGGTCAGGCCGTGGCAGCTGAGGTGCATCTCAGGGCCCCTCTGCCTCCCTGGCTGGTGGCCACGGCCATGGCAGGCTTGGTGGATTTGGAGGAGTGGGAATGCGGGACGCGCCTGGGGGTGTTTGCTTGGGACCAGGCAGTAGATGAGGGGCGGGGCGGGGGCTCTCATCTGCAGGCAAGGCCTTCACGCCCCAGCTCGGCCTTGAGAGTGGGGTCTGGCGGGTGTCGGGGCCTCTCGGGATGCCTGTGGGAGCTGGAGGTTCCATGAGGTGCACAGGCTGCCCCCGGCCCGGATGCCAGGCTGGGTGTGGGATGGACTCGTGTCCACACTCCTGGAGGGGCTCTTCAGAGGGGGCCGCGCCCCGAGAGCCCTCGGCACCCATTTCTGAGAGCAGGGGGCCGGTGGAGCCCCCAGCGGCAGGGGCGGAGCCTCAGGGCCTGGCGCACGCTCGCCGGGGCTGTGGGCGCCGCCGTGTCCCCCTCTGTGGGGGGAGATGCCCGGGGCTAGGAAGGGACACAAGGCGGACCCAGCGCGGACCCTGGCCTCCTTCCCCAGGGCACGTCTTCCCGGAGTTCAAGGAGAGCGACGCCATGTTTGCCGCCGAGAGAGTGAGTGCGGGGTGGCTGCGGTGGTGGGGAGGGCGGCCCGGGGGCTGGCTCACGGGGTGGGGTGAGCTGTTGTCCAGAGCTCGGTGTGCACGTGGGAACATGGGCAAGGGGCCTTTGGGCCATGGCGATGGGTGCAACGTGCGCAGATATTGACACGGCCCTCCGACGGCGGGAAGCCCTGACCCCGGAGCGGGGAGCTGGGGGGTGAAGGGGCCCGTGCGGTTCTGACGCTGCCCACTCCCCAGGCCCCTGACTGGGTGGACGCCGAGGAGTGCCACCGGTGCAGGGTGCAGTTTGGGGTGGTGACCCGCAAGGTGAGTGCTGGCCCCGTGGTCTCTGAGGCTACTGCCCGTCAGCCTGGCCCGTCCCCCGCAGTCACACTCGAGTCCTGAGGAGGGCAGTGCCCTCGGCCAACATGGGCCTGGTAGCCCTGCCCCGGGCAGGGTCTGCGTCACCTGCGTGGGGACCCTAGAGCCCTGGCCAGGGCTGCTGGTCTTTGCATGGCCCGGTTCTTCAGGCCGTGAAGGTGGGGGCCGCGGGGTCTTGGTGCCCTACGCCTCTCTGGGTGGCCCTGGCGCAGGTGTTTCGGGGACCTCCCCTTTTAATTCTCCTTTGCCCAACGTGGGAAGCGTCCTGTCCCCCCCCCCCCCCCCGCCTCAGTGATGTCCAGGGGCTTGTGAGTGGGCGGGTGCTGGGGTGACCCGCCTGCCCAACCCCGTCTCTCGCAGCACCACTGCCGGGCGTGCGGGCAGATCTTCTGCGGAAAGTGCTCCTCCAAGTACTCCAGCATCCCCAAGTTCGGCATCGAGAAGGAGGTGCGCGTGTGTGAGCCGTGCTACGAGCAGCTGAACAAGTGAGTGCCCTGGGCTCCTGTCGTCCCTGCGCGAGCCCCTGTGGGCAGGGCGTGCCCTGGGCTCCTGTCGTCCCTGCGCGAGCCCCTGTGGGCAGGGCGTGCCCTGGGCTCCTGTCCCTGCGCGAGCCCCTGTGGGCAGGGCGTGCCCTGGGCTCCTGTCGTCCCTGCGCGAGCCCCTGTGCACGGCGCCGCGTGCCACGTGCTCCGCCACCCGCGTGCACACGCGTGAGCCCCCAAGTCTGCTGTGCTGTGAGTGTGGGAGCGAGTCACGGCTTCACGTCCCTTGTGCCTGCGCTGCTTTGTGAGGACCAGCGTGCACCAGCGTCCGTGTCGGCTTCCGGCTGTCCCAAGGGAGTCCTTGGTGGCCCTGGTCGGATGAGGGGCGTGGCGTGGTCCTGTCTGGGGGCCTGGCTGTCCGTGTGGGCTGTTTCCTGGGGCCGGGGCTCGGGCTGTGCGCCTCTGGTGGACGGCCGTGTCCTCTCAGGGTGTCCCTCCCGGGGGTGGGGACCTTGGTCTCAGTTCAGGGGTGTGTGCAGAGTGCCTCTCCTCTCCCTGGTTCTGTGCGCGAGGCCCACGTGTGGCCGTGCGCTCCCCGAGTGTCGCAGCCCCAGGCTCCTCGGTGATGGGGCTGGCGCTTCAGCCTGCCGGCCCCTCCCTCTGCCGTCCAGCCTGTCGGCTGCAGCACGGTGTTTTCTTTTTTTCTTTTTTTTATTTTTGACAGGCAGAGTGGACAGTGAGAGAGAGAGAGACAGAGAAAAAGGTCTTCCTTTTGCCGTTGGTTCACCCTCTAATGGCCGCCGCGGTAGCACGCTGCGGCCGGCGCACCGCGCTGTTCCGATGGCAGGAGCCAGGTGCTTCTCCTGGTCTCCCATGGGGTGCAGAGCCCAAACACTTGGGCCATCCTCCACTGCACTCCCTGGCCACAGCAGAGAGCTGGCCTGGAAGAGGCACAACCGGGACAGGATCGGTGCCCCGACTGGGACTAGAACCCGGTGTGCCGGCGCCGCAAGGCGGAGGATTAGCCTGTTGAGCCACGGCGCCGGCCATCAGCACGGTGTTTTCTTAGCACAGCATAAAGCTCCTCGAAGTGGGAGGCGGTCGGGTTCTCTTTGTTTTCTGGGGGAGACAAGACAGCACTCTGGTCTGCTGGTTCGCTCCTGGAACGCCAACCGCAGCCAGGGTTGGGCCGAAGCCAGGTGCTGGGAACTTGGTCCAGGTCTCCCGCGTGGGTACTGGGGAGGCAAGTGTTGGAGCCCTCACGTGCTGCTCCCGAGGTGCGCGTCAGGCGCTGCACCAGACGCCTGTCCTGGGTGGAAACGTTTGAGCTGGAATTCTGGTGTGCCTGAGCCGGCCCCTCGGCTGGCACCCCCTGGAGGCCCTCTGTGTGGTCCTCCTGGGTCCTCGTCTGTGGCCAACAGGGTCACACAGAGAGGGCGCTGGGGTCAGGGTCCCAGTGACGGTGGAGGGCCAGCCTCCGCTCCTGCCACTCGGCCCTGCGGGGCTTGGGTCTGTGCTCCTGCGAGAGGGGCTGTAGCTCTGGCTCAGCGGCCCAGGCCTGTGCCGGCTGTGGTCCGAGTCCCTGGTGTCCCCTGGAGTGCGGCTTTCCCTTGGTGTGGCCGGGGAGGGGAGCGCGGGCGGGGCCGCTCACCTGCAGCCTCCTGTTCCCCAGGAAGGCGGAAGGGAAGGCGGCCGCCCCCACGGAGCTGCCCCCGGAGTACCTGACCAGCCCCCTGTCGCAGCAGTCCCAGGTACCCGCCCCCCGCGGCCCACGGGCACCTCTCCCTCAGGGCCCCGCTCACCAGCCCTCCCGCCCGCCACAGCTGCCCCCGAAGCGGGACGAGACGGCCCTGCAAGAGGAAGAAGAGCTGCAGCTGGCCCTGGCCCTGTCACAGTCGGAGGCTGAGGAGAAGGAGAGACTGGTGAGCGGGGCCAGGCCCCAGGGGCAGTCTGGGCCCTCACACGGCCGGGCGAGCTGGGGGCCAGGCCCGAGGGGCACCCTGGGTTCTCACACAGCCGGGCGAGCGGGGGGCACCCTGGGCTCTCACACGGCCAGGCGAGTCGGGGGCACCCTGGGCTCTCACACGGCCGGGCAAGCGGGGGGCACCCTGGGCTCTCACACAGCCGGGCGAGCGGGGGGCCATCACACAGCCGGGCGAGGGGGGGTCCATCACACGGCCGGGCGAGCGGGGGGCTGGGCCCCAGGGGCAGCCTGGGCTCTCACACGGCCGGGCGAGCGGGGGCCAGGCCCGAGGGGCACCCTGGGCTCTCAAACAGCCGGGTGAGCGGGGGGCACCCTGGGCTCTCACATGGCCGGGCGAGCCGGGGGGCCATCACACAGCCGGGCGAGCGGGGGGCAGCCTGGGGCTCCCATGCAGCCGGGGTCTGGGAGAGGCACACCTGGGCTCGGGTGGGCTGCAGTGTGAGGAGGGCTACCCCTCGTGCTGCGCCAGGCCTTTCCCCAGTGACTTCCTGGTTCTGCCGCAGAGACAGAAGTCCAGCTACACCGCGTACCCCAAGGCAGAGCCCACGCCTGTGGCCTCCTCGGCGCCACCCGCTGGCAGCCTGTACTCATCTCCTGTGGTGAGCCTGCCCGCTGCCTCAGGCCGTGGAACGGTGGGAGCGCTGCTGACCTGGGCCTCCCAAGCAAAGTGGCCTTGCTATGTGGGCAGAGGGCCAGGGTGGCCTGGTCTGTAGCCCCCGCGGCCCTCAGCGGGCACTAGGGCACCAGCCAGGCCAAGGGTCCAGGTGGTGAGCCACGTCCTCCACACCTTCCCATCCATATGGCTAAAGGCCTTTCTGGGAGGCCCTGCTGGTCTCCCTGGCCGGCCCTGACTGGGGTCAGGGCGCCTCTGCTTTGTGGACGGTGGGCTGGGGTGGAAGACTGATAGTGGCGAGCTCTGTGGGGCTGTGGAAGGCCCAGGCTGCAGCGGGGGCCTGCAGGCAGAGCTGGTGGGATGCCTGGGCTGAGCAGGGGTCCTGTGGGCTGCTGCTCGGGTGCCTGTGACAGCAGGAGTGTGGCACGTGAGGGGCAGTGGGTCCCCTGCGCAGGCTGGCAGGCACCCAGGCCGTGGGATCCGCCGCCCCTGGACACCAGCGGGGCCTCCCCAAGTGACTGCTGAGGCCGGCTCCCTGCTGCCTGCACCTGTGACCCCAGTCTGCCCTTGTCTTCCCAGAACTCCTCAGCGCCTCTGGCTGAGGACATGGACCCTGAGGTAAGGGCCCTGGCCGGGGGGCGGTCCTTGCCGCCTCCCGGCCACACGAGTGACCTTTGCTCTTTGCCGAGCAGCTTGCCCGGTACCTGAACCGCAACTACTGGGAGAAGAAGCAGGAGGAGGCTCGGCGGAGCCCCACGCCCTCCGCGCCTGTGCCTCTGGCGGAGCCGGCCGCCCAGCCCGGGGAGGGGCACGCAGCCCCCGCCAGCGTGGGGGAGGTGAGGGCGCCGCCCTGCACCTGTGGCTCAGGCTGCTGGCCTGAGGAGCCTGGGCAGAGGCAGGGCAGTGAGCCCCTCGCAACTCCGGTCTCTTGCAGGCGCCCCTCCCTGAGACAGACCCTCAGCCTGCGCCGGCCTCCGGGGGCCCCTTCAGCGAGGTAGGCGGGGTCCCTCCCAGCCGCCCGTCACATGGGGCGTCAGGCACAGCACAGTGCCCGCCCTGTCCTGAGCGAGGGCTCTGGCCCTGCCGTGCCCCGTACCTCGGAGGCTGGGCTGTGGGCCGGAGCTCTGTCCACACTGTGTGCTCCCAGACACTGCAGAGCAGCCCGGAGCCCTGCCCCACCCCCGCCCCAGGAGTTCACAGCCTTCCCGGCGTCTGGGCTTTGTCTGCTGGGCCCGGGAAGCCAGCCTGGGCGCAGGGCAGAGGGCCGTCCAGCCGGCTCTGTCAGCCCGACCTCTGGGCCTGGGTTGTAGCTCCGATGCACGCTGCCAGCTCGCGGAGCTGATGGGAGCGCCAAGTTCCCTGTCCTGCAGGCCGGGGGGCTGACCGCGCTCACGGGGCCCGTGTCCAGCAGCAGTACCAGAACGGGGAGTCGGAGGAGAGCCACGAGCAGTTCCTCAAGGCCCTGCAGAACGCAGTCAGCACCTTCGTGAACCGCATGAAGAGCAACCACATGCGGGGCCGCAGCATCACCAACGACTCGGCCGTGCTGTCGCTGTTCCAGTCCATCAGCAGCACCCACCCCCAGCTGCTGGAGCTGCTGAACCAGCTGGACGAGCGCAGGCGTGCGTGCCCGCCCCCGCCCCCGCCGCCCGGCCCCCCGTCCCCCGGGCCCCCGGCCCCCCGGCCCCCGGCCCCCGCCCGGGGCCGCCGCGCTCAGGCCGGCTCTGCCTGCTCCCGCAGTGTACTACGAGGGGCTGCAGGACAAGCTGGCGCAGATCCGGGACGCCCGGGGGGCCCTGAGCGCCCTGCGGGAGGAGCACCGGGAGAAGCTGCGCAGGGCGGCCGAGGAGGCCGAGCGCCAGCGCCAGATCCAGCTGGCGCAGAAGCTGGAGATCATGCGGCAGAAGAAGCAGGTGCGGCGGGCGGCGGGCGGCGGGCGGCGAGGGCAGCACGGGCGGTGCGGCCCCGCCCCGCCGGCCTGACCCCCCCCCCCCCGCCCCGCAGGAGTACCTGGAGGTGCAGCGGCAGCTGGCCATCCAGCGCCTGCAGGAGCAGGAGAAGCAGCGGCAGCTGCGCCTGGAGCAGCAGAAGCAGACGGTGCAGATGCGGGCCCAGATGCCCGCCTTCCCCCTGCCCTATGCCCAGGCACGCTGCCCACCCCACCCCTACAGCGGCCCAGATGCCCGCCTCCCCCCTGCCCTACGCCCAGGCACGCTGCCCACCCCACCCCTACAGCGGCCCAGATGCCCGCCTCCCCCCTGCCCTACGCCCAGGCACGCTGCCCACCCCACCCCTACAGCGGCCCAGATGCCCGCCTCCCCCCTGCCCTACGCCCAGGCACGCTGCCCACCCCACCCCTACAGCGGCCCAGATGCCCGCCTCCCCCCTGCCCTACGCCCAGGCACGCTGCCCACCCCACCCCTACAGCGGCCCAGATGCCCGCCTTCCCCCTGCCCTATGCCCAGGCACACTGACCACCCCACGCCCACGCCCACCCTGGGCAGGACACTGGCTCTCACAGCCCTCTCTGTCCCCAGCTCCAGGCGGTGCCTGCTGCAGCCGGGGGCGTGCTGTACCAGCCGTCCGGCCCGGCCAGCTTCCCCGGCACCTTCAGCCCAGCAGGCTCCGTGGAGGGCTCTCCCATGCACGGCGTGTACATGAGCCAGCCGGCCCCAGCTGCTGGCCCGTACCCCAGCATGCCCGGGGCTGCGGCAGGTAACACTGGGCGGGGGGCTCCAGCCAAGATGGCCCAGAGCGCTGTAGCTTGATCGTAGACAGGCCTGCCGGGAGTGTTCTAACCATCCCCAAATCCCCCAGGTGGGATTTTCTCCCATGCACACCGGGGCCAGCCCTGCCCCTGCCCCCTGCCGGCCCCCAGGCCTGAGGGCCCGCAGCAGTGCGCGTGTGCGCCACTGTCCCCTGCTCCCCCCTCCAGAATGTCCCTCGCGCTCCACAGCGGTGACTCCCCGGAGCCCTGGCCTGTCGGGACAGCGTGGCTCAGCCAGGCTGTGAGCGCGGGGCGGGGGCCGTGTTCCCCGGAGCCGCTCATGCCGGCCGGCCAGCCCTCTGGCTCCAGCGTTTCTTGCTGCTCTGAGCCCACGTGCCGGGCAGTGGTCACTCGTGCCGCACCTGCTGCTTTGTTCCAGATCCCAGCATGGTGAGCGCCTACATGTACCCAGCAGGCGCCACCGGGGCCCAGGCGGCCCCCCAGGCCCAGGCCGGGCCCACCGCCAGCCCCGCCTACTCATCCTACCAGCCCACGCCCACCCCAGGCTACCAGGTATGAGGGCCGGGCTGCTCTGCGGGCCGCGCGCCCAGCCCCTGTGCCCTGACACACACCCCTTCCCCACAGAACGTGGCCCCCCAGGCCCCGCAGAGCCTCCCGGCCATGCCCCAGCCGCCCGCACAGTCGAGCACCCTGGGCTACCTGGGGAGCCAGTCCGTGTCCGTGGGCTACCAGCCGTACGGCATGCAGGTGAGGCCGGGTCGGCGCTGGGGGGACCCCGTGTGTGTCCACAAGGCCACTCAGCTGCTGGCTTCTCCCCCACAGAACCTCATGAGCGCGCTCCCTGGCCAGGACGCGGCTCTGCCGCCCCAGCAGCCCTACGTGGCCGGGCAGCAGCCCGCGTACCCGCAGGTGAGCCCCCCACGGGCCCTCCCCAGCACGCACTGCAGCCCCGCGGGCCTCGTGGGCTCTGGGCGGGCCGGCCGGGCAGGCATCTGTCCAGGCTGCGGGCTCCACCGGCCAGGCAGCCGCCGGCCTGGGGGGTAACATGGCCGCATCTGCTCTCCCCGCAGCCGCCCCCCGCGGCCCCGCAGCCGCCCGCACAGGGGCCGCCCGTGCAGGGCAGCGAAGCCCAGCTCATCTCCTTCGACTGACCCTGGAGTAGCCACAGCGCACGCGGACGCCGAGCCCCCCCCCCGCCCCCGCTTCAGGTCCTGAGTCGTCTCTGGCTTCTCTCCCCGGGCCGGGCCTCGGGGAGGGCGGGCGGGAGGGAAGACCCCTCCCCAGGGAGACCCGCCGCCCCGTGGGTCAGGTGGCCACGCGGACTCTGCCGGGGCGTCTCCCGGCCCCGCCACAGCCAGGGGCGGCGGCTCAGGGTCTCCACTCCCGCTTCCCAGCGCCCCCTCCCCTGCAGCGCCACCGCGGTAATAAAAGAATTCCAGACGCGCAGAGTGCGGAGTGCGTGCGGGCCGGGGTCCTTGACGGGGCAGGCACGGGGAAAATGGATTTCGGAAGCCGCAGGGCCCAGGTTGCGGGTCTTCGGGCGGGACCCCCGCCGTGCACGGAGGCGGCGTGGGCCTCGGCGCACGGGAGCTGGGCAGGAGACCCCCGCGCCACGCGTGCAGGTGCAGGGGTCCGCGCCAGCTCTGCCACGCAGGACTGCGGTCCCCCGAGGGAAATGGGCAGCTTCATGTGGCCTGAGTGGGCGTGACTACGGGGGCAGAGGCGGGCCAGGGCTCCGGGCACCCCGCGCACCCACACCTCTTGGTGACCCCACTCCCGCTCTGACAGGCTGCGTGGCCGGTGGGGGGGGGCGGGGAGAGGCGCCCCCGCCGCAGGAGGGCGTGGGCACGGGCGCGGGCACAGCCCACAGCCGCGGCGCAGGCCGACGCTTCCGTCCGTGCCGCAAGGACCCGCCTGCGCCTGCGCCAGGAACTGCCTTGTGGGTAATCTCGGGGGCGAGAGGCGGCAAGCGCGAAGTGCGCCTAGAGCGTCCGGCTCCAGCTCGTATGCTCGCGGTCGTGGTTCCTAGAGCGTCCGCCTTCAGCTCGTATGCTCCCGGTCGTGGCGCCTAGAGCGTCCCGCTCCAGCTCGTATGCTCGCGTCCGTGGCGCCTAGAGTGTCTCTCTGCAACCCCTATGCTCGGTCGCTAGAGCGTCAGTCTCCAGCTCGTATGCCCTGCCGCCTCGCCGGCTAGAGCGTCCCTTCCCGCTCGTGTGCTCGCGGCCGTGGTGGCTAGAGCGTCCCTCCTGGGAGCCGCGTGTGACCTTCCCGCCGCGGAGCGATGCTGCCGGCAGCCGCTCGTCCCCTGTGGGGGCCGTGTCTGGGGCTTCGCGGCGCCGCGCTTCGCCTCGCCAGGTACTGCAGGGCCCTGTGGCGCCAGGCCCGGGCGCTCCGGGTTGGGGACGAACAGGGGGCGGCGGGCATGCGGCCACCTGCAGCGGCTCAGGCCGGCTCGCCCCTCGGGGCGCACCCCGTCCCCGCGGGAGCCGCGCGAAGCGAGATGCGTGGCCGCGGGGTGACCTTGGGCGCCCCCGGCCACGCGCCGGCGCTGGGAGCTTGCTGCGGGGGTCTCCCGCGGGGGTCTCTGGGGCTGAGGAGTGTGCAGCGGCTCCGGGGCCCGTCGGGTGGTCCTCGAGGCCCGAGAGCCCTGCACGTGCGCCCCCGGCCCCGGGCTGACGCTGTTCCCGGGGCAGGCGGCAGGTGCCTTGCGTGTGCGCTGCGCGGCAGTTGAGCAGCAGCGGCGCCCGGCGGGGCGAGGCCCTGGCCGGGGCCCCCCTGGACAACGCCCCCAAGGAGTACCCGCCCAAGATCCAGCAGCTGGTGCGGGACATAGCCGGCCTCACGCTGCTGGAGGTCGCGGACCTCAACGAGCTGCTGAAGGTACCGCGGCTGGCGCGCGTGGGGGGGTCGCGTGGGGGCCGCCTGCGCTGAGCACCGCGCTTTGTCCCCAGAAAACGCTGAAGATCCCGGACGCGGGACTCGTGCCCGCGGGCGCCGTGATGCCGGCCGCCGCCGCCGCCGCCCCGGAGGTGAGCCCGCCCCGCACCTGCCGTGGGGAGACTCGGGAGGGCGCGGCCGCTGCCCGCGGACGGAGGGGCAGAGCCAGGCCCGCCCGGGGTCGGACACGGCCCGGCTCAGGGGCCTTGGGCTCTGCAGGTTGTTTGGTTTGAAGGGCAGAGTCAGACACGTGACCTTCCGGCCGCTGGTTCACTCCCCGAGTGGCGGCGGGGCCAGGCCTAAGCCAGGAACCTGGAACCTGGGACTGCCCCCCGGGCCCCACTGCTGCACCCCAGGCCCTGAGCAGGGAGCTGGGTGGGAGACGGAGCAGCCCCTGTCCCAGCCGGCCCGCGGGGGGGACCCCGGCCCCTGTCCAGCCGGCCCCTGCCCAGGTGGCCCGCGGGGGGGACCCCGGCCCCTGTCCAGCCGGCCCCTGCCCAGGTGGCCCACGGGGGGGACCCCGGCCCCTGCCCAGGTGGCCCGCGGGGGGGACCCCGGCCCCTGTCCAGCCGGCTCCCGTCCCAGCCGGCCCCCGACGCTCTCGGGGTCATACCCGTGTCTGAGTGGCCCTTGTGAAGGAGGGCATGGGGTGTGGGCCGGTCAGCGTGCCCTGGGCAGCCGTGCCAGTCGGCTACGGGCCCGGTGGGGCCCCTCGGTGCCGGCCTCACGCCCCCTTCCTGCTCCCCGAGGCGGCAGAAGACGACGTCCCCAAGCAGAAGGAGCGGACGCATTTCACCGTGCGGCTGACGGAGGCCAAGCCGGTGGACAAGGTGAAGCTCATCAAGGAGCTCAAGAACTACATCCAGGGCATCAACCTCGTGCAGGTGAGCGGGGGCCGGCCCTGGCCCTGCTGACCCCGGGGCTCGTCCCTGGCCCTGCTGACCCCGGGGCTCGTCCCTGCCCCTGACCCCGCTGACCCCGGGCCCCGTCCCTGGCCCTGCTGACCCCGGGCCCCCGGCCCTGACCCCGCTGACCCCGGGCCCCCGGCCCTGCCCCCGCTGACCCCGGGGCTCGTCCCTGGCCCTGCTGACTCCGGGGCCCGGCCCTGCCTCCACCCCCGCAGGCCAAGAAGCTGGTGGAGTCCCTGCCCCAGGAAGTCAAGGCCAACGTGGTCAAGGCTGAGGCCGAGAAGATCAAGGCGGCCCTGGAGGCGGTGGGCGGCACCGTGGTGCTGGAGTAGCCCCCCCAGGACTCGCGGGCACCCCGCCCCCGGCACCAGACCCCCACGGGGACTTGGGGAGTGGGGCTCCTGGCCCACCGCCAACGGACGGACTCGCTGGTGGGGAGGGCGGGGCAGCGGCTGCCATGGCGCAGCCCCCAAGGGCCTCCAGGCCGCGTTGGCTCCTGTGGCCGCTGAGACAAATATACTGTTCAGGCTCCTGCAGGCTGGTGTGCTGGGGCAGCTGGGGGGCCTGCCTGCTGCCCCTGGGGGTGGGGGCTGAGAGGCTGTGAGGGGTGCAGTGGGTGTGAGTTTCCTGTGTCCAGACCTGGAGCCAGCAGCAGCCCTCGCCACGCAGGGAGGGGACCCGTGATCCCTGGTGGGCGAGGGCCTGGGTGCCTGGACACAGCTTGTCGCCCAGGTGCTGGCCTTGGCCAGGGGCTGACTCCCGGGAACCTGCAGGCTGTGCCTGGGAGGCCGGAGGACCCCGCGAGGGGCAGTGTGCCTGGGGCGCAGCCTCCGGCCCCTGTGGGCCCTGGCCTGGGCTGCATCGGCTCTCCTCTGGTGAATGGTTCTCCAGCAGCAGACCCTGGACGAGGGCCCGGCCACCACACTCGGTGCTGGGGACAAGGACTTCCTGTCCCCTTCCCGAGGGTGGGGCGGTGCTTACACCTCGGGTGCCTGTCCCCGCCTCACCCTGACCCTTGACCCCTGCTGACCACACTGGCGTTCCTGCTGGTGGCTGGGAGACCCTGGGCCTGGTCCTTCCTGGGGGCTGCGTCCCCTTGACCAGCTTTGGGCTGGAAGTGACCTCCAACTGTACACAGGCGTGTGCTGGCGGCCACCCCGGGGCCTCGGCCACTTGGCCTTGACCCTGTGGGCTCAGCTGCTGGAAGTCGGCCGCCCCACAGCTCAGGTTCCTGTAAGCTCCTGGGCGGCCGTGCCCTCCCGGTCAGGCCCGAGGTGTCAGGGCCCCGGGTTCAAGGTTGGTCCTGGACTCAGACCTGGCCCTGCCTGCCCCACCACCCCTTGACCAGGGATAAGTCTGCAGCTGGGAGTCTGGGGGGGATCAGTGTAGGAGACCCCGGGCAGGGGAGGCAGCAGGTGCCGCTGAGCCCCTGCCACCCAGGTGGGGGTCGGATGGAGCTCCAGGCTGCCGGCTTCGTCCTGACCCCACGTTGGCTGTTGTGTCTGGGGAACCAGCAGACGACTCTGCCCTTCAAATAAAACTAGAGAAAGTGACTTCCTGTTTCCCGAGCCCTGCTGTGGAATTTCCAACTCTTCGTCGGTTCTTAAGGGGCTCCCGCAGTACGCCACCCCCTCGGCTTCACGGCTCAGGGCTCTGACCCTGGTCCCCTGGGGTTTCTGTGACCTCCATTTTGATGGGCAGCCAAGCCCACGGGGCCTGGTGGACTGGGTGGGAGGCCTGTGCTGCCCACCGGCTTGGCCATTGCCCTGGTGCTCTGTCCTGCACCCGGGCCGCTGGGTCCTGGGAAACCGCGTGTTCCGTGAGTCTCCACTCCTCTCACAGAGCCCCCGGCCTGGCCTTGGCGTGGGCACCCTCCTGGCTCCCCAGGCCGGTCACGTGGGCCGCACAAAGTCCAGGGGCCTCCCCAGCGGCTTCACTCCCCCAGTCCAGAACTCCGGCCGACGACCTCGGGGGACAGAGGCCACTTGGAGTTAAGACCCGAGTGGCAAATACACGGTGCGGTGCGATGGTCCGTCCAGTGCCTCCCAGGGCCGCAGAGCCTGGCCGGGTGTGGGGCACGAGCTAGGGTGCTGAGTGGGCTCGGGCCGCTTCCCCACGCCTCTCACCGTCCTCAGGGCGGGTGGGACGGAGTGGCAGAGCCCGGGCCGCGGTGCCCACTCGCACTTCCTATCCGGAAACGAGCGGCTTCCAGGCCCGAAGGTCCCGAACCCCCCTCCCGGGTGGAGGAGGCGCCTGGGCGCTCCGGCCAGAGCCGGGCCTCCGCGCAGCTGGACCTGGCTGGGCCCCCTCGTGTCCGCGCGCTGGGCGAGGTCTCGCGGCCGCACGCACGTGTCCCCGGCGCTGGAGACCGGCGGGCAAGGGGCGGCCGCGGGAGCGAGGTCAAGGCCAGGGGGCCGGGCGCGCGCAGGGGGCGTGGCCGCCCGGCGCGTCGGGTCCCGCCCCTCACGTCGGGGGCGGGGTCTCCAGTCCCGCCCCACACGCCCGCGGGCGCATTGGTTGTGCGGGGCGCGGGCGCGCGGGCTGGGCTTTGAACCGTGCGCGGTGTAGCTGCGGGCCGGGGTCCAGTGTCCGGCAGGGCTCCGGCCAGGGTCGCGTGGGCCATGGCGGCCGAGGCGCGCGTGTCGCGCTGGTACTTCGGGGGGCTGGCCTCGTGCGGGGCCGCCTGCTGTACGCACCCGCTGGACCTGCTCAAGGTGAGGCCGGGGGCGGGGGGCCGGCGCCTGCGGAGACGCAGCCGCGACGCCCACGCGCTCGCGCGAGTCGGGCCCCGTCGTGCCGGGAGGCCCTTCCTTCCCGGTGGCCGTGCGTGGAGTTGTGGCCGCCCGCGATGGCGCCGCTCCCGACCGGCCCGGCATGGCCAGGCCCCACGGGAATACAGGTGTGACCTTGGGCAGGGCCTGGCGTCGCGGGGCGGCCCCTTCCCAGCGCCGGGGAGCAGCGGTCCGCGCGGTCCGCGAATGCGCGCGGGTGTCGGCACCCGGACACCTGGCTCGCCCAGCTCACCCCGGGCCCGGCCCCCGCGCGGCGGATGCTGCTCGCACGACCTGGCCCAGCGCGGCAGGTGGCCCAGGCCCGAGAGGTGGGCGGCACGGCCGGGAGGCTGGGCCCAGCGGAGGCGCCAGGAGCTCCTGCCGGCGCGCCCAGCGCTGCGTGCGCATCTCTGCCGAGAAGCACGCGTGCTCCGTGGACTGTTTTTTTCAACTGCTGATGGAGCCGAGCGAGACAGAGCTCCCTTGTGCCCGGAGCCAGGTCGGGCGGCCTTGGTCTCTGACGCAGCCCGGCCTGGGGATCCCGCCTGCCTGTGGTCAGGCCAGCCGCCCAGGCCTCAGCCCCCACCCAGAGCCAGCCTGGGCCCCGCCCGGGCACCTGTGGCCTGGGCGGTGGGGGGCGGGGACTGCGGGCTGGAGGCTCAGGCCAGCCCTCACTGGGGCTGGGGCCCTGGCCTTGGGTGCCATTGTTCATTGTCCAAGGCCCCGGAGAGGGAGGGCGGTGCTGCCTCTCGGCCCCGCCCCTTCCCTGTGTTCTGCTGCGTGGCGGGGTCAGGGAGCGGCCACTGCCCTCTGGCCCGGAGCCGGTGGCCCCGCTGGGTGCCGTGGACAGGGCCTTGCTCGGGCAGGGCCCAGGCCCAGCTGTCTGGGAACCGCTGCGAGCTCCCCACATGGCTCGCCCTGGCCGGGGGCTGCTGCCCTGTGCGCCTGGGCCCCCCCACCCGGCTGTTCCTGTCTGGCCCTGGCCCACCCCACTTGCACCCCGTACTCCTGCCCTGCTGGGGCCTGGGGCCTCGCGTGCTGCAGAACAGGAGTGTGAACGGGCCGGGCCCTGCCCCTGCCTCAGTTTCCCTGGCTGGCCCCAGTGGATTCTGGGAAAGGCCTCATCGAGGCGACCTCTTTGCCTCCCTGGGCCTGGGAGGGCTCTGCAGCTTGACCCGCCCCGCCCCCGCCCCCACAGGTGCACCTGCAGACCCAGCAGGAGGTGAAGCTGCGCATGACGGGCATGGCGCTGCAGGTGCTGCGCACCGACGGCTTCCTGGCTCTGTACAACGGCCTGAGCGCCTCCCTCTGCCGGCAGGTGCGGGCCACCCCAGGCTGCGTCCCCCGGGCCACGCCCCCTCCCTCTGGACCCCGCCTCCGGGGGTCCTACAGGTGTGGGAGCGCCCACCCAGGGCAGGTCCTCCCTGGCCACGCCCCCTCCCGCTGGACCCCGCCTCCCAGGATCTTACAGGGGTGGGGAGGCCCGCCCAGGGCTCTGTCCCCCGGGCCACGCCCCCTCCCTCTGGACCCCGCCTCCAGGGGTCCTACAGGTGTGGGAGCGCCCACCCAGGGCAGGTCCTCCCTGGCCACGCCCCCTCCCGCTGGACCCCGCCTCCCGGGGGACCTGGTCTCAGAGCCCAGCCTGGGACGTCCTCACCCGCCACGTGTGGCATCCGAGCCCCTTTCAAGTTCTCCAAGATTCCCTACACGATGGGACCCCGGGGTGGGGGGAAGACCACCCAGACGAGGGGCAGCCCCGCGCTTGTGGGCCGCTTGAGGTCTTGCGGGCCGGCGTCCCCGGGTCTGTGGGTGCCGGCCGAGCCCTCTGAGCCCCGCCCCGCCCCCAGATGACCTACTCCCTGACCCGCTTCGCCATCTACGAGACCGTGCGCGACCGCCTGACCAAGGCCGGCCAGGGGCCCCTCCCCTTCCACCAGAAGGTGCTGCTGGGCGGCGTCAGCGGTGAGCAGGGGGCGGGGCCTGGGCCGGCGGGGCGGGGCCTCGCGCGAAGCCGCATGGCTGGGCTCCCGGCCTTGTGTCTCCCCAGGCTTGACCGGAGGCTTCGTGGGGACCCCCGCAGACCTGGTCAACGTGAGGTGGGTGTGGGGCTGAGGCCTTCCCGCCCCGCACAGGGGGAGCGCCCAGGGGCCCTCGCGGCCGGGGGTCGGGGCGGTGCCGTGGACCCCCTGGCCGCCCGCCCAGAGCCCCCTCTTGTTACAGGATGCAGAATGACATGAAGCTGCCCCTCCACCAGCGGCGCAAGTGAGCGGCGGCGGCGGCCCTGCCCTGGGGGGCGCGGGGGCCTCCTGCAGCCCTGCCAGGACCCCTGGGGGCTCACAGAGGGTGGGGTGGGGTCGGTGCTGAGGCCCTGGGTGGGGGGTGTGGAGTAAGAGGCACGACCTGCGACCTCTGGGGTGACCCGGGGCGGGTCCGGTGGCCGTAGCTCACCCCCTCCTGTGGCCCCCAGGAGGCCCAGTTCCCTCCTGGACCCACCGGCTGTGCCCCGGGCCCTCTCCCTCCCGGGGGACAGGTGCTCGGCTGACACCTGGGCCCCCCCGGGGCTAGGCAGGCAGGACCCGCCTCCCGGGGCAGGGGCCCAGTGTGGACAGCCCCTGGGGTGCCCTGGCTCCCGGCCGGCGGTTCCTCGTGGAAGGACTTGGGCTGAGCCTCACGGCCCCGTGTCCCCTGCAGCTACACACACGCCCTGGACGGGCTGCTCCGTGTGGCTCGGGAAGGTGAGAGCCGGCAGGGCCGTGGGGGGCGGGGCCCGGGGGCGGGGGGCTTTGGCCGGCTCCCGACCTCACCCCTTCCTCGTGCAGAGGGCCTGAAGAGGCTGTTCTCAGGCGCAACCATGGCGTCCAGCCGCGGGGCCTTGGTCACCGTCGGCCAGGTAGGGCTCCTGCCCAGGGCGGGGCTCTCAGCCGCTGTGGCCTCTGACCTCTGACCTCAGGGGTCACAGAGGCAGTGCTGAGAGTCCCGTGGTGGGGGCTGGCAGGGGGAGTGGGCACGGGTGGGCCCGGCCCCTCCCCCGTCTGGCGCCAGGGGTGCTGGTGCTTGGTGCTCACTGCCTGACCCCTCCAGCTCTCCTGCTACGACCAGGCCAAGCAGCTGGTCCTTAGCACCGGGTACCTGTCTGACAGCGTCTTCACGCACTTTGTCGCCAGCTTCATTGCCGTAAGTGCCCGGCGTGGGGGGGCTGCCCGGCCCTGGGAGCCCAGGATGACGCCCCCTCCCTCCCAGGGTGGGTGCGCCACGGTCCTGTGCCAGCCTCTGGACGTGCTGAAGACCCGGCTGATGAACGCCAAGGGAGAGTACCGGGTGCGTGCGGGCCTGGGCGCGGCTCCCTGCAGTCTGAACGGTGGCCGTGGGCAGCCCCACACTGGACAGCCTCCGGCCCACTCAGCTGCCCTGTTTTGTTCTCGTCTGTAGTTACTTGACGGGTATTCCCAGAACTCCGTCCAGGTCCCGGGGCGGGAGGCCGTCACTGCTGTCCCCCCGGGCGTCTTGGCAGAGTCGGGATGGACGGCAGCCCCCCTGCAGCCCCGGCCCCTTGCCCGCTCCTCCCTGACCCCAGCTGGCCCGGCTCTCCAGGCCTGCCGAGGCTGCCCTGCACCTGCGGCACCTGGGAGGCCGGGCCGGGGAGTCGGTCTGGCCGTGCGTCCGGGCCGTCTGGGCTCTGGCCGTGCAGCCGGGCTCTGGGGCTTCCTGGCGGCGGCCAAGGATCACGGCTGCCTTTGAGTGACGGGCACACTGCTCACGGCTGCACTCTGGGTTTTCCTCAGGGCGTCTTCCACTGCGCAATGGAGACCGCGAAGCTGGGACCGCTGGCCTTCTACAAGGTGGGCCGGGGGCCCTGGGGGCTGGAGGCCGTGGGGGGCCGGGGGCGCCGGAGCATCTGGTAACCGGCTGACCCCCCCAGGGCCTGTTTCCCGCCGGCATCCGTCTCATCCCCCACACCGTGCTCACCTTCGTCTTCCTGGAGCAGCTCCGCAAACACTTTGGCCTGCAGGTGCCGTCCTGACCTGCCCGGGAGCCGCCGTGCCGAGCCCGGCCGCCAGCACCGGCTGTTCCAAAGAGCCCCAGGGGCAGCCCCCCGCCCAGCCCCGCCCACTGGGCAGTGTCCCTGCACTGTGACCGCACGAAGGGGCCACAGCCACCCAGCCCTGCTCCCAAGTGAGGGGAGCAAACGGCACTGGTGACCAGCGAGAGCCCAGCAGGCAGGGCACCCAAGCAGGCATGGTGGCATTGGCCCGGTCCAGCCGCCCCAAAGCCGCCCCCAGGCGTGTGGCCGCAGTGGGCAGAGACGGGGCAGTGCGTCTGTCCTGGGGGTCTCACATGTCCTGCAGCAGCCAGCGCCAACCCCACAGTGCTGCCGAGTGAGGC
Organism: Lepus europaeus; assembly: GCF_033115175.1. NCBI lineage: Eukaryota > Metazoa > Chordata > Mammalia > Lagomorpha > Leporidae > Lepus > Lepus europaeus. Next base: position 1,072,927 of record NC_084844.1, on the reverse strand, counting down.
TGGGCCCTTCTTCAGCCCCTGCCTCCTGCACCCTTGGGGCGGGGCCTCCTGGGGGCTCCGTGGGGGCACTTGTAATAAACAGCGTGGACCACCCGCGGTGTGCCCTGCACGTCACTCGGCACCCGTGGCCAGCAGCTGCCTTGCTGTCCAGGGTCGGCAGGATCCTCTGCACCCTCAGGAGGGCTCCCCTGCCCCCCTGTTTATGGAGAGCAAGGCCAGGGCCTGGGAGCCTCCCCTAACAGCCCCAGGTGTGCACCTCCCAGGTCAGCTCAGCTGCAGGAGGTGGCCCTGGAGTGGGCCCTGGACTGGTGGGCACCAAGGGGGCAGGGAGGCCCAGGAAGCTGCTCCCGGCCACTCTGTGCCAGGCAGCCTGGGACATCCCAGGGGCCATCCTCCCTCTCCCTGGGTGCCCGGGAGTTCCCAGTGTGAGGGAGGCCCCCCCGCACCCCACGGGAGCTGTGGCTGCCAGGGCGGTGGGCGGTGTGTCCTCAGGGAAGAAGGCCCTGCACCCTCTGTGGGGGTCCCCTGAAGTGCGGCAGACCCCAGCATGTTAGTCCCCAGGCCAGAGCCGTCGATGTCCCACCGGGACCCCGGGAGGCCTCAGCGCCCACCTCCAAGGATGTGGCTGCACCACCGTCAGGTCCAGCCAGGTCCAGCCAGGTCCAGCGCTGGGGCTCTGCCTCCATCCCAGCTCCCTGCTAGCACCAAGCCCATGAGCTTGGGGCCCTGCACCCATGTGAGACCCGGATGGAGCTCCTGGCTCCTGGCTCCAACCTGGGCAAGCCCAGCCTGTTGCAGCCATCTAGGGAGTGAACCAGCAGGTGCAAGATCTCTGTCTCTCTTGCTCTGCCTTTCAAACAAACGAATAAATAAAGCTTCCAGAAGACAGGCAGGCCAGCAAGGGTGCCCAGATGGTGGATACCGGGCCCCGCAGGCACCTGCCCAGGTGAATCGGACGCGACCTCTGCCTGGGGCTGGAGACCCTGCAGAGCCGCAGGGGGTGCCACGGTGCTGGGCACTGGGCGCTGGGCGCTAGCCCTGGGCGGCCTGCCAAGCCCTCCTGGGTGGAGCAGTGGGAAGTCAGGTAGGAGCTACCAGTGTCGCCCTGCAGGGTTCTTAGGTTGCAGGATTCCAGGGCGTGGAGAGGCGGGGAGGCCCCTGGGAGACTTGAGGAGGGTGGGGCAGGGAGGGGTAAAGATTGGGGGTGGAGCCTGCCCGGAGGGGGCAGCCTAAAGACTTAAAAATGTATTTGAAAGGCAGACTACAGGGAGCAAAGAGAGGTTTTCCATCCACTGGTTCACTCCCCAGATGGCCACAACCCGAGCCAGGAGCCAGGAACTTCTGGGTCTCCCACGTGGGCGCCCAAACACTTGGGCCATCCTCCACTGCTTTCCCAGGCCATAGTACGGAACTGGATAGGAAGTGGAGCAGCCGGGACTCGAACCAGCGCCCCTGTGGGGATGCCGGTGCCGCAGGTGGCGGCTTTAACCACTGGGCCACAGTGCCAGCCCGAGCCCTCGAACCCTCTCCTAAAGGCGGTGCAGAGTGCCACGGGGCTCAGCGGCCTGACCGGTTCTGACACCCAAGTGCCCCATGACAGGGTGGGGCCGAGCGTGCAATGAGCTGCCACCAGGGGAGAGGCCCCGAGGGCGCCCAGCCCAGGCCCCGAGACCCCTGAGCAGCCTGGGGGGGGGGGTTGTTGGGAGGTCACCCACCCCGGCCACGCCCTCAGGCCACCTCGTCGTCCCCCGCCCTGCCAGGCCACGCCCACGCGGAGCTCGCTGGACACTGGATTCGCGCCCACGCTCCCTGCGGCCAGGCTGTGCCGCGTCTCTGGCCCGGGCGGTGCGTCGGGGTGGGGAGGGCGAGAATGAGGTCCTTCGGGGGGTGGCAGCCCCGCGAGTTGGGAGGCTTGGGTGGGCGCTGACCCTTCCGGAGCCCTAGGGAGGGGCGCCGCGCCCCCAGGGGCTCCCCCTGCACCCTGGGTCCGGGTGCGGCCCCGCAGAGCCAGGGTCCTTGTGCTCCCTCCAGAGCTTCCGGCTGAGACGTAAATATTTTATTTTATTTGTGTGAAAGGCAGAGCTTCCGTGGCTGAGCCAGGCCGAAGCCGGGGTCCGGGCCCAGCATTCTGTCTGCGCGGGCGGCAGGAGTCCAGGCACCGGGCAGTCACCCGGACGAGCACCTGGCTGAGCAGGGGCGGAGCCCCTGGGACGTGGACACCCCCGGTGCTCCCGTGGGTGCTGGTGTGGCAGGCGGGGGCCTCGGGTCCCTGTGCCAGGCTGGCCCCGGGCGTGAGGATGTGGCTGTCCAGGGCACAGGCTTGGACTCCAGGCTTGGGGGGGCCTGGCCCCACCTCCCACAGCCAGGGCACTGCGGAGCCGGGTGGGGAGATACACAAGCCAAACACTGGGCCCGGGTCCTGCCCGCGAGGAAGCCACAGGCCCGGCTGGGCGCCCGGAGCAGCTGGCCTCCGCACTGCGGCCAGCCCCAGGGGCCGTGGGGAGCCTCCTGGGACGGCCGTGGGGCTCCAGGGTGGGGGCGTCTGTGTGCTGAGTCACCCACGCCAGCCTGCACGCATGGTGCCCGGGGACCTCCAGGACACAACGCCCCGTCTCCCCTGCTGCCTGGCGGAACATTCCGGCACAGGCACTCGGGCTGAGGGAGGGGACCTCTCCCCCCTGGCGCTGGTGCCAAGGCCGAGGGGGCAGCTGGCTCAAGACAAAGCCTCTGGCGGAGCTGGGCGGATCGCAGAGCCCCAGAGCCGGAGCCGGAGCCATGATGAGGCTCTCCCGGGTGGACTCCGTCCTGCGGGGCTGTGACCTGCCCCCGGCCCACGCACCCTTGCAGCCACGTTGTACGGGGGTTCCCAGGGACACCGAGAGGGCACCGGAGTGACTGGTGACAGCAGAGCGCTCAAGGTTCCTGGGACGCGACCTCGGGCCGAGCCTGCACCGGGCACGCGAGCTGCTCCCTCTAGCAGGCGCCCCAGTGACCGTGCACAGCTCTCTGCCCCAGACTGCCCCCTGGTGGAACCGAGGGTCACCTGCAGCACCTGCCACCAGCTGCGTGGTTTGGTGGGAGGCAGGCCTGAGAGTGAGTGGGGGGTCCATGGGCAGCCCTGTCACCTTTTTTTTTTTTTTAATTTATTTTATTTATTTGAAAGAGTTAGAAAGAGAGGTAGAGACAGAGAGAGAGGTCTTCCATCCACTTGTTCACTCCCCAGATGGCCACAACGGCCGGAGCTGTGCCGACCCGAAGCCAGGAGCCAGGAGCTTCTTCCTGGTCTCCCACATGGGTGCAGGGACCCAAGGACTGGGCCAGAGAGCTGGATCTGAAGAGGGGCAGCCAGGACTAGAATGGTGCCCATGTAGGATGCCGGCGCTTCAGGCCGGGGCTTTAACCCATGTGTCACAGCGCCAGCCCTGCCCTGCCTCCGCCCGACAGGGTTCACAGCAGAATGGAGCCCGGCATTGCGGAGGGGCGCGGCAAGGGCCGGCACTGGCATGGCGGGAAGAGCCACGGCCCGTGATGATGGCATCCCACAGGGGCTCCATCGTGTCCTGGCTGCTCCACTTCCGGTCCAGCTCCCTGCCAATGGCCCGGGAAAGCAGCAGAAGATGGCCCAAGTGTCTGGACCCTGCACCCACGTGGGAGACCAGGAGGAAGCCCCCGGCTTTGGCCTGGCCCTGGCTGTTGCGGCCATCTGGGGGGAGAACCAGTGGATGGAAGATCTCTGTCTCTCCCTCTCTGTAACACTGACTTTTCAATAAATTGAAACATTAAACTATCTTTTAGAAAGGAGACTCCTCTTGGGACGCCTGGCCCCTTACCCCCGGGCGCCTGGCTGCAGCTCCGGCTGCTTACGTCTGATGCAGACCTGGGGGGCAGCAGGTGACGGCTCAAGGACCCGGGTCCCTGACACCCACACGGGAGACCTGGACGGAGCTCCTGGCCCTCGGCTTTGACCAGCTGCTGTGGCCATTTAAGGGGTGAGCCAGCAGATGGAAGACTTTCATTTATAAAGTTTTATAAATTTTACTTAGAATAACAAAAGTAAACATTTTTAAAAAAGATTTATTTATTTGAAAAGCAGAGCCACCAGAGAGAGGTCTTCCATCCGCCGAGTCACTCCCCAAATGGTCACAACGGCCAGAGCTGCTTCTGGGTCTCCCACGTGGGTGCAGGGGCCCAAGGACTTGGGCCATCCTCCACTGCTTTCCCGGGCCATAGCAGAGAGCTGGATCGGAAGAGGAGCAGCCGGGACTCGAACCAGTGGCCCTATGGGACGTTGGCACCACAGGCAGTGGCTTTACCCGCTACACCGCAGCGCCAGTTTGGGCAGCTGCACCTGCTGCTCCCCCGTGCCGGCCCCTTGTGCTGACGGACAGGTCCTCAGCTCACCCCTCCAACGCCTCCCAGCCGGGCAGCGTTTCCATTCCTGCGGCCAGCTCTGCCCGTTTGCGGGCGTCCAGGCCGGCCTCGGGCTGCAGCTGCGGCATCTTCCCGGTGCAGGCTGCCGCCCTCTGGGAGCCCAGGCTCCGGTGCCCCCCCCTTTCATCCACAGCCGGGATTGCTCCATCGCTGGGGCTTTGGGGAGGGCGTCGCTTGCCGCCCTCCGTCTTGTGAGCAGGGTGGGAGCGGCACCCCCACCGTGGGTCGCCAAGTGCCCATTGGCTCGGCCAGGAGAGAGGAGCTAGTCAGGGAGCCACTGGTGCCCCTGGGCGTCGGCTCAGCCGTCTTGGCTCCTAACGGAATGGCCTGGCGGTGCAGGGCTCAGCCGGGTCCCTGGCCCGGGCAGGGGGCCCCCGGGGGGCCGCCTGGGGCGCCTTCCTGCATTGCCACACCCCTGGCACGAGACCAGGGCCCGCCCCACACTCCAACACCACTTCCTTGCCGCCCCTCACCGCCCTCCGGCAGCTCCAGGCCCAAGTCCCCGCCTGTGTCCCTGGCTCGTCCCTGTGGCCGGCCGGGAGCCAGTGGATCTCCTGGGACCCTCAGCCAGGAGGACCCCGGGGCCCAGGGTGGAGGGCAGGCGCCATCTGTCCCCAGGCCCCAGGCGGCCATGTGGGAAGGCCCAGCCCCTGCGGTTCCCAGCTCCCGCTCTGTTTATGTCTCTCGAGTGACAGAGAAACCCAGAGCAGAGGGAGGGCCCTGGGGACCGGGGCCCCGCCCCTGTGGCCCCCATGCAGCCCCCAGCCCCGTCCCATGTCACATCTCGGGGCCCCATCCGGCCCCCACAGGTGGTCACCACTCTCACTCCCCTGGGAGGGAGGGGGAGTGCGCAGCCACATCAGGCAGACAAGGGACTTTGACGACCTTTGCCCCCTGACCTCTGCCTTCTGTCCACAGCCTGGACCCGGGGCTCAGAGGGGCTGGGAGGCAGGGTGGGGCAGGTATGGGGAGCCCACGCCCCCAGCACCCCCGCTCCTGAGCCCGGCGGGACTGTGGATGTCATGCAGGCCAGAGACCACCAGGCCTGGGAGGGCCTGGGTCCCCACGGCCCCTGAAAAGGACGCGGATCCTGGAGAAGGGCCCTGAGGACAACTGACCACAGGCCAGGGAGGGGACGAGGTGATGGTGCCAGGGCAGGGGCAACAGCGGTGACCACACAGATTCCAGAGAACCGCGGGCACGAGAGGGGACCTGGGAGGGGGAGGAGGCCTGTCCACCCGGGGGGGAAGGTGTGGAGGGGCAGGGCAGGGGCCGGGGCGGCCTGCGGGGCTGGGACACTGGGAAGCCTGGGGCAGCTCTCCAGGGAGAGGGAAGGGGCCGGGGGCTGCTCCTCCTGGACGCCAGGGCTTCAGAGAGAACCTTCTAGAAGCAGGGTGTGACCACCCATGAGGCCCCAGGCAGGAGCAGGGCGGGGCTGCTGGGGGTGGGGGTGGGGGGAGCGAGCAGATGCTGGGGGGGCGCTCGGGTGTGGGTCTCCCCTCAATACAGCAGGGTGGACAGCAAGAGGGCCCGGGCCGCACTCTGAAGGTGCAGGCGGTGGCAGCCCCTGGGGGCAGCGGCAGCCCCGCGGGTCTGCCCAGGATGGCGCCCAGAGGCCTGGGATGTGGCACAGCAAGGGTGCAGGGGGCACCCTGGGGGCCTGCCTGCCCACCGCCCGGTCCCCCCCACCCCCCGTTCGCCGGGAGCCGCGGGGGGCTCAGCATCAGGTCAGGCGAATCAGGAGAGCGACCCCGACAGCGGTCCCCGCGACGCCGAGCCAGCGAGGGGAAAGGGCGCCCGAGCACAGCCCCCACCCGCGGCCGCGACCCTGCGTGGCCCTCTCTGCCCGGCCAAGGCCTTTGGGGCTGGGGTCCGCGGGACGCGCGCTGCGTGGAGGGCTAGGGGCCAGCGTCCTCAGGGTCGCGCCCTCGCGGAGCCGCAGCCCCGAGGCGGGCGGGGACCCTCGGCGCCGCCCCCGCCCCCGCCGTCCCCGCCGCCCCCGCCCCCGCCGCCGCCCTGCGCCGCCGCCGGGAAGTTTGCGCGCGGCTGGCGCGGGGCGCAGGGCGCAGGGCGCGGAGCGGCGCCGACCCGAGCGAGCGCGCCGGGAGCACACGGGGCGCCGGGCCGAACGCGCGGTGAGCACGGAGCCCCAGAGGGGCGGCCCCGGGGCTGGCGGGGCGGGGGCGGCGGGGCGGGGGCGGCGCGGCCCCTGACCGGGGGTCTCAGCGCCCCACGTCGTCATCCCCACGGTCATTCTCCGTGTCCCCAGTCCTGGGCATTCGCCCTCCGGGCTCAGACGGCCAAGGGCCACGGGGTCGCCGCCCTCGGGCACATTTGGGGGTCCTCTGGTCCCGGGGTTGGTGGCCGCCCTCGGGCCCTGCGCTTGGGCAAGAGAGCAGAGCGGGTGGACCCCGGGACGCGGAGTCCCAGGGGTAGGGTGAGGGGCGGGATATCCGGCAGCCCCCGCATAGGGTGAGGGGTGGGATAGGGTGAGGGGCCTCGGCGCCCACGCCTGGCCCACGCTTGTGACTTTGCCCCGTGGCCAGCCAGGGTCACTGCCCTGCCCTGCCTGGCCTGTCAGCGGCCCCACCCCTCCGCGGCCCCAAACCGACTGACCCCCTGACCTCTTGGCGCCCACATCCTCGGAGGCTGAGGCCCGGCCAGAGCTGTTTTTGCGTCCTTCTGCGCTGGGCACAGGACGGCCGCCTGCCAGGCCGCCCCGCCCCCACGGGGGAGGACCCGGGACCAGCCAGCGTGACCCCTGACCTGGTGCTTCCTCTGATTTCAGGAAAACATTCCCCTCCCACCCTAGCACTCGGGGGCTCCCCAAAGCTGGGGGCAGCTCCCTTCCCACTCACTGGGCTCCCCCCGCCCCCACAAGTATGGGCCCCATCCTACCTGTGCCTGCCTGGGCCAAGGGGCTGTCCACGCACAGTGGGCACTGGGGGACGTGCAGAGCCCAGGAGCACCCGGGAGTCATGTGCTCTGCCAGGCCCCCAGGGCAGGGCACGTGCCAGCCCAGGACGCACAGGGGACACTGGGAGCGTGCAGGTGGCCGGCTGTGGAGGAGGGGCCTGCAGCCTCCTGGGAGATCCAGGCCGGAGAGGGCCCTCGCTGTGCTGGCCACCCGGCCGGCTCCTGCTGGGAGGTAACCAGGTGGACGTCAGATCTGCAGCTGGGCACCTCCACATGTGGCTGCCTCCGCCCGAGTCCAGCCCACTCACTCTTTCAACAAATATTTATCTGCACCTTCAGCGGCCTCGGGAGTCCGCTCCGCCACCCTGGGGGCCAGATGGGTCCAGGGAGTGGTCATCAGCCCCGGAGCGGGAGGCAGGGGTCCGCGGGGGGAATCGGTGTGCGCCCTCGGCCCCCAGAGCAGCCCCCCGCCAAGCCCGGAGCCTCAGCCTTGCCCGGCTGGACGTCACTTCTGGAAGTCTCGCCCACTCTGCAGATGGTCTCTGCCCTGGCACGGGCTCTGGGGGCGTGGCCTGTCCTTGTATTCCGGGGAGGGACCCGAGGCCCTGGCCACCAGGATTGGGACACTGAGCTGTGTGGGAGGAGGTCAGGGGCTGCACCCTGCAGTGGGATGCCATAAAGATTTGGGGCTTCAGAGGAGGGGCCCGGCAGCCCATCGCCCCTCCCTCCGGGTCCCCAGGCCCGTGGAAGCCCCGCCGGGAAGGCAGGTGGGCGTCAGGAGCCCCTGCTGGCCTCAGGGAGCCCCTCTTGTGCCAGCTCACCCCTCCCACCTTTCGAGGTCCCCGCCAGCCCTCGTCACTCCCCCCACCCCCGGGCCGTGGGCTTCCTGGCCAGCGCACCCCTTCCTCAGTGGCCTAAGCAGGATGGCAGCAGCCGCAGAGGGGCTGTGTGGTGAGGACCGGGGGAGACAAGGCCTGGGCCTCCGCCCAGGGGCGGCGCCGGGGACCCCTGAGCAGGCTGCGAGCCAGGAGCTGCCAGCTGGGCGAGCCGCGGACGCTGGATCAGGCTCGGCCCCCTCAGCCAGCCCCCAGAAGCCTCTGCCTTCAGCCAACCCTCCCCTCCCCCCGGCACCGCCTCCAGCCAGCCAGACGTCGGTCTGTCCGCCCGTCCGTCCACACAGGCTCCAGGGAGCTGCTGCCTGCTCCTCCCGTGGATCTGGGCTGCGGCTCCCTCCAGCCCTGGCCCAGGCCCAGGCGCTGGGCTCCCTCCAGCCCTGGCGGCACCAGGAGGGCAGAGGTGTCTGGTCTGGGCCCTGGCAGCTGTGGAACTGGTCTCCAGGGAACACACTGCCCGCCAGAAGCCCAGCCCTGAGCCTTCCTCGGATGAGGCTCCTGGGGGCACCTGGACCCCCCATCCTGGGAAAGGGGGGTGCATATGACCGAGCCCACCCTGAGCGTGTGCTGCGTGTGCCCGGCCCGGGCGTGGCGGGAGCTGGCACTGGGGGCCTGGGGTGGGGGAGGGGGACCAGCACCCGCCCTCGCCCTCGGCACTCATGACCCCCAGGGCTGAGAATGGGTGGGGGGAAAGGCGAGGGCCGGAGAGTGTGGGGTGACCAGCAGGTGGGCAGCTGCCGCCAGCACCTCTAGGAGGGGCTGTAGGGCCGTCAGCCACCGGAAGGCAGCCCCGCAGTGGCGGCAAAGCCAGCTCCACCCAGGGGACACCCCCCTGCCGCCAGGAGCCTGGACGGACCCCCAGCGCCTGAGGGTGGCCGGACTGACCTCACCCGCTCTTCTTGCAGCCAGGACGCCAGGCCTCAGGGGTGGCTTGGGGGCAGCAGGAGCGTCCGGCTAGCACCGTCTCCCATCCCTGCTCTGGCGCTCCAGCCTGTGGCCCCCGGGCCCCCTTGCCCCAGCGTGCAGCCCCTGCCAGATGTGGGGGGGCAGCTGCCCAGAGGCATGCCCCCCACCTGGCCGTGCCGCCCTCTCCCGCCGCCGCTGCTGCTGCTGCTGTTGCTGCTCGCTGGCCAGGTGGGTGCTGCCACTCCCCCACCCAGCCCCGGGCGGCGACCTGCCCCTGTGCTGACGGCCGCTGGCCTCTGCCCTGTGTGTGTGATGGCAGCCACAGGCCACCTCCGCCCAGGTGATGGACTTCCTGTTTGAGAAGTGGAAGCTGTACAGGGACCAGTGTCACCACAACCTGAGCCTGCTCCCTCCGCCCACTCGTGAGTGCCCCCCCCCGGCCTCTCTTACTGCAGCTGCGGGGGGGGTGTCACTGCCCCCCTTAGGGGCGAGGCCACCATGCCCACCAGAGGGGCCCGGGGCCACACAGCCGGGCACAGCTGCCACCTGCTGCTGAGAGCCCGAGGCCGCCCCGCGGAGCTCACAGGGCGCACTCTGGGGGCAGAGTCAGGCCACCGTGTCCAGGCCCAGGCAAGCAGTGTGGGGCAGCAGGGCCACCCAGGAGGTAGAGCCCCTGTCTGAATGAGGTGGGGGCCCGCGCTGGGCTGGGCTGACTAGAGGCCGGGCCCAGGGCTGGCGGGGGGTTCTGGCCACAGGCCCTGCTGGGCACAGCAGCTCTGGGCTGCAGCCTTGGAGAGGTGACGACAGTGCCTGGGGCTTCCGGGAGGAGGGGGGCGGTGGGCTGTGTGGGCCAGGCCCTGCCGAGGGGGCCTCTGTCTCCCCTCCCTGCCGTGCCCCTGCAGAGCTGGTCTGCAATAGGACATTCGACAAGTACTCCTGCTGGCCCGACACCCTGCCCAACACCACGGCCAGCATCAGCTGCCCCTGGTATCTGCCTTGGTACCACAAAGGTAACCCCCGAGGGGCGGGGGGGGGGGCAGGGCAGGGGGCAGGGCGGGGTTGACCAGAGCCCCTCCCCTACCCGCAGTGCAGCATCGCCTTGTGTTCAAGAGGTGCGGTCTGGATGGGCAGTGGGTGCGTGGGCCCCGGGGGCAGCCGTGGCGCGACGCCTCCCAGTGCCAGATGGACACAGACGAGATGGAGGCCCAGGTAGGCCCCTGCGGGCGGGCAGGCGGGCAGGCCCGCGCCGGGCGTGGGAGCTGCGCCCACCTGGACGCCCACCGTGGTTGCAGAAGGAGGTGGCCAAGATGTACAGCAGCTTCCAGGTGATGTACACCGTGGGCTACACGCTGTCGCTGGCGGCCCTGCTCCTGGCCCTGGCCGTCCTGCTGGGCTGCAGGTAGGCGCCGCCGTCCGCCAGGCCCGGGCCTCGGGGGCCGGGCAGGGCCGGCGCTGACTGCCCCGGTCCCGCAGCCAGCTGCACTGCACTCGCAACCACATCCACGCCAACCTGTTCGCCTCCTTCGTGCTCAAGGCCGGCGCGGTGCTGGCCACTGACCGGCTGCTGCAGACCCGCTACGGCCAGCAGCTGGGTGACGACCTCAGCGTGAGCGTCTGGCTCAGCGACGGGGTGAGCGCCCGGCCGGGGCCCGGGGCGGGGGGCGGGGCGGGGCCGTCCCCGCTGCTCGCTGCTCACCTGTGGTCCGTGCAGGCTGTGGCCGGCTGCCGGGTAGCCGCGGTGTCCATGCAGTACGGCGTCGTGGCCAACTACTGCTGGCTGCTGGTGGAGGGGGTCTACCTGCACAGCCTGCTGAGCCTGCCCGCCCTCCCCGAGAGGAGCCACTTCGGCCTCTACCTGGCCATCGGCTGGGGTAAGGGCTGGTGTGTGGGCTGGGGGTGGGCTGGCTGGGCCTGGAGACCACAGCTGCTGCCCCCACAGGCGCCCCCCTGCTGTTTGTCATCCCCTGGGCGGTGGTCAAGTGCCTGTTCGAGAACGTCCAGTGAGTAGGGCAGGGCTGTCGAGGCCGGGGGAGGGAGGGCCTGGGGCGGGGGCTGGGGGTGCTGAGCGGCCCCGCCCTGCAGGTGCTGGACCAGCAATGACAACATGGGCTTCTGGTGGATCCTCCGTGCCCCCGTCTTCCTGGCCATCCTGGTGAGCAGAGCAGGCCCGGTGGGCGGCCCCCGGGAGACGGCACCCGAGGGCCAGGTGCCCGTCCTGGCGGGGTGACCCTCCCCCGACGCGGCCCTCCCCGCCGCAGATCAACTTCTTCATCTTCATCCGCGTCGTCCACCTCCTCGTGGCCAAGCTGAGAGCCCACCAGATGCACCACACAGACTACAAGTTCCGGTGGGTGTGGCTGGGGGCCGGGAGGGGCTGGGGCTCGGCGGGGCCTGTGTCCCAGGGCCCCAGGGTGGCTCAGCCTCTGCCCCCGCAGGCTGGCCAAGTCCACGCTGACCCTCATCCCCCTGCTGGGCGTCCATGAGGTCGTCTTCGCCTTCGTGACGGACGAGCAGGCCCAGGGCGCCCTGCGCGCCACCAAGCTCTTCTTCGACCTCTTCCTCAGCTCCTTCCAGGTGCCCCCCGCCCCGCCCCCCGCCCACCTCCAGGCCCGGGCGCTGTCCCTGACCCCCGTGTCCCCGCAGGGCCTGCTGGTGGCTGTCCTCTACTGCTTCCTCAACAAGGAGGTAGGTGGGGGCCGGGGCGGGGGCCTGTGGGGGGGGGGCCGGGGCGGGGGCCTGTGGGGGGGGGCCGGGGCGGGGGTCTGTGGGGGGGGGCCGGGGCGGGGGCCTGTGGGGGGGGCCGGGGCGGGGGTCTGTGGGGGGGGCCGGGGCGGGGGCCTGTGGGGGGGGGCCGGGGCGGGGGCCTGTGGGGGGGGGCCGGGGCGGGGGCCTGTGGGGGGGGGCCGGGGCGGGGGTCTGTGGGGGGCCCCTCCCCGGGAACCTGCCCACTGCAGGCAGTGATTCCCGGGTGTCTGGGGTGTCTCGGGGCAGGCCCACAGCAGGCCCTGGACGGCCCACCCCCCTGTGCCCGCAGGTGCAGTCGGAGCTGCTCCGGCGCTGGCGCCGCTGGCGCATGGGCAAAGCTCTGCGGGAGGAGCGGCCGGTCAGCGTCCACGTGCCCTCTGCCCCACCCGAGAAGCTTCGGCCGGTGCAGGATGGGGGCAGCCCCGGACCCCCCCAGGACCTCTCCTCTGAAGCCCTCTTGGCCAGTGACCTCCCCGGGCTGGCTGAGAACCCCTTCTGAGTCCTCGCCAGGCCACCAGGAGAGGGTGTCGCTGGACGGCACTGATAGCCCAGCCCTGGCTGCCAGCCAGCAGCCCCCACTGTCCTCGTTGGCCCCGGGGTGGCCGCGGGGCAGGGTCCTGGTGGAAGGGGCTGTGCCGGCTGTGCCCGCGTCCTGGGTGCTGCCACAATAAAGGCCTGGGCTGCCGAGCTGGCCCCAGTCCAGCAATGGTGCGCGGTGACCGGGTGGCTTCGGGTGGGGCCTGTGCTGGGCCCGCCGTAGAGGGCACCCTGCTTCACCGACAGGTGTGGCATCCTGAGGCTGGCCCGCGGGGCCCAGCCTCCCTGAGCAGGTTGCAGCCACCTCCCACCCTGCCTGCCAGGTCCCCACTGTGGCTGGGGAGGCCACGTAGGACCCCCCCCACTTCCTGGAGGCCGCGGGAACGCCCCGGCCTCTGCTCCATCGCAGTGCTGGCCACCAGGCAGTTCTCAGGCCAGGTAGCAGGTGGAGTGGGGAGAAACGGGCCCCCAACCGCGCTGGGCGTCCCAGCTCTGCCCAGCTCCCGGCCCCAAGCAGGGGCCCCGACCACCGCGGGCACAGGGAGCCTGAGCTGCCGCCTGGGGCCCGGTGTGGCTGATGGAGACTGTGCATTCCTGGGCTCTGCGGTGCCTGGGGGGTGTTGGGGGGGGCTGGCCAGGTGGCGCAGCCTGGGCCTGGGGGAGGGGCACCCACGTGGGCCGGCGGGGCTCAGGCAGAGCTGGGCTAATTGGAGCAAATGAGAGGGCAGGAGGCCTCTTAGGAAAGGTAAACAGAACCATCAGCTCGGCCGGGCCCTCCTGGGGGCCTCACCCCGCTGCCCCGCAGGCCTGGGCGGGGCGGAGGGGGCTGCAGGCCCAGGAGAGTCCCGCTGGGTGTCCCAGCTGGAGGCCCCAGGCCCTCACCGTCCTCTGCATAGCTCCTCCTTCCTGCCAGCCGAGCCCGGGTCCATGACGGCCTCGGGCACACCACTCACTGCAGTCACCCGTGGGCCCTCCCCACCTCCCGGCCCTCGGCCCTTGTCCCCAAGGGAACCTGGAGGGTGGTGGGATCCGGCAGAGCCGGGAGCCTGGCGGGACGGACCCGCCCAGCCCACAGGAAGTGTGGCCAGGCTGCCCTGGAGGGGGAGGACAAAGCCACTTCTCAGCCTGGGGCCGCAGCCCCGCACCTGCCCTGTGTCCTGGACAAAGGCCGCCCCTGCCCTTCCCCGCTCCCCTCCCGCCTCTGCCTCAGCCCCTTCTCCCAAGGGAACCAGTAGGGGGTGTTCCTGTGGGCGTGTGTGCACATGCGTGGGAGCATGTGGCCAGGTGTGCCCGTGTGATGCCGGGGGACGTGTGACCAGGTGTGCCCGTGTATGTGATGCCAGGGGACGTGTGACCAGGTGTGTGCCCATGGAGGAAGGGGATGCACTCCCAGAGTGCCGTGGGGATCAGTGTGCAGGGCTGGCACGGGGCTGGTTTGTGTGTGTGGCACTTTGGATCTGGGTCACAGCAACCAAGGGTCACACCTCAGGTGGGGGTGAGGGCGGCTGGGGATGCCGAACTCAGGAGAGCCCTCAGGGACGAAAATGGGCCGGTGCTGTGGCTCAGCGGGTTAAGGTCGTGGCCTGTGGCGCCGGCATCCCATGTGGGCACTGGTTCCAGTCCCGGCTGCTCCACTTCCCATCCAGCCCGCTGCTAATGGCCTGGGAAAGCAGTGGAGGAGGGGCCCGGTCTTGGGCCCCTGACCCACGTGGGAGACGCCGAGGACGCTCTGGGCTCCTGGCTTCAGCCTGGCCCAGACGGAGCGAACCAGCAGATGAAGATCTCCGTCTCTCTGTAACTCTGCCTTCCAAATAAGTAAAATAAATCCTTCAACAACACACGGGGGCAGGCAGCCAGCCTAGCCGTCAAGATGCCCCCGTGACACCCTGGGCCCGGAGCCTCCTGCTCCAGCTCCCTGCCAGTGAAAACTCCAGAGGCAGTGGGGACGGCTCAGCAGGGTGCCTGCCACGCACCTACCAGGACGGTGCTCCCAGCCCTGGCTTCAGGGTGCAGCCGCCAGGGTGGTGGGGAATGGACCAGCGATGGCAGCGCTCGGCCTCACAGCCAGGGAGCCCTTGGAGGAGCCGCTGCGTCCTCCTGTGGGGGGGCACAAACCTTGCCCTCAGCTGTGAAGATGAAGACAGGCCCACGGGGAGGTGGGGGGGCCCACGGGGAGGTGGGGGCTCATGAGGAGGTGGGGGGCCCACGGGGAGGCGGGGGGGCCCACGGGAGGCGGGGCTCGTGGTCCTGGCCTGTAGACAGCCCAGCTACCCAGCGCACCACCTCTCCCAGCAGCCTTCACTGAAGCAGGGGTGCCCCAGCAGCACAGCCCAGCCCCCGACCTGGGGCCCCTCCTCTCACCCCACACTGCACGTCCCCCTCTGGGATGCAGATGCGGGGGGCGGGTGTCTGCACAGCAAGTGGGCAGCGCCCCACTGGCTCTGGCCAAGGCTGATAGCAAGGGGGGCCGGAGCCGTCACAGAGCCTCATCCAGGGACCCAGTGCTCCCTGGCCAGCCCATTCCCACGGGGGACCCCAGCCTTGTCCCTTGGGCTCAGCCACACCAGGGGGTGTGGCGGTGTTCAGGCCCCGCCCTGGTGTCTGACGCAAAGGGCCCAGGTTTCAGGGTAAGAATGGCCAGGAGGCTTGGAGCCAGTCACACCTGTCAACACAGCCAACTTCCCTCAGATACCCCCAAATCCAGGGGGTCCCAGCACCCCTGAAAGGGCGGGGCTTCAGGGCAAGCACCGCCCACCCTGTGCAGGGGAGCGCAGCGGGCTCCCGGCCAGCACCCCTCTTGCCAGCAGCCGCAGCACAAGGCGGGCGTGTTAATAACAGCCTCATCAAGTGCACCCACAAGTGCCGAGTGCAGCCGGCTCAGCACCGCGGCAGGCGGCGGCGTCTCTCGGAAAAGCCCCCCATCGGCGTGGTCTCTGGGGAGCACGCTGCCGAGCCTGGCCAGCAGCACAAGCAGAAAGCGCCTGGGTGGCGACCGCGCGTCCCTGCTTCCCCGTCGGCCAGGTCCTTCTGCTGCTCCTGCCCCCCCCCCCCCCCGAATGTTCCGGGAAAGGGAGCTCCGGGAAGAAACCCCGCCTGGGCTTCTGTTCAAGGAGCAGCACAGGCAGGTCTGGAGCCCAGCTGCTTCCAAGTTTGAAGGTCAAGTGCGTCAGGTCAGCCCAGCAGCCAGACCCCTGTGCACAGTGGGGGCGCCCGCTGCCTCCCAGGCCAGCTCCCAGAGGCCCACGCCCCCGGCTGGGAGTTGCGACCACGAGGCCGACCCTGTGCACCTGCGTTTATTGAAGGGTCCTCAACCTCCGGGGCCACAGACATCCGGCTTCCGGGGGCACAGGGAGAAGGGGCCGGGTGACCCTCCCAGCACGTGCCAGAGAGCCAGGACAGCCGGCAGCACCACCACCTTGGTCAGCCTCGGCACCCTGCCCAGGGGGGCGACTGTGGCCACAGACCCCGGGGGCCAGGCCTCGTTGCTGGGGACCCCTCTGGGGAATCCAGCAGTGTCCCAGGTGCCGGGAGCCAGGGTCATCCTGGAGCCGAGGCAAGGAGGGGGCTGGGCGGTGTCCAGGCCAGAGGAGGGCTGGGGTCCGTGGGAAGCCCGAGCAGGGGCCGGGGGGCGGGGGCAGCCTTGTTCTCCTTCCTGGCCACCTCCAGGACAAGTCCCGCCTGGGGAACAAAGGCCCTCTCCCCTCTCCGGATCCTGCGGTGGCCAGGGAGCTGGGGGCTACAGCAGGTGATGGGAAGAGGGGCTGGGGCGGGGGAGGCAGGGCTGGCGGGGCCCGGCCCCCTCAGCGACAGGGCAGCCTGCAACCCCCCCAGAGGAAGAGGGGGGCTCAGGGCTCGGGGGGGGGCTTGGCGGTCAACCCCAGTGGCCCACAGGACAGGCAGGGCGACGGCAGGCACACCCCATGCCCCGGCCTTAGGACTTCTTGGTGTCCGGCGTGCTGCGGCGCTTCAGGTCACTCAGGTCGATGGGCTTGAAGCCTGCAGGGGACGGAGCGGTCAGCGGCGGGCACAGCCGCGGGGCGCCCTCCTGGGATGCGGGCGGCAGGCTGCCCACGCGGCCGGCGCCACTCACTCTTCAGGCTGGGGTTGGGGACCTTCTCCACGTACTCCTCCACCAGGCCCCGCTCGCTGCCTGCCAGCCGGCTCCGCAGGTCTCTCTCCACGCCCTGCCAGGCTGCAGCAGAGCCGGGTCAGGGGTCCCGGGGTCCCGGGGTCCGCCGCCCTCCCCATCCCCCGCCCGCCCAGCACTCCCGGGGCTCCCACCCTCGTAGATGAAGCGCACATTCTCCTCGTGGGCCGGGGTGAAGATCTCGCTGCTGCTGGAGGGCGAGCGGGGGCTGCTGTTCCTCCTGCCGTTGTACACGACTCTGGAGACAGGGGAACTGGGGGGGCCGAGCGCGTGAGGGCCGGGCCGGGCGCCGGGCAGGGCGGGGGCCACCCTGCCCCGGCTGCCCATGACCCACCTGCTCATCGCTGGGGCGTCTGGTCCTGGCGTTCCGCTGCCAGATCCCCTGGGCCTCTGAAACAGGAGCCCCAGAGCCGGGAATGGGGCGGGCACGGCCCTGGGCAGCAGCGGGGAGGGCACGGGCACACCTGCCTCCTCCCGCGGGGCTGCGACCAGGCTGTGTGGCCCCAGGGCACCCCGCCAGCTGCCCCTGAGGTTCGGGCCCCCCTCCGAGGTCCCGGTGCACCTGGCTCTGCCCAGGCACACCGCATCTGCCGGCCTCCTGAGGGTGAGGGCCCCTGCGGCGGGGCCAGAGCCCCGAGCCCTGAAAATGGACTCAGACCTGGGTGCTGGGGGCTCCTGGAGGGCTCCTGGGGGGCTTGGGCCCCAGCATCTTGGCCGCCCCGCGAGGGCAGCAGCTTTGGGCTCACACTGGCCACCCGGCGCCCCCTTGCAGCTGAGGGAGGGGGTTCCCGCCACGGCCCACTCAGCTGTCACTCACACACACAGGCAGGAAGGGGCGGCACCCATGGCAGCACCCGGCTGGCTCACCAGGCGACCTCTGCTTCCCACCCGCTGCCCGGGGTGCACAGCGGATGGAGGTGTCCAAGAGGGTGGTGCTCGGGGGCGGGCCTGGCCAGCGCCCACCTCCTGGGCCTCCTACCCGCCCTGCCTGCCTCTCCCTCCACCCAGCCTTGGCCCCACCTGCTCTGGCTCCCAGCCATGTCCTGCCCTCAGTGTCCCCCAGACCAGGGTCCCTACAGAGGCTGGCACGGAGGGTGTGGGGCCTGAGGCGTGGCTGGGGAGAAGGGGACCCTGGGTGGGCAGGACGCTGGCCCGCTGCTCTGTAGCCTGGGTGGCGGTGAGTGGGGGCACACAGAGCGTGCCCGGCCAGTGACCGTCCCGGGGCACTGCCCACACGGGCCAGATGCCGGGAGCTCAGTGCCTGAGGTTCTGAACCGGGTGTGTTCTCTCCCTGTGACCGGGTACAGCGCGAGACGAGGCGCCTCAATGGCAGCCGCCCACGCTGGGGCCCCCAGAGCCCCTCCCCTGCTTCTGCACACCCTCCCGGGGACCCCGGCCCCCGCCCTTCCCACCCACTCACCTGGACCCTCCGGCCACCAAGCCCCGGCCCACCCGTAACTGGCTCGTTCGCAGATATTGGTTTCTGAGAGGCAGACGGCGAGAGCGCCCACCTGCTGGTCACTCCCTGCATACCCACGGCGGCCAGGCCGAGGCCAGCCAAAGCCAGAGTGGGGACCAACCCAGGCGTCCTCGGAGCCAGCAGTGTGGACTCCAAGGGTCCATGCGACTGGGAGCCGGAATCGGACCTGGGCCCAGGGACTCAGGGACGTCTGGACCTCTGGGCCTGCGGCCTCGCCCCCACCTCGGTCCCAGCACAGAGCCCTGGGGTCCACGGCTGCTGTTGTCCACCGCCGGCGCACAGGCCACAGCTCCCGGTGGCCGGCGGTCAGCGCCCCTGCCCCGGCTCCTCCTGTCAGTCCCTATGGTGCAGCACCCCCATCCGAGCAGAAGCAGCCCCTGGGGACACACGAGGCCCGACCTCGCCGGGGTCTGGGGGCTCCTCCTGCACAGCCAGTCGGGGGACTCGAGAGAGGCTGCCTGGGGCCACGCGGCTGTCGGCGGAGACGGAGGGGGCGCAAAGACCCCTCCCCCTCCTGGGCGAGGCAGCCTGCACCCGCGGGGCGGACCCCCGCGCCCCTGCCCCTCCCAGCGGTCGGGCCGGGACCGGCACCGGACCGGGCAGAAGGCGCCAGCGAAGGCCCAGCCCGCGGCCCGCCCCTCCGGCGCCTGCGCGGCTGCTGCTTGGACTCCACTTCCCCTGCGTGCTCTGGCCCTTCCGCGGCCAACAAGACCCCTGGACACGAGCTGCTGACCCCGGGTGCCGCAGGACGCTGCTGTCCTGGAGGCCAAACAGCAGGGGGCCGGCACGCGGGCGCTCACTCCAGGTCCGGCCCGGCCCCGCCCGCGCTGCCCGCGCCCCCCGAGCCAGCGCCGGGGGTCCGGGCGGAAGGCTGACGGGCAGCCACTGCGGCCTGCTGCCGGGGCCCGCGCCGCCGCCGTCCACGCCACGTCCGCGCCTGCACGCCGGGGCCCTCGCGGCCCGGACGGCCTCCCGGTCACTCCCCCTCGCGGCGGCCGCGCCCGGCCCGGCGACCCCAGGGCGGGGCCGGACGCGGGGCGGGGCCGGACGCGGGGCCCACTCGCCCGCCCCGCCCCGCCGCCCGCGCCGCGCCCGCCTCACCTCGCCCGGACTCGGCCGCCGCCGCCTCTCCCAGCTGGGGGCCCCGCCGGAAGTGACGCCGCGGCGGCGCATGCGCGGCGCGGGGCCACGTGACCGCGCGCGGCCCCCCCCCCCCCCGCGGCCGGCCCCCAGTCACGAGGCCGGGCTGCGGGCTCGGGAGTCGCGTTTATTGCAAAAGTACAAAGTGCCACCATAAAAAATGCAGCTGGGGGCGGCGGCCTAGTCCACCTTGGTGTCTCGGAAGAGCGCCACCAGGTCCTTGAAGTCCGGGTCCACGAGGTCGCGGGGCAGCGCGCCGTCGTCGTTGGTGGCGGCGCGGTCGGCCCCCAGGGAGATGAGGTACCTGGGGGCGGAGGGCGCCGTGTGCACGCGGGCACGCGCACGCGGCCGCTGCCCGCTCGCCCCGGCGTCGCCCGGCCGACAGCCGAGCCCTGGGGAGCCCGGGGCGGCCCTCACCTGGCGATCTCGGGGTAGCCGTCGCTGCAGGCCATGTGCAGCGGCGTCCAGCCCTCCTCGTCGCGCTGGTGGATGTCCGCGCCGTACTTGACCAGCAGCTTCACGCACTCCAGGTTCCCGCTGAGCACGGCCTCGTGCAGCGCGGCCAGGCCTGAGCAGGGCGAGGGCCAGCGGTCAGGGTCAGGGCCAGGGTCAGGGCCAGGGCTGCGGTCAGGGCCAGCGGTCAGGGCCGCGGTCAGGGTCAGGGCCAGTGGTCAGGGTCATGGTCAGGGCGAGGACCAGCGGTCAGGGTCAGGGCCGCGGTCAGCGTCAGGGCCAGGGCGAGGACCAGCGGTCAGGGTCAGGGCCAGCGGTCAGGGCCAGGGTCAGGGCCGAGGCCGCGGGCTCCCCAGCCTCCGCAGCCGGCAGGTGCGCGCTCACCGGACGGGTGGATGGTGTCCAGGGAGACCTTGCGGGCGCGGAGGAAGCGCCCCACCTGCTCCAGGTCCCCCTGGCGGATGTGGTCCAAGAAGAGGACATCGTTGGGGAAGCGCACGCTGCGGTCGGCCAGCAGCCGGCGGCGCCTCTGCCGGGGGCTGTAGCGGGCGTAGCGGGCCGTCCTGCTGGGCATGCGGGGGCGGCGGGGCAGCGGGGTGCGGGCCGGAGCAGCGGGCCGCCTCTTTCCTCGGGCACCCCGCTTCCGGCTTATATAGGGCGGCGGGCGCTATATAAAGCCGCGCGGTCACGCTGCCGGTCGCGAGGGCCTGAAACCGAGCTGCCCCCGTCCCTGGCTCGGGATCATGTTAGCGGCTCGTCTTTCGGCCCACCTGTCGTGTGTCCTGCCAAAGGGGTCAGATCCTTCCTGGCCACCGCTCCCTGCCCCACAGCTGGACGCAGAAGGTGCCGGACAGAGGGCAGGAGGAGGACGGCCGAGGTCGTGGCCGTGGTGTGCCGAGGGGCCCGGCGTGGGAGGTGGCTCACCTGCCCGAGGCCAGCTCCCCATGGAACCCAGACTTGCGCTCACAGGGAGGGGCACCCGCGTGGGGGGGTGCCCCTCTGTCCCTGGCCTCCCCGGGCACCGCAGTCTGCAGGATCCTGGGGGTTCTCCCCAGTGGGCTGCGGGAGCTCAGACCCAGGCCTGAGGGGGCAGGGCTGGCCCCTGAGCAGGTGGGGTTCCTGCTAAGCGTCCCCGGCCCCTGCCCGCATCCCCCCTTGTCCATGAGGACCCGGGTGTAGAGTTCAGGGTCGTGCCCACTGCAGCAGGACCTCAGCTGGCCCGTCCTGAGCCCGGCTAGGAAGGCAGGTGGCTGGGGGTCGGCGGCCTCGCCGCGGCGTGGGGGCGGGGCCGCCAGCAGGCTGGTTGGTCTCAAGCCAGCAGAATCCATGAGCGAGCGTGGCGACACCCGGCAAGAAACAGCCCTGACCCAGGGCCCTGCCTGCCCGCGTTCTCACCTGCATCACCGCCCAGGGCCTCCCCTCCCCTGCCCTGCCCTGCGGTGCCATCCCTGCCGCCAGGCGCCCGCTGTAGCCGCCCTGGGCCTGTGCCAGGCCCCGCTGGTGAGGGCCGGTCCGGTGTCCGGCATTTCCAGGGACTGGGAGGGAGGGGCCGGGCTCCCGGGGAGTCGGCTTGTTTACGCTCACGCTGCCCCTCCCCCCGAGGATCCAGAGCTTCCGGAAGAAGCGGTCCCGCAGGTGCGGCCCAGGCGGCCCGGCCGGCACAAGGGCCGCTGAGCGAGCTCAGGTTTCTGTGTGGATCAGGGAAGGCCCCTGAGCCCTCCGGGTCGGAGGTCGCTGTGACAGGGTCTGGGTTCCAAGCCGAGCTGTCGTGGGAAGCTGGCCAGAACACCAACCCGTGGCAGGTGGTGGGGCCGGTGCTGCCTGCACACAGCTTGGGGCAGACCCTGTGGGTCCAGGGCTGGGCCAGGCCACTGTCCAGAGCCAGGACCTCCCTCTGGGTCTCCCACGTGGGCAGCAGGAACCCAGTACTGGAGCCCAGCGGGAAGCTGAGCGGCTGGGGCCCCGCCAGGCACTCCCCATGGATGTGGGCATCCACTCGGCTCGGCCCGCCCTTGGACCCTGTGTGTAGCTCTGTCCCCGATTCTCCCAGGTGGGCCTGCTTGCTCGGCTCGGCTCCAAGTTTCTAGTTCTGGAGGGGGCACTGGTCACGGCCCCCGGTGCGGAACGCTCGCCACCCAGCTTCCCGAAGCCGGCGCAAACAGCGAGGGCGGGAGCTGGTACACATTGCAGGAGCCGGCGACCCAGCATGGCACACGGGCCGGCAGCTGCTTTGTAAGGTTCTAGGCCAGTGGCTCCACGCCCACTGCACAGAGAGAGGACAGGAGAGGGTGAGCCGGGGAAGCCGGGGCCGCCTAGCCCAGCCAGGAGGCCTGGCCGCCGCCCACAGCCCGGGCCCCAGGAATGGGGGAACGCTCGGCCGCTGTGTCTGCAAGGGGCAAGGTGCTGGTGACTCACCACCCTCCCCCGAGCGCGTGACGGCAGCTGTGCCTGGACCAGCCTGCTGTCCAGAGGGCCAGGTCCCCGCAGCTGGTCAGCAGGGTCATCCGCACTCCACCCCTTGTAGCTCCTTTTAGCTGTCTGGACGGGCCCTGTTCTCCAGCCGGCTGGTGTCCTCCTGGGCAGGCCCTGGTGCCCACCCCGGCCGGGCCGGTAGGGGAGGACCTTCCCTCTGCGAGGGCCATTTGGAGGTAACATTCCCGGGCCGCACACGCTTGTCCGTGTGGCAGGGACCTGCTATGGATGGACTGGGTTCTGCCTGCAGTCACCATGGCAGGGCCAGACCCAGGGATCTGTGGACAGGCGATCCCCACCCACGTCCAAGCTCATGTCACGGGGCCGCAGCAAACACCCTCCCACCTCTGCCCAGATGCGGGGAAGCTGGCCAGCGGTGTGGCCTGCAGGGCCCTCGTGGGCGGCAGGAGCAGCCCGGGGTGTGTGAGAGCAGTCGTGGAGAACCCCCCCACCCCGCCACGCATGCTGAGCGGAGACCCCGTGAGCCTGACCTCACTGCCCGGGACAAGGGCAGCAGCTCCGGCAGCCTGTGAGCACCACTGCCCACGGGGAGCCCACTCCAGCCTCAGACCCTGACCCTGGCCTCCACGCCCACCCTCTGGAGGACACGCGGTCCCCCGAGCTCCCAGGAGGCAGTGGTGTCCCGAGGAGACAGCCACCTTCTTGACGTCACCTCAGGCTGCTCTGGTCTGGCGACACAGGCGCAGCAGTCCAACCCCACCTGAGTGCCGTGGTGAGAGCGTGGCCCAGGAGTGGTGCACCACAGCGTGGGTGGCTCCTAGAGGTCCCCAAGGCCCCCACTGTGGCCAGGAAGAGTGCTGCACAGGTGCGCCTGGGAGGAGCGCACGTCCTCACCTCCCCCTGCTCTGCCTGCCCCTTCAGCCCCACCCCAACGTGGGCTGGGGGGGACACTGGTGCAGCAGGTTAAACCTCTGCCCGTGACACGGCATCCCACACGGACGTCGGTTCAAGTCCTGGCTGCCCCACTTCCCATCCAGCTCTCTGCCGTGGTCTGGGAAAGCTGTAGAAGATGGCCCAAGTCCTTGGGCTCCTGCACCCACGTGGGAGACCCGGAAGAAGCCCCTGGCTCCTGGCCTCCCCCGGGTGCAGCTCTGGCCGTTGGGGCCATCTGGGGAGTGAGCCAGTGGATGGAGGACTCTGTCTTCCCCTCTTTCTGTCTGTAACTCTGCAGCTGTAAATCAGACAGAGGCGGCGCCGAGTAGTAAAATTTCAACTTTATTTGGCCAATGTGTCAGATTCCAAGATTGTGGTGCAGGTGCCCGGAGAACCGTTGGCTTCCGGCTGGGCGCTGGCATCCCTGGCTGGGTCCCAGCCTGGGAATCGGGGGAATTGGGGTCCTGCTTCCGCCTTGCATAGGCCACACTGGGAGCGTCCAGCGGCCACAGAGCAATGCGCCGGCGACAGGAGGAGCCCTGGCTGGAGGAGGGAGGGGGCCGCCCAGGCCTGTCCTGGGCCCTGCAGCTGGCAGCCACGGTCCCCTCCTCCTCCGACAGCCTCCGTCTAACCAGGCCGTTCTGGTCCTGGCTCCCCGGCGCAGGTGGCAGGGACTGTGTCCAGCCTGGCTCCACCCCTGCCCGCACGGGGCCAGGCGCCTCCAGGGAGGCCCAGCTGCGGTGGGACAATGCCCCGACGTCCAAAAACGTCTCCAGATCCCACGGTGGAGTACTCGCCGTGACCCCGTGACCTCTCCAGTGTGAGATCCCGGACGTCGGAGCAGCCTCCGGAGGACACACGTGTACAAAAAAGTACATCACGGTTAAAAAGCTGCCTGCCGAGACGGGCCGGCCTGGAGACAAATTCCTTTCCAGAAACTGAAAAGCACAGCAGGCGGTGGCTCTGACGCGCAGGCGTCAGGTGCGCGGCTGCCCGGAGGGCGCCCCGGTGGCGGTGCTGCCCGTGCAGGCTCCGGGGCGTCGTGGTCAGGCCTGCCCGGCGGCTCGCGGCCTCACAGCTCGTCTCTCACGGCTTTCTGGTCGTCGTCTTCTTCCAGGTCCGGCTCCTCGGCTTCTTCTAGGTCCTCCAGACCCTGGGGTGAGGGAGACGGAGGTGGACTCCCCCGCCTCGGCCACAAGCCCAGGAACCCCAGCCTGGCCTGGAGCCGTCTGTCGGCCATGGCAGGGGCGAGGCGTCCTGGGCTCGGCACCAGAGACCAACAGGGCAGGTGGCGACACAAGCTCCTGCCACCATCCCCATCCACCCCCGGGGGGCGCCACAGCTCCCTCCCTGAATCCACGTCTACTTCCCCTCTGGGTGGCCCCCACGGACCACTTCCTCCCCAGCACAACCACCACGGCCCCCACCCCCACCCCCACCCGCGGCCATCTGAGTGCCTCCAGGCACCGTCGGGCAGGTCAGCAGGCAGGAGGGGCGTCGGGGAAGACCCTGGGCAACACCCCCTGCCGCAGTCCCCGGGACTCGGGGCCGCCCGAGGCCGCGCACGGCCTGGTCACTCACGTCGTCGTCTCCTGCTCCGTCTTGACCGCCACTTTCCAAGAACTTCTTAAAGCCGTCCAGCGTGCGCTCTCCGTTGTAGTCTATGACCTGCGGGAGAGGAGGGGCGACGCGTGGAGCCGGCTGTGGCCTTGGGGGAGGAGCCCCGCGCCGCCCACCCGCCCGCCTGCCCACGGGGCCGCACCGTCCTGCCGGGGCCGGCCGGGAAGAACTTGAGCGTGGGGAAGCTGTGCACTTTCACCGCCTCCACCTCGTTGGCCGTGGAGTCCATCTTGGCGATGACAATGTCCTGGTGGTCCTTGTACGTCTCGCCCAGCTTGTCCCAGACGGGAGCCAGCTGCTTGCAGTGGCCGCACCAGGGGGCGTCTGCGAGGGAAGCGCTCTGAGGGGCCGTCCGGCTGCAGGCGGCGGGGGCAGTGGGGGCGGGGCGGGGCCGGGGCGCCACTCACAGAACTCCACGAAGACGTTCTTCTTCTCGTCGAAGGCCACCTCCTCGAAGTTCTTCCCCACCAGCACCTTGACCGGCTGCCGGTCCCAGTCCTCGGGGAGCTCCTGGCTCATCAGGTGGGGCTGGGCAGAGAGAGCACGGTCAGCGCCGGCGGGCCAGCCTGGCCCAGGCCAGCCAGGGGCAGCCGCGCCCCGCCCACACCTTGATCTTGCCCTCCAGGAAGCGGCGGCAGAACTCGGCGATGCCCTCGGCCGTGAGCTCGTCCGACTCGGGCTTGTACTTGGTCATCTCCTCCTCCAGCGTGATGAGCCGCACGGCCGGGCACTCCTCCTTCTTCAGCCCGAAGAACTCGAGGATGCGCTGGTTGTCGGCGTGGTCGCTGTCGATGAAGATGAACAGGATCTGGGGAGAAGAGGCAGCGCCAGACCATGCGGCCGGGTTGGGAACGGGCCGCCCCCCCCCCCGGGGGCGCCGCCCACCTTGCCCTTGAAGCCCTCGGCCGCCTGCTTGAAGCCGCTCAGCAGGCCGTCGTGGTCGGCCGCGCTCTTGGGCAGGAACAGCAGGATGTGCGTCTTGATCTCACCTCCGAAGATTTTCGGGGCCGTCTGTCACACACGCGGGGGGGGGCTGAGCCGCGGAGCAGTGGCTGGGGCCTCCCGCACCCCCGCCCCGCCCCGCGCCCCGCACCTGCTCGGTGAACTCGATGACCAGGGGCAGCTGGTTGTGCTTGATGAAGTCCAGCAGCTTCTCCTTGGTGACCTCCCCCTCGAAGTTGTTCCGTCCCTCGTCAAACTGGACAAGACAGGGACAGCGCGGGGCCTGGGTCCAGTCCTGCCCCCGCCCCTCAGGGCCAGCAGGTGGCGCCACTGCCACCCCCGCCGGAGCCCCGCGCGTCTGGCCTGGCATTTGCAGAGGGAGCGGGTGGACAATCTCACCGTCCCCTCCTCTCTGTCTCTCAGGAGACTAACGCAAGGAGTCAGGGCTGAGCTTGGCTGCTCTGCTGTGGCCCCGGGCCCAGCCCTCCTGCTGCCTGAGGGACCCGGGGGGAGGCCCACTGGACGCAGCCACCCTTCGGGCTGTCAGTGCCCTTCCTCCCGCAGGGTCTGAGTGGCCGCACCGCTCCGCCAAAGCCTTTTCCCAACCACGCCCGCGCCCACGCACCTGCCGGATGCGGGATGGGGACAGGGGAGGCGGGGGAGGGGACCCAGCCGTCCTAGCACTGAGTTACAGCTGTCTGGAAGAACAGGTGTCTGCGAGAGCGTGTGCGGCGTGGCCCACCCACACGCGAGCTCCCAGGTCCCGCCAACCCTCTCCTGACTGCCCACTGCCCACCATGCCTGCTGTGGACAGCAGAGCCCCTGCGGGCCCGCCAGCCTCATGCCCCGGTCCAGAGAGGGAGCCGCCGGCCCGGGCGCCCGCTCCCAGGGACGTGCCCACGCCCTGCCCCAGGCCCGCCGCGGCTGCTCCTTCCGATGGCCCTGCCATGTGCCGAGGTGAGAAGCAGCTCCCGCCAGCAGGCCCGGCCGAGGGGCTGGGGCCTTGGACAGACACCACTGCACCTCTGGCCTCACAGGCCAGTCCTGGAGGCCATCGGGAAGACACCGCGGGCTGCTGGAGACGCCCGGGCCCCACACACCGCACCCCAGGGAGACCATGAAAGCCCCCGCAGAGAACAGCACGGTCAGCCCAGGCCCCTTGACCTGTGACCCCAGCCGGGACTCGGCTAGCTCCAGGGCTCCGGTCCCCGCTGGCCTTGCTGCCGCCCACAGCTCCCTGGGCAGACAGGAAGTGGCCCCAGGGCCCCAGGAGGAGGAACCAGCAGCGGCCGAGACCCAAGGCCCGGACGCCTGTCACATCCTGCGGCCGTCTGCCGAGCCCGCTGCGGCGGCCGCCCACAGCCCACGGCTCCGCCAGGCTTTGCCCAGGACGCCCGCGGCGACGTTTGACCTCCACAGATGCCTGAGCCTCCCTGCGTGGAAGAGGGGGGCTGCTCGCTAACGGGCACCGGACCCGGGGTCAGCTGTGCCAGCCCAGGTGGACGCCAGTGGAGCGGCCTCCCGACCAAAGCCACACAGCCACTGCGCAGCCGCGCTCCGGCCCTCCAACGACGGGGGCTGACCGTGCGGCCCAGCAGACCCGACGGGATCTGTCAATCTCAAGGGCGTCAGAGAAACCCCCTAGAGGGCCAGGCCATGGCACAGTGGGTAAAGCCGATGCCTACAGTGCCGGCATCCCATGTGGGTGCTGGTTCATGGAAGATGGCCCAAGTCCTTGGGCCCCTGCACCCAATGGGAGACCTGGAGGAAGCTCCTGGCTCCCGGCTTGGGGCTGGGTCAGCCCCGGCCACTACAGCCATTTGGGGAGTGAACCAGCAAATTGTTCTTTCTCTCCTCTTTCTGTAACTCTGCCTTTCGAATAAATCAAATAAATCTTTAAAAAGTAAAGAACTCCCCTGGGGCTGCCACTGTGGTGCAGTGGGTTAATGCCCTGGCCTGAGGCGCTGGCATCGCATATGGGCGCCGGTTTGAATCCCGACTGCTCCACTTCCGATCCAGCTCTCTGCTGTGGCCTGGGAAAGCAGTAGAAGATGGCCCAAGTCCTTGGGCCCCTGCACCCACATGGGAGACCCGGAAGAAGCTCCTGGGTCCTGGCTTTGGATTGGCACAGCTCTGGCCATTGTGGCCAATTGGGGAGCGAACCAGTGGGTGGAAGACCTCTCCCTCTCTCTCTCCTCTGTGTAACTCTAGCTTTCAAATATATAAATAATATTAAAAAAAAAAAAAAAAAGCTCTCCCCTGTAACCTGTGGGCCAGGACGTGATCCGGGCACCTGCACCTCGAGGCTCCGCCCACCTCCCCACCTCTGGGAGGACAGCTGAGACCAGGGCAGGGGAAGGAGGCCGGCCGGCTCCGCCCTCCGCCAGGAAGGCGTGCAGCTGCTCGCCCCCAGATCTCCCAGCACCGCCCGCGGGGCCCTGGGCCCGGACGGATGCACGCAGGCCAAGCTCAGGTGAGCCAGTCTGCCGGCACCCGCTGGCGACAAGGCAGGGCCTGGCGCACGGCTCCCCCTCCCTCCGCTCCATGGCTTCGATGCTCACAGCACAGACCCACTTCCAGGGACTGCCGCGTCCCCACAGTGCACATACTCGGCCCTGCCCCCTACCACCTGGCCACAGGACGGCCCTAGGTTCGGTCCTGCCCCTGCCTGGCCACGGGACGGCCCTAGGTCCCGGTCCTGCCCCCTCCTGGCCACGGGACGGCCCCAAGTCCCAGTGCTGCCCCCTCCTGGCCAAGGGACAGCCCTAGGTCCCGGTCCTGCCCCCTCCTGGCCACGGGACGGCCCCAGGTCCCAGTGCTGCCCCCTCCTGGCCAAGGGACAGCCCCAAGTCCCAGTGCTGCCCCTGCCTGGCCACGGGATGGCTCCAGGTCCCAGTCCTGCCCCCTCCTGGCCACGGGACAGCCCTAGGTCCCGGTCCTGCCCCTGCCTGGCCACGGGACGGCCCCAAGTCCCAGTGCTGCCCCCTCCTGGCCAAGGGACAGCCCTAGGTCCCGGTCCTGCCCCTGCCTGGCCACGGGACGGCCTTAGGTCCCAGTCCTGCCCCCGTCTGGCCGCAGGACGACCCCAGGTCCCGGGCTGGCTGCATCTCAGCCCGGGATCCTGGCGATGGGGAGGGGCTCAGACAGACTTGGCGCCTAACCCTCCCCCGGCGCGTGGCGGAGCCATGCCAGCGCTCCTGGAATGGGTCAGAGTGCAGGGGGCACGGCACGAGGGCGGAGCCGGCGACTCCCAGGACACGGCCCCGCGGTGCGCCCGGCCGCTCACCTTCTTGAAGAGCACGACGCCGTCCTGGCCCACCTGGTACCTGGAGAACACATCGCTGCTCGACGTGAGCCCGAACGGGATGTCGTCGATGGCCTCCGCGGCCAGCAGGAACTGCCTGGCCGCGTCCGACTCCACGTCCTGCAGGGGAGAGGGCGCGGGGCGGCCACGCATCAGGGACCCCGCCGGAGCCAGCCGCACACGGGCCACGGGGACCCTTCTCCAACCCCGACAAGAGCTCGGTGCCCACCTTGAAGAAGCCGATGACGGCCACCTCGCTGGACTCCACCAGCGACTCCGCGGCCGCGCCGTCGGCCAGGGTGGTGGCAGCCGGGCCCGTGCGCTTCTTCAGCCAGTTCACGATGTCGTCGGCCTCCCTGCCAGCTACACCCAGACACACACGGGCTGTGCTCAGGCGAGCGCCCAGCCCGGGCACAGCGGCATCGGGGCAGTTCGCTCTGGGCCACAGGCCCCCAGGCCCCCTCCTCCTCTACCCCAGGGCCCCTGCGCACAGGGGAAGCAGCCCAGCCCTCCGTCTGCCCGAGGGCCCCGCGCAGGACAGCAGGCCCTGGGTTCAGGAGCCGCCGCGGCGAAGGCGCTCCCCGTTCCAAAGGTGAACGCGATAGCAAGCAGGCTGGCGCCCATGGGCAGGGCTGCCCGCGGCTGACCACCACCCAGGGCCTCCGGCAGGGCTTCGCTGGCAGAGGACGCGGCCCTGGGCCCGCACACCTGTGTACTCCTTGGGGGACGTGGTGTCCCCGTTCTTGAAGAACTTGATCGTGGGGTAGCCGCGGACGCCGTACTGCTGGGCCAGCTCCGACTCCTCGGTGGCGTCCACCTTGGCCAGCCGGATGTCGGAGCCCTCTGCCTTCAGCTTCCCGGCCGCCTTGGCGTATTCAGGAGCCAGCGCCTTGCAGTGGCCGCACCACGGGGCGTCTGGAAGAGAAGCCGGCGCTGGGTGCCAGCCGCGCCTCCCTGCTCTCCCCCCACAGTGGCCGCGGTGACAGGCCAACCCCTGCCCCTTCTCTGCCCCTCCGAGCGCCGGGCCGGGGCGCAGCAGCCCAGGGCGCTCCGGGCCTCCCTTTAAGACCGCAGGAGAGACGCGAGCCCTCGGCGAGAAGCCGCCGAGCCGGACACCCGTGCACCTGTCAGCGAGGGCCGGGTGCCGCGCCCCCGACCAGGCTCGAGCCGCGGCAGGTGGAGGGCCGGCCAGGGCTCGGCGCAGGTGACTAAGCCGGGCCCGGCCTGCTTTTCCTGCCCTGGCCGGGGGCCCCGCCGTGCGCTCGTCCGGCACACGGGCACCGCCCCGGCCCCCGGCCGCGCGGCCACCCCGGGAGGCCGGGCTGCTCGCGGGGGCGCGCCGGAGGGGAGCGCTCGCCAGGCCGCGGCCCGGCCCGGCACTCACAGAACTCCACCAGCAGGTGCCGGTGGGCCGCCAGCGCCTCGGCGAAGTTGCTGCTCTTCAGCACCAGGACGTTGTCCTCCTCCTCGGGCGCCTCGGCGCCCACCCGGGCCGTCACGGCCAGGGCGAGGCACAGCACGGCGCGGCGCAGCATCTCGGCGGCGGGCGGGGCGCTTCGGTTGGCGCCGCCGGGACAGCCGAGGCGACGAGAGCGCGCGACGGCCCCGGCCTCGCCTTTATAAATCCGGGCCGCGGCCGCGCCCGCCCCCGCCCGCGCGCGCCCGCCCGCGCCCGCCCAGGCGCGCCCGCGCCGCCCAGGCCGGCCTCCGATTGGCGCGCAGGCCCCGGGGCCCGCCCTCGCCGTGCTTGGATTGGACGGCCGCACCAGGTCTGGCCCCGGACTCGGAAACGCTGCGGAGGCCGACCTCGCCCCCGCCCGCGATTGGCCGAGGAGCTCGCGCTCGCCCTGTTCCCCAGCCCCTCATTGGTTCCCGGAGGAGAACTTTCTCTCCCTCGACTTCTGACTGGTGGCCGTCTCGCACACCTTTCGCGGGCCTGGAATGGCTGCTGCTTTCGGCAGCCCGGGCTCGGCGGCTCCTGATTGGCCGAGAGGTGCGCGCACCCTGCGCGTCCCTTCGTCGAACGTGGCAGTGAGGCGGGGCCCCTGGCCGGGGGGCGGAGCCGCGCCTGCGCCCCCGAAACCCCTCGTGTTGCATTCTGACTGGACCGCGTACCTCTAACTGGCACCGCCCCCGGGGCCGCAGGCCGGAAGCTGGGTGACGCCACTTCCGGCGCGCGTGCCGCCCGTGCGGCGCCTGCCTGGGAGTCGCGGGTCGCGCGGCGGCGGGGCCGTGCGGGTGCGGGACGCGGTGCTGGCGTGGAGCACGCGGCCGAGCTTCTCGCACGCCGAGCCTCGGGGAGGCCCGCGCTCCTCTGTCCGCCCCTTGCGCGCGGTCACTTTTCTTTGGGCCGCAGCTCCCAGGAGCCGCGGGCGGGGGCTCTCCCCGGGACCCCAGTTCGCGGTGTAGACGCCTGAGTTTGTGGACACGTTGTGTGTGTGTGTTAAAGATCTACTGGGACGAGCGAGGGGGACAGACTGCAGCTGCTGGCCCGGCCCCCAGCGGCCGCCGTGGCCAGGCCTGCTGTCCCCCGTGGGGCCCGGGCGCCCTCTGCTGCCTCCCCCGGCGGCGGAGCAGGGTGCCGGCCGGGTACTTGGAGAGCGAGTTTCCCGTCTCCCCGACCAGGACCTCCGCCAGAGTGGAGCCGGGCCGGTTCCCGCTGGCTCGCACCTGCTGGCGACGCTCCCCCGCGGGCCCGGGCCGGGTGCGGGCTCCCCCGCCGCGCGGCCGGCTGCCGGTTGCTTCCGCTGTGCCGCCTGGCTCCAACGTCTTTCCGGCCACCGCGAACGGTTTTCGCAAACCGCAACCGGCAGCCTGGGGTGTCCTCGCCGGGGCCGAGCTCGCTTCCTTTGCGTGGCCTCGTGGTAGCCTGGCCCCAGCGCACAGGGCAAGGCGTGAGGGAGGGGTGCTCACGCTGGACACGGGACCAGGCGCCCAGAGCAGGCCGGGGTCCCGGCAGCCGCGGCCGAGCCTCAGGCTGGTTCTGGGCTGTGTGCCCTGCGGTCCGGTGGCCATGGCTGAGCGGAGCCACGGGAGCCGGGAGCCTGACCAGGACTAAGGCCTGTGTATCACACGCTGCACAGAGTCGGTTCTTGGGGAGCTGGAGGGGAGGCCCAGAAACCCCCCCAGGCCTGGGAGGTGGGGCAGGTGCTGCTGGGGGGAAGCGTGCGTGGGCCCAGGGATCTTGCAGGGCTGCACCTCGGGGGTGGGTGCCCACGCGGTGGACAGAAGCGTCTGGGCCACGGGATCTCCAGGACGTCAGCCCGGGAGTCTCACGCTGAGAAGGCACCCGTGGAATCCTGGCTGAGCGCCAGTCCCTCGCCCGCCCTCTGCGAGAGGCGACAGGGGCAGCTCCTGGCACCCGGGGGTGTGGGGCAGTGGTGAGCGAGGGCCGTAGTGCAGGACGATGCTGGGTGTGCGGATCCTCGGGGGTTTCAGCCCCTTACCTAACGCCCACGGTGGACACTTGGCAGCCGTGGGAGGGCGGTGGGCAGGGGCCTGGGCACGCCTGGCTGAGGGGAAGCAGGAGGCTCAGGTTCGACTTGGGACCTGAGAGACACGTCACCCACTCGGCAGGTGCCACCCTGGTGTCCTGTGGCAGGGAGGAGCGGAGCAAAGTCCTGGCCGTTGGCAGTGTGCCTGGACGACCGGGTGAATGCTAGAGCTGGGGGAGCGGTGGAG
This sequence comes from Lepus europaeus, assembly GCF_033115175.1. Lineage (NCBI taxonomy): Eukaryota > Metazoa > Chordata > Mammalia > Lagomorpha > Leporidae > Lepus > Lepus europaeus. The sequence goes on along the minus strand of NC_084844.1, from coordinate 1,040,366 downwards.
CCCCGGAGCCCCCACTGTCTTCCAGGAAGCCAGCTGGGCCGCGGGCAGCGCCTGGGGCCCTGTGGGTGGGGCGGGGTGCTCAGCAGCAGCCTGCTAGGGCCTTGGCCCCCACAGCACAGGGCCTGAGCCTGTGTTGCTGCCGTTGGATAGCTCCTCATGGCCCCAGGGGACAAGCTGGGATGGCCGGGGTCTTGTGGAAGCCACCCCAGCACAGGTGTGGTCAAAGTGGAGGCCCCGGCCACGCCAGCCCTGCAGGCACAGCAGCTGGGCCAGGGTAACCTCAGGCCCCCAGACAGCGGCGATCTCACAGCGGCGTCAGGGCAGGGTTTCTGGAACTGGGTCTCTTCAGGTACCTGGGCCACTGCCCGCCCTCCCACCTGGGCAGGAACCCTCTCCCCCGCCCACTTCCTCCTTGGGCCCCTGTAGGCCCCTGGCTGTGGCCTCCCCTGCCTGCACCCCAGCCCCGGGTCTATCTCCTGGGCTGACAGGGCCAGAGGCTGGACCCCGTGCAGACTTCTGCCCCAAGCATCCCCATGGTTTCCCGCACCGTGGTCAACGCTGCCCAGGGACACCCCCACCCCAAGGATGGACGAGCAGACGTGGGTCCTCGGGGCAGTTTATTTCCCAGTTGGGGGAGGAGAAGCGGGGGCTCCTGTGGCTGTGGAGGCCGAGCCCGGCAGACGCCACACAGAGACTGGGGGGAGGCACGGGGACGGCCCCCAGCGGTGTGCACTTGGTCCCAGGTTCGTCCTGCAGGGTCCGGGAGGGCCCAGGACGGCACGAACAGAGGCAATAAATACTGCGGTCCGGAGAGCAGGAAGGCTCGGCCGCGCTGTCTGCCGGGGGCTCTGCGGGGAAGGGGTCAGTGCTGGCTGCTGGGACAGGGCAGGCAGAGGTGTGGGACGCCTGCCCCCCACGGGACAGGAAGTGCCTGGCGTTTGGCAACGTGGCTCGCCCCAGCGGCCGGGGGACAGGGGTCGGCTGGCCAGGCCCGGGGGCTGGGGGGCAGGGAGGTGGCACTGGCGCCCCTCCCCTGTCGCAGGGGCGGTGGGCGGGGCAGACACGGGGAGTGAATGGCAGCTCCCGGGACGCATTCCACACGTTAAGGCATCATGGTTAGACGGTACTGAGCGACAGATGAACTGGCCGGGAAATGGACGGGGCTGCCTCACGCACCCCAGCTCCCGCGCGGGCCGCCCCGCTCCCTCCTAAGGGCCAGGGCCGCGGGCGTGGCAGGGGGAGGGGACCTGGGGGGACACAGCGGGCAGGGGAGACTCGGGCCGGGGCCTCCCGCCCGGCAGCACAGGCAGAAGCAGCAACGGCAGACCACCGCGGGCGGGGGCCTGTGGGCGCAGGAGGGCCGAGGGGGGAGGGCCGCGGGGGGGGCCCTGTCAGCACTTCGGTGGGGGGGGGGCTCAGTCCTTCCACTCCTTCTTGATGGTGAGGTTCCACTCCCAGGACAGGTGGTCCGTCTTGTCGTCGTCCGTGAAGCGGGACCTGATGTTGTAGCTGCCGCGCGCCAGCATGCCCTTGGGCGCCTCCTCCATGGGCGTCAGGAACTCGTACTCCTCGGCCCGCGGCCCGTAGCTGCCCACCATGTAGTCGGTCTTGTCGACTGCGGGGCGCGGGGCGCCGTCAGGGGCGCGGGGCGTGGCCTCGGCGCCCCGCCCTCCCCGGGGGCGTGGCCACACGCGTCCCTCCCCTTTCCCACGGGGCGTGGCCGCTCCTGCTCCCTCCCAGGCCCGCCCCCTCTCGCCCCGGAGGGCGTGGCCACGCGCGCTGCCCCACCCGCACTCACTCTTGACGCCTTTCCTGTAGGTGTGCTGGATGTACTTCATGCCGGACACGATCTCTCGGTTCACCTGCGGGCACCAGGGCGGGGTCAGCGCGGTCAGCGCGGTCAGCGCGGTCAGCGGCCCCGCGCCCCCGCGCCGCGGCCCGGCCTTACCCGGAAGGAGATCTTTATCCGGTACTCCACGCCCTCCTTCAGCACGAACGACTGCTTCTTGAAGCTCTCCAGGTCTCCTGTCCGGGGAGCACACGAGCGCACTTCCGCCAGGGCCCGCCAGGGGGCAGCCCCGCACCGCCGCCTCCAGCGGAAGCCACAGGGCGGCAGCCAGCCCCACCCAGGGCCGCGGGCCCGCACTCACCGGTCAGGTCCAGCTCCAGGGGGCCCGGGGCCGTGCTGCACACCAGGGTCAGGCGGGTCACGACGACGTTCGGCACGCTGGGGTCTGGGGAGAGCCGCCGGTGAGACCCCCGCCCGCCGCGGCCGGCGCGCAGGCGCCCCGCGGCCACTCGCACTCACCCGCGGCCACGGCCACGCGGCCCAGCAGCGCCTCCTTGTACTTGCGCAGGCTCTCGTCGTCCTTGTCCAGCTCCTGGATCTCCTGGATGCTCTTCTGCGCCGGCGGCTTGTAGTTGACCGAGTGCTCGTCGTCCTCGTTCTCCGCCGCGATCTGCGCCAGCTGCTCGGCCGTGGGCTCCTGCTCAGCCATGCTCGCCGCTCGCCGCCTGGACACCTGCGGGCGCGCAGGGCTGTGGCCGCCGGCAGCCGCTCCGGGCTGCGCGGGGCGCTGACCTCCCGCACCACGGCCCGCCCGAGTCCCGGAGGGGCTGCGGCGCCCCCGGCCGCCCACCGGGCCGCTCCGGGCGGGGCGCGGCGCACGGACCGGCAGCGCGGGCCGGGGCGGGGCCCGCAATCCGGGCGGCGGGCGGGGCGGCGCCGGGTGCCGGGCCGGCGGCGCCGGGAGGGGGCTTCGCGCCCGGCCCCCTGCACGCGGCCGCCGCCCCGCCCGGGCCCGCCCCGCGCCGGCCGCCGCCGCAGCCCCCGCCCCGCCGAGACCCGCCGCGGGCGCAGGGCGGGGCGGGCGGACAAAGGCGGCTCCTCCCCCGCCCCCGCGGCCGCCGCCGGCGCGCCCGGCCCGCTGCCCACCCGCGCGGCCCCGCGGCCCCGCAGGGGCCACTCACCGGAGGGCTCGACCGCGTAGCTCTCGCGCTCCCTCCCGCAGCAGATGACGAACGTCGTCCGCCGCCCCGCCCGTCCGCCCGTCCGCCCGCCTGTCACTTCCGGGGTCAACGCGACTTCCGCTCTCGCCGGGCGGGCCGGCGGCGCTGCGCATGCGCGGCGGGAGCGCTGCGGCCAGGGTGCGCGTGCGCCGCGGGCGCCATCTTGCGGGCCGGGCCTCGTGGGCGCGTCCCGCCGGGCGGCGTGGTCCTCGAGGCGGGCGCCTGCGGGGCCGGGGCTCCGCGCTCGGCAAGGCGCACCTCGGCGGGGACACAGCTGCCCATGCGGCGGCGGAGCGCGAGGGGGTCGTGAGGACCCCCGGGGTGGACTAGAGGGGCCTGCAGCTTTTTCTTTCTTTAATCTTTGTTTGAAAGGCCGAGTTACAGAGAGGTCAGGTCTCCCCCCGCCGGTTCACTCCCCAGATGCACGGTCCAGGCCCGGTACTTGCGCGTCCCCGGCTGCCTCCCAGCGTGGGAGACACGAGGGCCTTAGCCCGCCCCCGCCGACAGTTCCCGAGGAAAAGCCCCGCTGTGCCCCGGCTGGGGCTGGGGCTGCAGTGACCCCCGGGTGGACCCCGCTGTGCCCCGGCTGGGGCTGGGGCTGGGGCTGCAGTGACCCCCGGGTGGACCCCGCTGTGCCCCGGCTGGGGCTGCAGTGATCCCCGGGTGCGGCCCCGCTGCGCACCGGCTGGGGCTGGGGCTGCAGTGACCCCCGGGTGGACCCCGCTGTGCCCCGGCTGGGGCTGGGGCTGCAGTGACCCCCGGGTGGACCCCGCTGTGCCCCGGCTGGGGCTGCAGTGACCCCCCAGGTGGGCCCGGTGTGCACCGGCTGGGGCTGCAGTGTCCCCCGGGTGGGCCCGGCTGTGCACGGGCTGGGGCTGCAGTGACCCCCCGGGTGCGGCCCGGCTGTGCCCCGGCTGGGGCTGGGCTGCAGTGACCCCCGGGTGGGCCCGGCTGTGCACGGGCTGGGGCTGCAGTGACCCCCCGGGTGCGGCCCGGCTGTGCCCCGGCTGGGGCTGGGCTGCAGTGACCCCCGGGTGGGCCCGGCTGCGCACCGGCTGGGGCTGCAGTGACCCCCGGGTGGGCCCGGCTGTGCACGGGCTGGGGCTGGGCTGCAGTGACCCCCGGGTGGGCCCGGCTGTGCCCCGGCTGGGGCTGCAGTGACCCCCGGGTGGGCCCGGCTGTGCCCCGGCTGGGGCTGGGCTGCAGTGACCCCCCGGGTGCGGCCCGGCTGTGCCCCGGCTGGGGCTGGGCTGCAGTGACCCCCGGGTGGGCCCGGCTGCGCACCGGCTGGGGCTGCAGTGTCCCCCGGGTGCGGCCCGGCTGTGCCCCGGCTGGGGCTGGGCTGCAGTGACCCCCGGGTGGGCCCGGCTGTGCCCCGGCTGGGGCTGCAGTGACCCCCGGGTGGGCCCGGCTGTGCACAGGCTGGGCTGCAGTGACCCCCGGGTGCGGCCCCGCTGTGCACGGGCTGGGGCTGCAGTGACCCCCGGGTGGACCCCGCTGTGCCCCGGCTGGGGCTGGGGCTGCAGTGACCCCCCAGGTGGGCCCGGTGTGCACCGGCTGGGGCTGCAGTGACCCCCGGGTGGGCCCGGCTGTGCACAGGCTGGGCTGCAGTGACCCCCGGGTGCGGCCCCGCTGTGCACGGGCTGGGGCTGGGCTGCAGTGACCCCCAGGTGGGCCCGGCTGTGCCCCGGCTGGGGCTGGGCTGGCAGTGACCCCCGGGTGCGGCCCGGTGCCCGCGGCCCCCGTCTGCTGCTCCTCACCAGGATCCAGTTCAGGGCAGCGCTGACTGGCACCGTGGCTTCAGCACCACTCGGGACCGGGTCCAGTTCTGGCTCCTCCAGCCCAAGTCCTGGGTGGAGTTCCCGGCTCCCGGCTCCAGGCCCAGCGCCAGCTGCTGGGGAGATGGAGGCGCTCCTGCCCCCCGCGGACGGGCTGGGGTTCCCTCAGCTCTGCCATCCCTGCAAGGTTGGGCTCCATGGATGTGAGCGACGGCCGAGGAGCCGCTGACCGGTCCCTGGAGCAGCCCGGCAGGGCCGCAGGACGTGGGATGAAGGCCTCCCTGAGTGGGCTTGAGCATCTCCGGCCCCCGCCCCAGGCTGCACTGCCCCCCCCAGGCCGGGCACTGCCTCCTCTGCTCTCCCCCCCCCCGGGGGGGGGCGGTTCTGGCTCTGGCAGGGATGTGGGCTGGTTCGAGTCCCGGCTGCTCCTCTTCCGATCCAGCTCTGCTGTGGCCTGGGAAAGCAGTGGAAGATGGCCCAGGTCCTTGGGCCCCTGCACCCGCGTGGGAGACCTGGAAGCTCCTGGCTCCTGGCTTCGGATCAGCGCACTCTGGCCATTGTGGCCAAGTGGGTGAACCAGTGGGTGGAAGACCTCTCTCTCTGCCTGTCCTCTACCTCCGATTTTCAAATTAATAAATTTTTTAAAAAACACCTTGATAAATGGATCGATCATGGTTCAAATAAAAACATTTCGTGCAACAGGGCCTGCTGTAAATACGTTGTTGCGAGGCCGAGAGCGGCTCTGTGTGCGGACTCTCAAAGCTCAGGAAAGCCGGAGGTGAAGCCGGGTCAGACACTCAACCCAGGTCTCCGCGTGGGTGGGGTGCGGGGACCCAGCGGCTCTGTCATTACCACTGCCATCCGGGGTCAGAAGCCAGAGCCGGGCTGGAGCCCAGAGACTCTGGTACGGGGCAAGAGGCCTTGGGCCAGAGGCTCGCCCAGACGGATTTGTTCTGAAAGGCGCTCACGGAGGGTTCACAACAGTTTTCCGGAAACTTCCGTCTTGGGTGCCGAGTCGCGCGTGTCCCCGGATCTGTGGCCTGGCCACGGGGCTGGGACGCCCTTGTGGCCTGTGGTACTAACGCTGCATTTGCCTCCCCGGTCACAGGTGGTCCCTGGGCGCCCCAGGGTTTCCTAACCCACCGTCAGGACGGGCACACCCTTGTCAACAGCGCTCCTGTCTTGCTTCTGACGAGAGGTTCGCCCTGAGAGGCAGAGGGCGAGCGCCCACAATGCCCCGGTGGGAGCCAGGAGTGGAGTCCGCCTGCTCAAGCCGTCGCCACCGCACCCGCTGGGCCGGACCAGGAACTCTGCTGTGGCCGTGGCCTCAAGCGACCTGAGCCGCTAGGCCAACGCCTGCCCCGTTTTTGCCCGTGCGTTGGAAGTGGAGCCAGGACTCAGGGGACTCGTGGGGGCCTCAGCACAGGTGCAGCTCAGCTGCTGCACCACCGTGGCCCCTCCCATCTTTCGATTTGTCTGAAAGGTGGGCGGGGCGGGGAGAACCTTCCCCAAATGGCTGCGACAGACAGCGCTGGGACAGGCCGGAGCCGATCCTGTGACTCTGTAATCCAGGACTCATGGGCCGGGGTCCCAGTACCGCAGCCCCCACCGCTGCCTCCTGGGTGCCCGTCGGCAGGAGCCGCGGTCCGAGGCAGAGTGCAGGGCGCCGAACGCCGGTCCCCCAAGGGCAAACCTCACCGCCGCACCAAACGCCCACACCAGCCACGCCATCCCCAGAAGAGACAAGTGCACGGCTGACTGCCGTCTGCTGCCCTCAGGGGTCAGCGCCGCGCAGGGCTTGGCTCCGCTGAGTCCTGACGTCCGCCTGCCCAGTTCCCGGCTGCGAAGCTCCTCCAGGGAAAGGAACCAGGGCTCCCTGGAGAAGCCGACAGCGGGCTGGGGCAGGGGACACAAGGACGTTCCGGAGGACGCAAAGGCACGGGAGGGACAGCAGGTGCCGACCCAAACTCACGGCCAGAGTCAAAGGACGCTGAGCAGAGAGAGAACACACATCAGCCTGGAACTCGGAACGGCCCTGAAGCCACACTCACGGGGACACCCGCGGGAAGGGGTGCCCCTCCCAGGACACACCCGCGGGAAGGGGCGCTCCTCCCAGGAACAGCAGTTAACTTCAGAACAGCGGAGACCCCCACCGGCAGCATGCAGGAGCCACCCGTGGGTGCCAGACTTACAGGGTCAGCTGAAGAGAAACACAAGGACCTCAGGGAGACACAGTCCTGCCTCTGTGGAGAACCCCCGCCAGCAGTCACCAGAGCCAGGCGAGCAAGGCCGTGGCACCACCAGCAGACACGGGCGGCAGCACCTGTTTGCTTCACTGAGCAGGGAATATCCCAGCTGCGGGGTCCAAATCACAAACGGGACCCTCGGGGTGGGTGCTGTGGCCGCCTACGACACTGGCATCCGGGCTGCTCCACTTCTGATCCAGCTCCCTACTGATGCGTCTGGGTAGAGGTGGTAGATGGCCCAACCCGCACTGTGGCATGATGGGTAAAGCCGCCGCCTGCAGTGCCAGCATCCCATATGGGCACCGGTTCTAGTCCCAGCTGTTCTACTTCCGATCGAACTCTCTGTTGTGGCCTGGGAAGGCAGTGGAGGATGGCCCAAGTGCTTGGGCCCCTGCACTCGCATGGGAGACCTGGAAGAAGCTCCTGGCTCCTGGCTTCAGATCGGCACAGCTCTGGCCATTGCATCCATTTGGGGGTGAACCAGCAGAGGGAAGATTTCGCTCCCTTTCAATAAATAAATCTTTAAAAAAAATTAAAAGAATTGGCCCAAGTACTTGGTTCCTCACCACCCACATGAGACCCGGATGAAGCTCCTGACACCTGGCTTCAGCCTGGCCCAGTGTTGGCTGTTGGGGCCATCTGGGGAGTGACCCAGGGGATGGAAGACCCCTCTCTCTTTTTCTAACTCTTTCAAAATACATAAATAAATCTTTAAGCCTGGATCGGATTTCTGGTTGCAAGTGGAAGACGATAAAGCTGCTAAATGGGGGGCATGGACCAGGCAAAGACCACACAGGCCACGGGGACAGCGGGCAGGCACAGTCAGGGCTGCTGGGAGCTGGCCAGCGCTCACGGCACACCCACCGGGCAGCCAGAAGGGGCAGGGCCAGCGCCGGAGCCTGGGGTGAGCGCCAGCTGCACAGGGCTGCTCGTGCTCACGCCTGCAAACCTGAGACCTGCGAGCAGCTGTGTGCTTCAGGACGTCCAGGCGGGCGCCACAGCACTGCCGGGGAACTAATTTCCAGGACTTCAGACAATTATTGTAGTAAAATTCAGCAGGAAAACACCTGCTGTGCACAGCCCCACTCCAGCGGCAATCCACGCCTCCTGGAAAGCGCACCGAATCCCCCGGAGGAGTCTTACCTGGAAACTCTAGTCAATCTAGACACAAATACAAGACAGACACAGAAAGACCGAAGATTACAAACAAACAAACTGCCAGGGAAGAGCCCAGGGAGGCCCTCCCAGGACAGCTGAACTGAGCAGCTTGCCGGAGGGGCTGTGGGGACGGCTCGGGACCCTGGAAGATCTGTGGCTAACTCTGCAGCAAGTTTTGTTTTGTTTTGTTTTTTCAAGATTTTGAAAGATAGGCCAGCGCCATGGCTTAACAGGATAATCCTCTGCCTTGCGGTGCCGGCACCCCGGGTTCTAGTCCCGGTTGGGGCGCCGGATTCTATCCTGGTTGCCCCTCTTCCAGGCCAGCTCTCTGCTATGGCCTGGGAAGGCAGTGGAGGATGGCCCAAGTCTTTGGGCCCTGCACCGCATGGGAGACCAGGAGAAGCACCTGGCTCCTGGCTTCGGATCAGCGTGATGCGCCGGCCAAGGCAGCCATTGGAGGGTGAACCAATGGCAAAAAGGAAGACCTTTCTCTCTGTCTCTCTCTCTCTCTCTCACTATCCACTCTGCCTGTCAAAAAAATAAAAAAAATAATAATAAAAGGCCGGCGCCATGGCTCACTAGGCTAATCCTCCGCCTTGCGGCACCGGCACACCAGGTTCTAGTCCCGGTCGGGGCACCGATCCTGTCCCAGTTGCCCCTCTTCCAGGCCAGCTCTCTGCTGTGGCCAGGGAGTGCAGTGGAGGATGGCCCAAGTCCTTGGGCCCTGCACCCCATGGGAGACCAGGATAAGCACCTGGCTCCTGCCATCGGATCAGCGTGGTGCGCCAGCCTCAGTGCACCTACCGCGGCGGCCATTGGAAGACCTTTCTGTCTGTCTCTCTGTCACTGTCCACTCTATCAAAAAAATAAATAAAATAATAATAATAATAATAATAAAAAGATTTTGAAAGACAGAGTTACAGAGAGAGGTAGAGTCAGTCAGAGAGAGAGAGAGAGAGAGAGAGAGAGAGAGGTCTTCCATCCGCTGGTTCACTCCCCAGATGGCTGCAAAGGTCGGAGCTGCGACGATCCGAAGCCAGGAGCCTCTTCCCGGTCTCCCACGGGGGTGCAGGGGCCCAAGGACTTGGGCCATCTTCCACTGCGTTCCCAGGCCACAGCAGAGCTGGACAGGAAGAGCAGCTGGGACTCGAATCAGTGCCCCTATGGGATGCCTGCAGGCCAGGGCCTCAACCCACTGCACCACAGCACCACCCCCTGTGGCGGATAAACGCAGGGTGAGCACCTCACCTGCATCCCACATCTGAACACCTGGGTCTGCCCCAGCTCTGGCTCTGGCTCCAGCTCCAGGCCTGGGCAGCAGCAGGTGATGGTGGCAATTACTGGTCCTGCCTCGGACCAAGTTCTGGGCGCCCGGCTCAGCCTGAGCCATCACAGGCACCTGGGGAGTGAGCCAGTGACAGAAGTTCTGCCTCTCATGTAACAACATCAGGTTCGAGTCCCGGCTGCTCCAGTTCCGATCCAGCTTCCTGCTGTGGCCTGGGAAACCAGCAGAAGATGGCCCAAGTGCTTGGCCCCTGCACCCACATGGGGGACCCGGAAGCTCCTGGATCCTGGCTTTGGGGGCCATTTGGAGTGAACCAGCAGATGGAAGATCTGTCTCTCCCTCTGACTCCTAACCCTAACCCTAACTCTGCCCTTCAAATAATGAAATCTTGAAAAAAGAAGGAAGGTTGGCCAGCGCCACGGCTCACTAGGCTAATCCTCAGCCTGCGGCACTGGCACCCTGGATTCTGTCCCGGCTGCTCCTCTTCCAGGCCAGCTCTCTGCTGTGGCCCGCGAAGGCAGTGGAGGATGGCCCAAGTGCTTGGGCCCTGCACCCCATGGGAGACCAGGAGAAGCACCTGGCTCCTGGCTTTGGATCGGCGCAGTGTGCTGGCTGTGGTAGCCATTTCGGGGGTGAACCAATGGAAAGAAGACCTTTCTCTCTGTCTCTCTCTCTCTCTCATTGTCTCTGTTTAAAAAGAAAAAAAGAAGGAAGGCGCAGAGCTGGCACAGGTCCTGACTGTGGGGCTGGCCCCTCTCTAGACCTTGGGTTCCCTCTCCCTCCGGTGGGAGGCAGGAAACGTGGCAGGAAGACGGCCCACATGAGGCTGTTAGACGTCCACCTCCGGCAGGACCGAGATGTGTAACTGCAATGCCGAGGCCAAACCCGAGGCCGTTGCTGGGCGCCTGGGCCACAAGGACCGCGCCCGTGCATCCGGTTCACCTTGAGAGCTTCAGTGATCACTCACACAGCAAATGATCTGGGTTTAAAAAATGTAAAAAACACAACAAAGCCAAAACTGCTTTCTTTCTGATAAATGTAAATTTCTAACAGAACAACATTTCTTAAAAAATAAAAAAAAGTTAAACAGAGTCACTCTGGCCCGGAGAACCAGACATCACACAAGAATGCTCACGGCAGACGGCCCCGCGCCCCGGCACGCGGCACTGAACAGCAGGAAGGCAGGACACGCCGCCACACGCACGGGCCCTGGCACATGTGTCCCATGATCCCACTCAACGTGCTGTGTCCAGCACAGGCGACCCCCAGACACACCGTGCAGACGGGTGCTGGCTAGAGGCTGGGGGCGGGGAGTGACTGCCCAGGTTTCTTTTGGGGTGGTGATGGAATATTCTGGGGTGAGTTCACAGTGCACACACTAACAAAACAAAGTCAACCACGAGGTCTCCGTGTGCAAGGAGTCCCCCGGCCGCCTGCAGTCTGGCCTACGTCCACCAGCGGCTGCTTACTTCAGAGCCTAGCTCAGGGTCCAGACCCGAGTGTGTGCTCCCCTGCCCCCCAGCAGAGCCGAGACCTAGGCCCTGCCCCCCCCAGAGCCAGACCTAGGCCCTGCCCCCCCCAGCGGAGCCGAGACCTAGGCCCTGCCCCCCCCAGCGGAGCCGAGACCTAGGCCCTGCACCCCCCGGCAGAGCCGAGACCTAGGTTCTGTGGCCCCCCACCCCGCGGAGCCGAGACCTAGGCCCCCCCCCCCAAGCGGAGCCGAGACCTAGGCCCCGCCCCCCCTGCGGAGCCGAGACCTAGGCCCTGCCCCCCCCAGCGGAGCCGAGACCTAGGTTCTGTGGCCCCCCCACCCCGTGGAGCCGAGACCTAGGCCCTGCCCCCCCCCAGCGGAGCCGAGACCTAGGCCCTGCCCCCCCCCAGCGGAGCCGAGACCTAGGCCCTGCACCCCCAAGCGGAGCCGAGAGCTAGGTTCTGTGGCCCCCCACCCCGCGGAGCCGAGACCTAGGCCCTGCACCCCCCAGAGCCAGACCTAGGCCCTGCACCCCCAGAGCCAGACCTAGGCCCTGCACCCCCCGGCAGAGCCGAGACCTAGGTTCTGTGGCCCCCCCCACCCCGTGGAGCTGAGACCTAGGTTCTGTGGCCCCCCACTCTGCGGAGCCGAGACCTAGGCCCTCTGTGCTCCCTGCACCTGCGGCCTACCTCCCAGAGCGCCCTCTGCAGGCAGAGCTCACTTTGTGCCCAGGGCAGGCACTCACACTGGGCCTCACTCCAGCATCCGGGCGTTCCCCGCCCTCCTCACTGCTGACCTGACCACACCGCCGCGGCTCCCCAGCTGACGCTGCCTGCACAGTCACCAGCTCAGACCTCACTCAGACCCACGCCGTCACCAGCAATCAAACCCAGGGGAGCCTGCCCTCAACCGTGTCAGGTCAAACACACGGGAGGGGACGGCTGAGGTCCGGACCGTCCGGCCGACCTCGGATCACACCAGCCAAGGCCAGCAGCACCCGTGCCCGCCGGCTCCTCTCCACGTAAGCCGGGACCAGTGCAGGCTCAGGCAGAGCTGAGCGTACCAGGACGCCCCCCCCCCCCCGGCTCCACTGGAGTCCCACGGGGCCGTCACCGCGCCACAGGCTTCCAGCCCCACTGGTGGCTCCCGCGGTGCCCCTGGACGTGAAGGAGGCACCGCAGAGTAACCGTTACTGCGTCCTCTCCCGCCTTGGACGACGCTGCCTCTGGGAAGGGGCCCCAGCAGCCGGGCCCGGCCCATGAGCCCTTGACCGCTCGTCATTACTGGGGTCCCCCTCCTTCCCTCTCACATGTCCCAGTTCACACAGAAAATTCAACGGCCACCTGGTCCCTGGAGGAAGGTTACAAACAGGAGGTGTGGCCCAGCATCCCGACCCACGGCCACGTCCAGGCACTCTCAGCCCGCGCTCCAGCGAGCCCTCCGGGGCCATCTCAGAGCGCCGTAGCCTCCAGGGCCACAGCACCAGCAGGCACCAACAGGGCGACGCCACGCCTTACGCAGCCACCTGGCGGCCTCCAGCCTCTCCCCTAGTGCTGTGAACAGCACGGTGACCCCGAGGTCAGCTCCTGTCCTGGAGCTCCCGCCCGGGCTGGACTCCCACTGCACCCGGCGCCCTCAGCCCGTCCCTCCCCCGGACACGGGCCTGCGCCAGAGCCGGCCCCAGGCCACGTCCTCGGGACAGCTTGGCTCCCACCAAACCATCTTCTTCCCACTCCCTCCTGCCCCAGCTGAGCCAGAAAACCAGCAATGCTTCCCCCTGCTGGTGTGGCTGAGGCCACGGCCACGCCACCCCTCTGCACCCAGAGGTGGCCCTGCCGGCGCGAAGCCGGACGCTCACGAGGGAGCTCTGGTCCACAGCAGCACAGCTGACGGCCACCGTCCGTCACACACCGTGAGGGGAGCGCCTCCACAGCACGGCCAGAGGACCCCTGCCGGCTTCCTGGTGCCGGGTGGGGCAGAGCTCAGGCCTGGACACACAGCCCCTCCCGTATGCCCGGCCCCTGCAGCAACCGACCGACAAGAGGCACAAGGCTCTCCTCCCTGCCCCGCTCTGCCAGTTTCCTGGGTCACTGAACACACACACAGCCAGCCCTCTGCACCCGAGGCCTCGGGCCAGCACGGGCCCAACCTAAGAGCTGCTCACAGGCGGTTCCTCACGCCAGCAGGGGCGCGGGAGGTGAAGCTGCCGCCCCGGCGCTGCCATCCCGTGAGCGCAGGTCGGGGTCCCGGCTGCTCCACTTCCCACCCAGCTCCCTGCTCACACGCCTGGGAGCAGTGGGAGACAGCCCAAGTGCTTGGGGCCCTGCACCCACGTGGGAGACCTGGACGGAGCTCCGGGCTCCCGGCTTCAGCCTGGCCCGGCCCGGGCTGCTGTGGTCATGTGTGGGAGCGACCGCAGACGGAAAAGCTACGTTGTCTGTCTAGCTAACTCTGCCGTTCAAGTCAATGAGATTTCACAAAAATGAAGTCCACAAGAGAGCGGCGCGCACACGGGAGGCCGTTTCCTGTCAGGACCTGAGCATCCACGGCCTATGGTGTCTCCCAGGGGACGACAGTGCACAAGGACACGGCCCCCTCCTGCTGCGCACCCTGGGGACGGCAGCACAAAGCCAGAACCGCTGCACCCAGAACGTCGCGAGGGAAAGGACAGCCCAGACCCTTGCGTCTGTCACGCGTGCCTCCCCCAGGTCACGCGTGCTCCTCCCCACCCCTCCCCCAGGGCACACAGCACGGGTGCGGTCACACATGCTCCTCCCCACGCCCCCCAGCTCCACCCCACCCAAGGGGCAGGTGCCGGACAGGACGCCAGCAGCCACGGCAGCCCCAGGGCAGCCCCAGGGCACGGACCAGGCGACACAGCTCTACACACGTTTCTATTTTATTATGGCAAAGGTGGAAACGCCACCTTTTCCACAACAGCAACCAGTAAAATTTATCCCAAAAATAACTCAGTACAAAACAGGTCTGCTCCAGAATTAAAAAAAAAAGAAAAAAACACCTTTACATGAGTTCTTAAATCCTATTTTAAAACATAAGAGAAACAAATGCGTCCTTGGCCACACAGCCCCGGCCGCCCCTCCCGCCAGCACAGGGACGCGGCGTGGGTCCGCTCTGCTCGCTCGCGCGCCTCCTTTAGCTGGTGTCCATCTGCAAAGAGCAACAGAGGGGGCGCTCACCGGGGCTCCCGCCCCGCGGCCCGCCGCGCAGGAAGACGCCCCGCAGGACTCACCCTGGCGTTGTAGGCGTCCAGCTGGGCGTCCAGCTCCTCTGCCGAAAGCTGCTGCTTGGCGCTCCTGCCGGTGCCTCTGCCCCTGCCGCGGCTGCCGCCACGCGTGCCTCTCCGGGTGCCGCCGCCGAAGGCCCCGGGGCCGCGGTTTCTGGTCATGCCGCCTCTGCTTATGCTGGGGGAAGCGGCGCTCGCTCACACACCGGCGGGCCCCCGCGCCCGCCCGGCCCGCGCCCGGCCCGCGCCTCACCTCTGTGCCGGTCTCCGCTGGGTGTCGATCTGTGACGTGACGAGCTGGATGTTCATGGGGCGGCCTGTGCGGAGAGCGAGAGGGGCCCGTTCTAACCAGCGGCTCGGAGCGCCCGCGGCTCCACGCAGACGCTGGCAAGGGCCTTCGTGCGTCTCCAGCGCCCCCGTCGGGGAAGTGGCCTGGAGCCTGGCGGGGGGCTCGGGCGAGGGCACCGCCTCGTCCTCGGGCTGCTCGGCCAGGTGTGGTGTCCGGGGTGCTCGTGGGCGGCCTGACGAAGACGAGCCGGTACCTTCGTCTTTACCACAGCCCCACACTCAGAGCTGTGCTATGGCGGTTCTGAGAAGGCTTCACAGAAGTGAGTCTTCCGGAAGGAGCTGAGGGGAGGGTGTACTTGCTGGATGGGGGTTCACAAGAGGTTGGTCCCGATGTGCGGGGCGGAATGGAAGAGAGAGACAAAGGGGCAAATGCAAAGTGTCCTCAGCCAGAGGGCAAGCCGCTGCTGCGGGACGGGGCCAGCCCACTCCGCGAGCCCGTCCTGGACTCACCGTCCAAGGGCACGCCGTTGTACTGCTTCATGGCCTTCAGCGCGTCCGCCTTCCGCTCAAAGTGCACGTCTGCCGTGCCCAGGCTGCGGCCGGAGCGGTCGTAGTGCACGGCCGCCTTCTTCAGCGTCCCGAACTCCGCGAACAGCTCCTGGGGCGGACAGAGCAGCTGCTGGCACGGCACCCAGGCCACAGCGGCTTCCGAGAGCGCCCGGGGCCCGGTGTCCGCGCCACGCTGCAGGTGAAGGAACCGCAAAGCCCGCCGAGAAACGGGAAGGCCGAGTCTGGCGTCGCTCCCAGCAAAGGCAAACTGACTGCGCCGAGGGGCAGCTCCGAGGGCCCCGCCCGGAGCCCCAAGGCAGATTCGGGCTCCCCTCTCCCTCTCCTCCTCACGCCTGCGGCCAAGTGCTGCGTGGGAGCCGCCTGACCCCAGGCAGGCTGGGAGCCGGAGAGGGAACCCAGAGTGGACACCCCGGCCGCGGGCACACAGCGGAAGTGCCAGAGACCACCTTAGGAAAAGCGGCGAGTCGCCGTGAGAGCTCAGGCCTCGCGCCCCCGCCGGGACCGGAGCCCAGGGAGCCCAGAACCGACCCAGCCGCCCGAAGGCGGACTCTAAACCAAGCTGGTGCCAGCGCCTCCGGGCTCAGAGGAAAAGAAAAAGGAGAGAGAAGGCGGCACCCAAGCGGGGGCGAGGCCGCGGCCCCTGACCTGGCCGGGGCCGGCGCGGGAGCGCCCCTCGCTGTCAGCTCGCCGCTGCGGGACTGCCCGGCCCGGCCCGGCCGCTTACCTGGATGTCGGCGTCCGACACGCCGAAGTCCAGGTTGGACACCAGCAGCTTCCCGCCCGTCTCCACGCCGGCGCCGGCCCCGAAGCCGCTGTCGAACAGGTCGTGCTGCCACTTGTCGGGGAGCTGCTTCGGCTGCGGGCGGCGGCGGGGCGGACGTGAGTCTCCCCGCAGGGCCGCCCGCGCCCCCACGCACTTCCCGCCGCCCCGCGCGCCCCGGCCACACAAAGACCCCAGGAGGCCCCCGGCGCGCGCGCCCCGCCGGCCTCCGCAGCGCGCACCCCCGGCGCCTCTCGCCCCAGCCGCCCCCGGCGGCGGCCGGCCCGGCACTCACCCGGCTGTAGGGCGCCGGTCGGTTCCTGCCGCCGCCGCCGGCCGCGCCGCGGGCAATGGCCGGCCGGTTCCGGAGGGGCCCGCCGCCTCGGTTCACGCGCGCGGCCGCCTGCGCTCCGCCGCCGCGGCCGCCCTGGGAGCCGGCCCGGCCGCGGCCCCGGCCCCCACCGCGGCCGCCCCGCTGGCTCCGGTTCAGTTTGATGATGTCGTCCAGAGACATGTCCATTTTGTCGGCCATGGCGGGCGCCGAATCGGCCTCAGCTCGATCCCGCGCGTCAGCACGCCGCGGCGTCACTTCCGGCGGCGCGCGCGGACTTCCGGCGCCGCGGCCTCGGCGCGGTCGCTGATTGGCGGCGGGCGGCGGCTGCGCGCGCGGGGCGGGCGGGCGCGTGCGCAGTGCGCGCGGGGCGGGCGGGCGCGGACTGGAGCCGCCGGCCGGGGCCGCGGTCGTTTTTATACCTTCCCGCGCGGACGCGGGCGCCGCCAACGGAAGGGCGGGGCGGCGCGCGGTCAGGTCGCGCAAGGTGCGAGGGCGCCGGGGATTGGGGCGGCCGTTGGGGGCGGGGCCCGCCGGGCGGGCGAGGGGTGGGGTCGCGGGGTCTGCAGGCGCGCGCGCTCCCTCCCGGCCCGCAGGCCCCGGCGCCATGAAGGTGAAGATCAAGTGCTGGAACGGCGTGGCCACCTGGCTCTGGGTGGCCAACGACGAGAACTGCGGCATCTGCCGGATGGCGTTCAACGGCTGCTGCCCCGACTGTGAGTGCCCCGGAGGGCGGCGGCGGGAGCCGCTGGTCCCCTCCGCCGCTGCGCGCGAGGGCCAGGGCCTGGGACGCCGCCCGGGTCTCCCCGGGGGCGCAGGGCCGTCGCCGCTGCCTTCTCCGGACGGGAGGAGGAGGCGGCCGCACGCCGGCCCCTGCACCGGGAAATCCCGGGCAGGGGCGCCCGGGGGCTGCGCGGAGCAGCCCCCACCGTTAGGATTTACTTATTTACTTGGAAACCTGAGTTACGGAGAAGCAGAGGGGGAGAGAGGTCTGCCATCCGCTGGTTCGCCCCCCTAATGGCCGCAACGGCCGGAGCTGTGCCGATCCAGGTCTCCCACGCGGGTGCAGGGGCCCAAGCACTCGGGCCATCTTCTACTGCTTTCCCAGGCCACAGCAGAGAGCTGGGTGGGAAGTGGAGCAGCCAGGACTCGAACCGGCGCCCATACGGGATGCCGGCGCTGCAGGCGGTGGCTTGACCCGCTGTGCCACAGCGCGGGCCCCTTACCTGTGGGCTTAGTTTTTCCTTGCACCCTGGCTGGAGAGAGATCTCATCAGGAGAGATCACCCCTTGATGGGTGGGTGGGTGCCGGGCTCTCCACTCCCTCTTGTTGTGCCCCGGGCCCCCCCCCCCATGCCAGCCCTTTGATTGGCTTTTCCTGGTAGCAGAGATTAGCAATTGGCTAATTCAACCTTTTAAATTGCTCTGAAGGGCGGGACACAGCCCGAGGCGAGGACTTGCACCTTTTGGAGCAACCTTGTTAAGGGAGTCCTCGGGAGGCTGACCGGGAGGCTGACCGTGCCCAAGTCTAACCATGCAGCAGGGCCTGCTGGCTGTGGCCGCAGCCCAGAGGGACCATCGCTAGGGCAGGGCAGACCTTGGTCCGCAGGGACCCCTGCCTGGGTGTGACCCAGGCCCTTCTCCGTGGCCAGAAGTGTGGTTCCAGCAGATCGGAGGTGGGAAGGCCCCAGGGGTCCTAGTGGGGCAGGGGGCAGGTGGTGGGCTGTGAGCCTTGGCCCTCGGGGGCGTCCCCCCTGCACACAGCCAGCCCTCCCAGCCTCACCTGTGGTACTGCTGGCCAACAGACACGCAGTGTCCCCAGGGCCCCGCTGCGCGCCCTCCCCGTGTCTAGGGACTTGGGTCTGGAAGGGCTCATGCTAGACCCGGCACTGTGACCTGCTCGGCCAGGCCAGCGCGCAGGTGTCCGGCTTCTGGGAAGGAGGGGACCACGCTGCCCGCCAGGTTTGCCTGCAGGGAGAGGGGCAGGGCCTGCCGTGGGCGCCACCTCGCTTCCCTGGGTTCCCAGTGAGCCTGCGACGGGCGGCCCCTCACTGCGTCCCCCACCCCTCCCACAGGCAAGGTGCCAGGCGACGACTGCCCGCTGGTCTGGGGCCAGTGCTCCCACTGCTTCCACATGCACTGTATCCTCAAGTGGCTCAGCGCGCAGCAGGTGCAGCAGCACTGCCCCATGTGCCGGCAGGAGTGGAAGTTCAAGGAGTGAGCCGGCCTCGGCGCACCCAGCACCGCCGGCAGCGCGGACCCGACCTCAGCAGAACTCATTAAACAGCCTGGCGAGCCCTGTCTGCGTCTGGAAACGCGGGAGTAAACATCCCCCGGAGGCCCCGGCAAAGCCTGAGTCACAGCGCAGGCGGGAGCGGGAACACAGGACCAGACAGGGCCTGGGGCAGGGTCCCTCGGCCCCTCCCTTGTGGCTGCCGCGACTGTGGACTGAGCCGGCCGCTGGCTGGGGCGCTGACAGTCCCCCCCCCCCCCCCAGCGTAGGCAGCAGCGTCCTAGAGCTGGGACATCGCCAGGCGCCGCCTCCCTGCCCAGGGGCACAGCGCTGAGGGGCTCCACTGGGGGGGCTTGGCAGCTGCTGCAGGCTGTGTCCAGGGGCCCCTGCTGGCTCCGCCCGCCCTGGGGACTGCCCCTCACCAGGCACAGCGTGGGCACCTGCAGGGCCACCCGCCAGGTGTGGCCCACTCTGGGCTCTGCAGACGCACACATCTGGTGCTCACGGTGCAGCTACACAACCTTGGGGCCTGGGGCAAGTGCTGGGAAGTGAGGGGCACCCACCCCGAGGGGTCAGGGGGTTTGGGCCGCTCTGGGGCTGAGCACGCCCTCAGGTGTGGGCTTGGGTTTCAGCCTGGCCTGTGCTCCCCTGCCCCTTCAGGCTCTCTAACCCCGAGCCCCAGCCGGGTCCCCGCTCGCGCTGGACGTGGCTGCCGCCAGAGCCCACACTGGTCTGCTTTCCCAGGCCGTGCACGAGGGGCCCCTGCAGGGTCCTCCCCGTCACCCCCTTGTTGCCTGCCGGAGCCCAACCCCTCCTCGCCCACGGCCTCCACAAGCTTGGGGCCTGGCCTGCCAGCGCAGCCGCCGTGTTGGCAGAAGCTCCCCGCGTACCCCCAGCTGCGGGCGCAGCGCTGCCTGGCCGGCACTGCTCCCCTTGCCCGCTGGGCGCCTGCCAGGCTGAGCGGGACCTGAAGCCCGAGGTCGGCCTGGGGTGGGGGAACCACCCCCGCTCCAGCGCTCCCTGTGCCTGAGGCGCTCGCCCAGCCGCCCGCCGCCTCTCCAGTCTGGGGAGGCCCCGTGCGTCCTTCGTCCTCTGCGCCGCCCACGCGGGGCCCTGCGCACACAGCCAGCTCGGGCACCTCCCCCCACCTCACATAAAAGCTGGCGGCTCCGAGCCTCATCCCCACCGCCTGCTGCTGCCGCCTGCCTGCCTCCCCATGACCTGGCCCACTACGCTGGTGGCCGCCGCCCTGGCGCTGTGCCTCCTGCTGCCTCCGCCTGGCCATGCGTGGTACCGGCCAGCTGCAGGGCCTGGCCACTACACGGTGGGCCGTGCCGCGGGGCTTCTGTCCAGCTTCCGCAGGTCCCCGCACGCACGGCGCTCGGAGCTCCCCAGCCGGGCAGGGGCTTCTGTGGAGCTGCATCCCAGCCTGCAGAGCCTGGTGAGTGTGGGTGTGGGGAGTGTGGGGGTGAGGGGTGGGAGGCGGTGCGGGCGCCCTCCTGAGCCTCCCCCCTCCCCAGGCCCTGTGTGTCAAGGATGTCACCCCAGACCTGCAGAGCTGCGCACACCTGCCTGCGGGCCACGGGACCTTCCAGTGCAAGGCTGACGTCTTCCTGTCACTGAGCGCCGCGGGCTGCCCCCGCACCTGACCCCCACCTCCCCGCGGAGGCCCCCCCCCCGCCCTGTAGTACATGGCTAAACCAATAAACAGGAGTGAAGCTGCTTCCAGGGAGTTGCTGCCTGCAGGAGCCCCCACCCGGCCCTGCCTCCTGGGTGGGGGTCTGGCCCCCCCAGCCTTCCTAGAAAGGCCGTACAGGGGTGCAGGCGGCACCTTCGCTGCAGAGCCTCGAGGCCCCTGGCTTCTCTGGCCGGACAGCCCAGCCCCCTTTCCACACCCAGCTCCGGGACCCCCTTGCTGGGGGCGGCACATCCACTGGCTTAAACCTGGCCTGGATTTCAAAGATGCCCCCTGACTGCCCCAGAGGGTCCCCCCAGCGCCTCCACTCCCACAGTCCTAAGCACTGGGCATGGGGTTTGGGGGTGGGGGAACTACCCCTCAGCCTCCCCATCTCCCTCACCGGCTCTGGCCCTGGGGCCCCTGTCTTGTCCCCACTTCTGCCGGAGCTGAGCCCCGAGGGTGGGGAGCAGGAAGGGGAGTGGAAGGGCCTTAGAGTCCCATGCCCAGCTGCCTGGGGTGGGTACACTGGTGGCAGGCCCACCTTCCCGGAGGGGAGGGAGCAGGCTGCCCTGGGCCTCTCCACGCTGGGCATCCCGCAGAGCCCACAGCCCCACGCAGCACTGCGCACCAGGCTTTATTGGATGGCACCAGAGATGGATGGCAGCCAGTCAGGGACGGGTGGCAAGGCTGGCAGCAGGCCGAGCGCGTCTTCTTGGAGCCAGGCACGGGTGCCGCAGTCTGCACCCAGGGGCTCCCCGGGCAGAGCCCTCTGCCTCCACCCACAGCTGGCGGGTGGGCATCGCCGTCCCAGGGGAGAAGGGGGTGCAAGCGCCTCTGCTCCTCCCGCCTGGGCTGCTGTGCTGGACGGGACCCTCTCCGAGGGCCTCCCCACGGGCACTCCAGGCAGCCAGGCCACTGGAGGGTTCCAGGAGCCGCAGCCTGGGCCTCAGTCCCTCTCCCCGGGGGGCTGTGCCTCCTGCTGCCTCCTGGCCTCCAGGAAGGCCAGCTCCTTGGCTTCTTTCTTCTGGTTCCGAGCCTCGTACTCCAACCTGGTGGACGGGCCGGGGTGAGCTGGGCAGGGATCCCGCCACTGGTGCCTCCACAGCGCCCCCCCCCCCACACCTGGGCAGCCCTCACCTGTCCCACAGCGCCCCCCCACACACCTGGGCAGCCCTCACCTGTCCCACAGCGCCCCCCCCCACACCTGGGCAGCCTCACCTGTCCCACAGCGCCCCCCCCACACCTGGGCAGCCTCACCTGTCCCACAGCGCCCCCCCCACACCTGGGCAGCCTCACCTGTCCCACAGCGCCCCCCCCCACCTGGGCAGCCTCACCTGTCCCACAGCGCCCCCCCCCCCACCTGGGCAGCCTCACCTGTCCCACAGCGCCCCCCCACACACCTGGGCAGCCTCACCTGTCCCACAGTGCCCCCCCACACACCTGGGCAGCCCTCACCTGTCCCACAGCGCCCCCCCCACACCTGGGCAGCACTCACCTGTCCCACAGCGCCCCCCCACACCTGGGCAGCCTCACCTGTTCTTGATGATCCTTTGGACAATGAGGTCCGTGGTGAGGTCGTTGCCACTGTCGATCTGACAGAAGATGCCCCTCCTCTTGGGCTCCTGGGGGCCAGAGCGGAGACGAGGACCTTTCCTTAAAGCAGGGACCTGCTGGCTGCCCAGCCCCGGGGCGGCGGTCGCACCGTGTGTGCCCGTCTCCAGACACGGTGACGGCCAGCACCCACCTGGTAAGGGTCCGAGCCGTCCCTGTCGGCCACAATCTCTGTCTTCCCGTGACACACCAGGTCCACCTGGGGGAGGAGTGGGTCAGGGCGCAGCCGCCACTGACCACAGCCCAAGGCCAGCCTGGTCCTCCCCCCGCACCACGCGCAGGCTCACCTTGAAGTGAGCCAGGAGCTCAGCCGTGACCGCGTACGGGGCCCCGATCACCACCTCCGCCACGTACTGTGGAGGGAGGGCACAGGCCACTCAGTCCCACCCGGGCCAGGCCCGAGGTTGCAGAGTAGCTGGGTCCCTTGGGCCCCTCGGGGACTGCTAGGAGCCAAGGGCATCCAAGTGGCCGTGGGCGGGCACTGTAGGGGCCCAGCCCCGGCAGCCGCACTCACCCGGCAGGCCAGCACACTCAGGGTCCGCTCGTGCAGGTTCATGATGGGGTAGTTCTTCCCCTTGTAGCGATTGACCTCCTAGGCGCAAGCACGCGGGCTCAGCCTGTGGGCTCTGGCAAGCTCCCGCCCAGCTGGCTCTCACGGGAGGACACTGGGGAAGGTGCCCACCCTCATGGAGACACCCTGGGCAGGAGGGTGGACCCCTCCGGGGCTCTGTGGCCCAACCTCTTCCGGCCATCTCTGCCCAGTGACCCCAGGGCAGTGACCTGGTCAAAGTGCAGGCCAACGATGACGTAGGGCCTGTCCGCCAGCCGGTGCACCTTCTCCAGGAAGTCCACGTGCCCGATGTCTGCCCCAGGTTAAGAAGCGAGAACAGAGGAGGAGCGCAGGCAGGCGCCTGCTGCCCCCGGCCTCCCCCAGCCCTGGCCACTGTGTGCGCGTGTGGAGCAGCAGCCGGCAGAGGATACGGAACAGGTCGAAGGCGCCGTCCACGTAGATGACCGTCTCTCCTGGCTGCGGCTCCTTCCCGGAGGCAAACTGGATGATCTTCTGGGAGGTCTGCAGGAACTGGGACACCCCCGTCCAGGGGCTGCGCCCCCCAGGGCACTGCAGGCCGAGAGAGGCACCGTCAGCAGCAGCGGCCTGCAGGGTGCCTCCCTTCCCCAGCCCCACCGAGGGGCCCTGCCTGTCACAAGTGTGGGGTGCTGGGAGCAGGTGCACGGGGCGCGGCGGGCAGGCCCAGCTCAGAGCCGTTTCCAGGCTGGCACCTGGCATGGGGTGGGGGCAGGGACAGCTACCCCCAGGCCAGACGAAGCCCCTCCACGGTGGAACCATGGCTCCGTGTGTGGCCACGGCAGGCACTGCGGTCAGCACCACAGCCCAGCGACCAACCACCAGGAGGAGGTGGGGACGCAGCACCCTGAGGCCACTGGTCACCTGGGAGACTTCTGAGCAAAGTGTGTCCCCGGCGGGTGTCGGGTGGGGGGGCTATAAAGGGAGAGAGGACCAGGCCACTGGTTAGCGGCCACCTGTCTGTGGGCAGTCCTTGCTCCTCTAAGCAGTGGCCGTGGCAATGGGCCTGCTGGTGCACCTCCTACCTGCCCACCCTCCCTCCTGGCGGGCGTCCACCAGCTGGCCGTCAGCATGTGGGAGGGGGCCGGGTGCAGCTCTGGGTTGACCTCTCCCCCGGGAAGGTCAGGGTGTGTGGCAGGGAGCCCCGCGCCCGATCCCTGCCCGCCAGGCCCACACTCACCTTGCCGAAGCTGTCTGCGTACTCCCGGTACTCAGAGGACAGCTCCTGCACAGAAGGGCAGAGGGACTGGGGCCTTCAGAGCGGCTGACCCCAGGACTGGGGGAGCGGAGGGCAGGGGAGGGCGGAGGGGGCTCACCTGGCTGCTGTGATGGGCCTTGGTCACCAGCAGCATGCGGCCCACGAGGTCCGTGGTGGACACGCCCTGGGTGCGCCTGCACTCTCTAGGGGACAGAGTGGGGCTGGGCTCCCACTGGGAGGCCACCCTGAGCTGCCCGCGCCCTGCCCATGCCCCGCCTCCCAGCAGCCTTGGAGCCTGGGCCGTGGCTCCCTCTGGTCCCAGCCCTGGCCCGGGAGCGGCAGGTGCCTCACCTGTACCGCCCCGCCTGCTTCACCTCCTCGTAGGTGTCCCGGCCGTCCACGGTCAGCGTGATGTCGTCTGGGGGTGGTGCACACAGCACGAGGGTTCTCAGCCACACACCAGGACCCTCGGCCCCGGCCCGCCCTCCTGCTGGTTCCCCAGGAGGCCCCAGAGCTTTCTTGGATGCACAGAGGGCTTGGTGCCCCCACCCCGAGTTCTGGTCCCGAGCGACTCACTGCCGTGGACACAGAAGTCACAGCTGTACTTGTCCAGCGTCTCCAGCGTGGTCACGTAGGGCGCCGCGGGCACCACTTCGTCCACCCACTTGATGGCCTGCACCATCTTGTACCTCTCCTCCTCAGTGAAGACGGGGGGGCCCTTGTGCTTGGCGATCTCCTCTAGGTCCGGGGAGAAGCACGAGGTGACCCCTGCGCCCTGCTGGCCCCACTCCTCCCTCAGGAGGCCGTGGCCCAGGACCCGGCAGGCTCCGCCCACGGGGCGCTCTGCCCACACGGGGCTGGGGATGCCTCCTGCATATGTCACAGCTTCTGTACCTGGCCAGAGTCCCAGGAGTTGGGGGTACCCCGGGCACAGAGCACTCGGTCCCTGCCTATCTTGGGAGCCAGGTCAGGGGTTCAGGGCAGTGGGCAGCACAGCAGGGGCACTGTGTTCAGGAATCGCACTGCTCGCCGGCTGGCCGGCCCCCTCTCTAAGCCCTGGCACCCACAACTGCCCTCCAGGAAAGGACGTCCTGGCCCTGCTGCTTACCGTCTGTGTGCACGCCCACGACCAGGTAGTCGCCCATGGCCCGCGCCTGGCGCAGCTGGTTCGAGTGGCCATAATGCACCATGTCATAGCTGTGGCGACAGACGGGGTGGGCAGGCCCTCAGCTCTCCACGTCTGGACACCCCAGAGCTGGGCCTGGCAGGGGTGCTGGGACACCAAGGCCTGGCGGGGGCACGGGCTCTGGCCCACCCTGCGACCACACTCCGGGCCCCACATCTCCCCTGGCCACATACACGAATATTCTAACACCACTGGAGCTGAACTCCGTGGAGCCGAGACGGCCGGCCGGCCCTGGACAACACACGCAGCACGAACCCCAGGCCCAGGAATCCTCGCTCTGCAAACCCGGCTCCCTCCCAGGTGGTCCCAGGAGCGGCACCACCTGCCTGCTCTCCCCCACCTGCGCCTAGAGGTTTTAGCTTCAAGTCCACACCTGGTCACGGGGGAGCCTTTTTGCTGTGGCTTTCTTTCTTTTTTAAATTATTTACTTAGCTTTTCAAAGGGCACAGTGACAGAGAGAGCACTTCCATCTGCTGGCTCACAACGCCAGGAGCCCGGAGCTCCATCCGGGTCTCCCACGTGGGTGCAGGGCCCGAGCACTCGGACCACCTTCGGCTCCTTCCCAGGCGCGTCCGCAGGGAGCCGGCTCGTAAGCGGAGCGGACAGCGGTGCAGGTGGCGGCTTAACCCGCTACGCCGCCCCCTCCGCTCTGCCTCCCCCCAGCAGGTGCAAAGCTACCTCTGCTGTTCCAGGGAGGGGGCGCAGGCCCTACACGGAGCCCCCGCTCCGCACCCTCCGGCCCTCCACCGCTCCCCACACACCCCAGGTAAGGCAGCCGCGCACTGGCCCGGCCAGCTCCGGCTCACGTGCCCGCGGGGCGGGCTGGACCGGGGAGAGCACGGCGCGGGACGAGGGCGGAGCTGGGTCCAGCCGCGGTGGCCGAGCAGCACAGGCCAAGGTCAGAGTCCGCGACAGGAGGCCTGGCTCCTGCTCCCCAGGCGACTCCAGGCGCGAGAAGGAGCGCAGGTCGGCCCGAGACTCCGCGGGAGCCAGGCGCCGGCGCCCCACCTGCCGACAGCCCCGACGGCGCCCCCTGTCGGCCTCGCCCGAGAGCACCGCGGGACACGCGGGAGCCGGAGCCCGCCGGGTTCCAGGTCTCCCGCGGCCGGGGCCCCTGCCGGGCCTGCCCGCGCCGCCGTCGCCAGCCGGGCCCCGGGGATCTGCGGCCCCGCGCCTCCCGCCGGCCGCCGCAGCCGAGTCACGTCCTGGGAAGGGCCCGGGCCCCCGGCAACCGCCGGCGCGTGACTCCCGGAAAGAACCCGCCCGCCCTCCGCCGCTCGCGCTCACCAGCCATCGCACCACACCCGCACGGCGCGCCGGCCCCCTGGGCCCGACCGCTCGGCGACCCCCGCCGCCCCGTGCCCGTTGCGGATCATGGCCCGTAGCACCGGCGCAGCCCTGCCAGCTCCCGGCCGCCGCCAGCCCCCGCGGCCCCGCCCCGCGCACGCGCAGCTGCCGTCACGCGGGCCTCACCCGCCGCGCTGGACCAATGGCGCACGCCGCCAGGCCGGAGCCACACCCAGCCCCGCGGGCCGCGCCCCCACCCACCGCACGCGGCCAATGGCCGGCGTCGCGCGGCCCGGGCCCCGCCCCCTCGCGGCCCTTCCGTCTCCGCCCACTCCCAACCCCCGGGGCCGCCTCCGCCGCGGTCCGTCGGGGGTTCGCTCGGAGAAGCAGCCAGCGGGACGCGGGGAAGGCTGGAGGCGTTTAATGGGGGCCAGAGTCCGCAGAGCGCCCGGGCTCCGGCCCGCTGCGTGACCGCAGACCGGCCAGGCTGCAGCCAGCGGAGCGCGCGCCTCCGAGGCCGGGTCCGAGTGGCCGCGGCCCTCCCTGCGGCTCCGCCTGCACGTCCTCGTGGGACACGGCCGCGTGGACATCTGGACGCCGCCCCGGGGTTCCGCTCGGCGGCTGCGGCCGCTGCAGGGCGCTCTCCGTGTCCGCCGAGGCCGGCTACGTCACTTTCTTCCGTTTGGTGCGCTTGGCGCAGCCCCTG
Source organism: Lepus europaeus (assembly GCF_033115175.1). Lineage (NCBI taxonomy): Eukaryota > Metazoa > Chordata > Mammalia > Lagomorpha > Leporidae > Lepus > Lepus europaeus. Next base: position 1,013,742 of record NC_084844.1, on the reverse strand, counting down.
CCGAACCAGCCCCCGAGGACCGGGGCCGAGCTGGGCGGGGCGCCGCGGTCCGCCGGCGGGGCCTCCTCCCGGCTCCTGCACAGCGGCTTCCGGCTGTGGCTGTCCTCCTCGCCAGCTCGCAGCGGCGTCGCCAGGGAGAAGATGGGGTCCTGCCACCTACCGAGAAGGGGGCGCCGCGTCAGGCCGGCCGGGCGCCCGGGGCACGCCCCTCCCGGCCCCCCAGCCTCGCCCTCCTGCGCGTCGGCGCCCGCAGGTCCGGCCTCGTCGGGGCTCAGCGTGCTCGGTCAGCGCCTCCGTCCAGCGCTGGCCCACCTCCCGCCTGCAGGGCTGGGGGCGCGCCCACCGACCCGCTCCCTTCCCGGCCTGTCTAGGCGGCGTGGCCTACACACTACACCGTGGAATCATGTGTTGATTGAGATGCAGAACCACAGATCAGAAACTTAAGATACAGAGAAGCACTTTTAAAAGAAATGAGCTAAGTTAATGTGAAAACAAAACGACAGCACACGGCAGGCCCACAGGACAGACACCACGAACGTAACATACAGGATTGCCAGGCCCCGAAGGTGAAGGGATCCTTAATCTCTTGAACCCTTTGATTAAAAGAAGTTACTGATTTCCCCTATAAGACCCTGGAAATTCACAGAGAAAAAAAGTGTAAACTTTTCACTCAATACACACACCGCGAGCTCCGCGTTCCGTTTGCTTAAGCTTCCCCACACAGCCACTCCCGAACCACGCCACGGCCACGGCCACGGCCACACCCCCTCGGACCTCTGCAACCGGGCGGTCTGGGAGCAGGCGGGCAGCAGCTGGGGCGGCGCCCCACCTCGGGCTCCACGCTCGCCGCCAGGGTGGGGCACAGGGGCTCCTGGGCGACCGCCCCTGGCCCCACACTCGCTGCCAGGGTGGGGGCTGCACAGGCGCACAGGGGCTCCTGGACGACCGCCCCGCCCCGGCCCCACACTCGCCGCCAGGGCGGGGCCTGCAGAGGGGCTCCTTGGCGACCACCCCCGGCTCCAAGCTCGCCGCCAGGGCGGGGCCTGCAGAGGGGCTCCTCGGCGACCACCCCGGCTCCACGCTCACCGCCAGGGAGGGGGCTGCACAGGCGCACAGGGGCTCCTGGACGGCCACCCCCGGCTCCACACTCGCTGCCAAGGGCGGGGGCTACACAGGCGCACAGGGGCTCCTCCGCAACCACCCCGGCTCCACGTTCACCGCCAGGGCGGGGCCTGCAGAGGGGCTCCTCGGCGACCACCCCGGCTCCACGCTCACCGCCAGGGCGGGCCTGCACAGGCGCACAGGGGCTCCTGGGGGCCCCGGCTGGGTCCCTTCTGGAGGCACCGGGCGCAGAGACGGCAGCGGGGCTGCACGGCGGTGCCCACTCACCTGCTGTAGGGGGGGATCTCCAGGCCCAGCTCCTGCATGAGCAGCCCCATGACGTCATCACACCGCCCGTGCAGCTTCAGGGCCGCCCCGTCATCCTTTGGGGTCCACTGTGGGCAGGGAGGGCAGTGAGGAAGTCGCCGCACTCCTCCCCAGGGGCCTCCCTCCGGGACACGTGAGCCTGCTACGTCTCTGACTTTTTTTTTTTTTTAAGGCATTTATTTCCATTTTTATTTGAAAGGCAGGGAGGAACCGGAGAGATTCCATTTGCTGGTTCACTCTCTGAACGCCTACAGTCTGGCCAGGCTAACACCAGGATCCCAAAACGCGACCTGGAGGTGGCAGGGGCTGGAGTAAGAGCCACCAGCTGCTGCCCGCCAGGGTGCATGGGCAGGAAGCCCGGCCAGGCCCCCGGGTCAGGTGTGCAGGCCTTGGAGCAGGCCCCGCCCTGAGCACCTGCCTTACCTGCAAGTTCACGATATAGAGCTTGGGCCGCCGGCTAGGGGGCTTGGTCATGCACCAGAGCCGTGGGTACTTCTTCAGAACCTGCACAGACGGACGGACAGACACAGCACATGCACGGGATGCATGGCTGCAGCAGCAGGGGTGCGACCCCAGCCCGCAGCTCTCGGGCTCTCAGCGCCTACCTTCAGGCTGGACCCTAAACACAGGATGGCGTCTGCTTTGCTGGCGGCCTCAGTGGCTGCCTCCCAGTTCAGAGGCTGCCCCAGGGTCCCCCGCTCCCCGAAGTGCACGATGGTGTCGCGGAGCTGGGTCCCGCACTTGTGGCAGGCCCGGCCGGTCTGGTGTCGGTGGAGGGCGGTGCGCTCCGTCACGTCAAACACCCGCACGTACTCCCTGTTGGGGACGCAGGAGGTGCAGACCTGGGGGCGGACGACAGGCTCCAGTGAGCGGGGGCGCTGGTTCCGGCCCGGCCCACCCGCCCTCGCGACTGCTCACCTCGATGTACATGTTCCCGTGCAGCTCCGAGATGGCCGAGCGCGGCAGCCCGCTCCGCAAGTGGAGCCCGTCGCAGTTCTGGGACACCACGTGCTGCACCTGCAGGGGAGCCACTCTGAGCCCAGCGACAACCCTGACCCCACAGGAAACCTCGGGGAGCTAAGCTCACGGCAGGCCCAGCCCGCAGAGTGCCAGGCCTGGAGCAGCCTAGGGGCAAGCGAAGCGTGCGTCTGCGACGCAGCTCGGGGCTCCCACAGGGCAGGTGTGGCCACTGCCCAGATCCACGCTCACTCCAGGGCCTGGGCAGAGGGGGACCCTCCCCCTACTCGCTGGCTCCCCGTGCCCGGGAGGCTCTCAAGGGCCATGGGGTGCAGCGAGGGAGGAGTGGCCTTGAGCAACCCTGGGCCAGGATGCCCTGGAGGGGGTGGCTCCCAGGAGGGGCTGCAGTTCTGCCTTGGGGGTCACCATGCACTCCTCCCACAGAGAGGGTGCAGCCACTCCCCTGAGCCCGAGGCAGCGCCCGGGGTCCTGCGCCCACGCCTGGGCTGCCTGCCAGCCCCGTCTGGCTCTTACCAGCTTCTGCTTGTGCAGTCGGGCGATGCTCATGTGAGTAAGGGTGGGCTCGGCCTCACTCAGGTCGGCAGCGCTGCCGGGCAGAAGGGAAAGTGGGGTGAGGACCTGCAGGCCTGGGGGCTTGCCTGCTCCACCCACGCAGGCCGGCGAGCCGAGCCCCTTACCTGACGCTCTGTCCCTTCTGAAGCAGCGTCCACACGCCGTTGGGGCCCCGGTAGTCTGGGATGCAGGCTGCCTGTGTGCTCAGAAAAAGATAAGCCCAGTGGGCCAGCGGCACTGCCGGGAGGCAGAAACCCTGCAGGGGGGCGCCAGACTGCCCACCGGCCTGAGCCCCAGCAGCTGCACCCCGGTACGGCTTCCCTCCTCACGCTCCTCCCGGGCCCCCGTGCCCCGAGAGCCGCCACAGCACAGTGCCGTGTCTCGCACGGAGGGAGGACTGCACAGGGCTCTGAACGGCCCCTTCCCCGCCTGAACAATGACAGGACGGCCTGTGCACCCACCCCCTGACATCGCCCCGTCCAGCAAAGGACACAGAAGACTGCCAGGGCCCCTCCTGCACAAGCCCCATCTCCCCAGGCAGCCCGAGCTCTGAGAAGTGCCCACCGGCTCCAGGGGCCCCGACACTGAGGTCACACCGCCCAGCCACAGGCTGCTTTCAGAGGCCACCGGGCTTCGGCTCAAGAACGCCGGGCTGGATCGTCCCACTCGCGGTGGAGACGGGAGCCCCCGTACACGGGGCTCCCCGTGCCAGGCTCAGCAGGAAGCGCTCTCTAGTACCCTGGGCCCTGGCCTGTTGGTACCCACAGTGCCTCCCCCTCCACCTGCGGGCCGCCCCCGTCCAGCAAAGCTCCCACTGCCCCATCCCCCGTCGTCGGCGGCCCCACGCCCTTCTCCCCTGCTGCCTGTCCGCCTCCCACTGCGGACAGCTCTGCCCGCACACCCGGGCCCGCAAGCCGAGTAGCGCCGCGTCCAGCGCGGTCAGTGTCCCAGGAGGGGGCGCCCCACGCCCGCCCCCCGGCGCTCCGGTCCAGCGCGACCGGGCGAGTGTGGGTCTGGGCCGCGCGCGCCTCCCTACCGTGCTGATCCCCGCGCCCGTGTAGACGACCAAGTGCTTGGAGTTGCGCACGGCGGCGGCCAGCTCCCGCACCTTCCTCCGCAGCTCGTCCGGGTCGTCACACACCTGCGGAGACGCGAGCCGCTCAGCCCGCGCCCGCCGCCCCGGCCCCGCCCGCGCGGCCCCGCACTTGCCTCCTGCAGCCGCCGCTTCAGCCCCTCCCGCCGCCGGCGCCGGCCCTGCAGCTCGGTCACCAGGTCCTCGCTCTCGGCCAGCAGCCGGCTCTCCTCGGCGCTGCGCTCGGCCGCCGCCTTCCGCAGGATGCGGGACACCTGCGGGCGGGCGGGCGGGCGGTGAGAGGCGGCCCCGCGCGCAGCGGGCGCGGGTACGGCGTGGGCGGGCGGCCTACCTGGCGGAGGCGCTCCCGCTGCTGCTCCTCCCGCAGCCTCCGCACCCGCTCCGCCGCCTTGCGCTCCGAGCGGCCCAGACCCCCGGCTGCCATCGCTCCCCGCGGAGACCGGCGCTTCCGGCTTCCGCTTCCGCCTCGCCGGCGGCCGCCCGGGGCGCATGCGCGCGCGCCCCGCCCCGCCCTTCCTGCCCCGCCCGCCGCCCCGCCCCCAAGGAAGCACCTGCCAATCTCTTTTTAAAAGGTGTTTATTGATCATATACAAAATAAAGAAAACCTTATATATCACAAACATACACTATGTACAGCAATAAATACCGGCGGCCAGGCCCAGGGCCGCCCCTCCTGGACAATAACTTAGCAATAAATACTGCGCGGGGCCCCGGGGACAGGCCCACCCCCACGCAAGCCCCACACCCACTGCGGGTCGCCTGGGCACCTCCCTTCCCTAGCTCTGCATCAGCCCCCCACCCGCCCTGCGGACCCCAGGACACCCCCGGTCACCTCTCCCGGCTTCGGCCCTCAGCGGGGGGTCACCATCAACCGCACGGACCCCACATGGCCCGCACGCGCAAGCAGCCCTCGTCCTGCTGCCCAGGGTCACCGGGAGAAGGCTGTCCACAGCGACTGCGCTTGGTTAAAGGCTTCAGGGACTCGCGAACTGAACGGGTGGGAGGAGGGGCGGGCAGGGGCTGGGGCTGAGGGGAGGGGCCGCGCTCTGCCATTCCAGCTCAGGCGCGCAAAGCCACCCCGGCTCTCAAAGCTGCTGCCGCGGGCGTGCAGTGGGAAGCGTGCAGCCGGCCCAGCAGGTGCCACGCGCACAGCCCAGAGGCAGGAGGGGCCCTGAGCCCCAGACACACACGCCTGCCTGCGTGGCACCGACGACACAGTCTGCTCTCCCACCTGCCCCGAGACCAGACAGCCAGCAGGAAGCCGAACCTGTGCCAGGAGGAGTCACTCAGTGGCTTCTGGGGGGAAAAAATCGTTAATGTGTTGGTTCCTTTCACCAAACCACAGCCTAAAAAAATAACTCACAGGATCCCAGAGCGGAAATGTGCAGCGGGCTGCCCTGCCGTGGACGGGAGTTCTGGCCAAGCGGCCGCTCGAGAGAGGCGGCAGCAGGAACAGGGCCTGACCACCACCCCAGAGCGATGGGCCCCGACGCCGACCATGGGGGGGGGGGCGCACAGACCCACTGAAGCCAGCAGGGAGCCCGGGCCACGCTGCCCGGGGAGGACTGCCCTGCTCCTGGGACATCGACGTGTCTGTCCGGGATCAGGAGGGGCCGGGGCGGCGTCAGGCAGGAGGGAAGGCGCGGGTTAGGGTTCACTTGGCGGACAGGTTCGGGAGGCCCGGCCTCGGCCGCAGCCCTCCACTCGCCGTGTCGGGGGGAAAGGTGAGAAGAGAGAACACAACACCCTCACGGTGGGAGACAGACCCAGCATGACCCAGGACACACACAGCCACGCGCGGACACAGAATCTACTGCCGAGAAATCAGGGTGAGGGGAGAGGGGCTGCAGTGAGGGGACGGGAACCAGCGCGCGGCCTCGCCAAGCCCAGAAGCCCCCGTGGGCCGGATCAAGGCCCCGCGAGCGCACCCTGCCCTGCTCTTCTTCCTCACTCACACCCTCCCTCCCGGGCCGCGGCTGCAGGGACACCAGGGGCCAGGCCCTGCTCCTGCAAGGCTCCCCCTTTCCTGCGGATTCCAGCTCAGGGCTGCCATGCCTACCCCAGGCCCATGTCTGGGCTCCAGCCACACAGAGGCAGACCCGGGGCTCAGGACGCCCCAGCGACTCTGTGGCAGCCAGCGCTCCCCTGCTCCGCAGGTCACCCTGGGTCTATGCAGGGGGGCCTCCGAGCCCCTGGAGCCAACACACAGGGGCCTGTCGGGACCCAGGGGTGGACGGCACGGGTGGCCCTCCAGGCTAAGGCGCCTCTGCCTGCCAGGTGAAACCTGAATGGTCAGCTTCTCATCTCCTGTGCCTCCCAGGGGTCCAGGCTGTCCCAGGACGATATCGACAGCCCCGGCCAGAGGCCCACGTGGCCAGACGGGGCTGCGGCCTTTTCGGGTAGCACTCTGGGCACCCCCGCGCCCACGGGAGCTTGCTGAACCAGGCCTGGAGGCCGGCAGCTTCGGCCGAAAGCTGGGCCAGGCAGAAGCACCTGTGAGAGTCCAGCCGTGACCCCTGGAAGACACAGGCCCCGCAGGGAGGTGGGAGGAAGGTCCGTGGCCCTGAGCTGCCGGCACGGACAGGCAGAGAACAGGGACGGGACCCAGCCCCGAGCTCACAGCCCTTGTCTGGCCCTGGTGGCGATGCCCAGGCCCTAGGGGTGCTCCAGGCGGGGCCCACGCCATGCTGCCTGGAAGCAGCGCCCGCTGCGCACAGTTCAGGAGAGGTGGTGGGCGGCCCCCCAGGGAGGCCAGGGGCAGGGCCAGGGCTGGAGCCCAGGCGGAAGACAGCCAGGGGCACCCACGGTGACTCCCTGGTCCCGGCAATGCTGCCACCCAGGGCCAGAGGTGTGGAAGCAACACGGTGGGGGAGACCCCTTCCCCCACCTCACGAGCGAAGAGGCCAGGCTGGCGGCCCTGGCGCGGCCCTGGCACGGCCCAGGTCCAGCACGTCAGCAGAAGCAAGAACACAACCAAATCCAAAAAACGCACACGGAGAACGCACAGGACTCACAGGTCAAAGGTCACCAGGAGCACCAGCACTTGACGGCGGCACAAAACCTCACCAGGCACGGACGACACCACGGCACCGGCAAGAGACGGAAGCGGGGAGGGCGAAGGCGTAAGTCACTTTCGGTACAATTGCAAAAGATACCAAAGAGGGCGGCCCCGGCGGCGGCGCTGCGGCCTTTTTTTTTTTTTTTTTTTTTTTTGTCTTTTTTAAAACTAAGTTTTATAAATAATGTCTGATAACTCTGTGTATATAAAAACTAAACTCCAACAGCCACAAAGAGTTGTCCGTAAGTTTACAAGAAAGGGATTTTTTGTTTTGTTTTTTCTTTTTTTAAACTAGCAAAGTTTCTGTTATACTTTCTTCCTTTTCCATTTATATGGTCAAATGTTCTGACTTTTTTTTTAAAAGACAGTTTTATAAATACTCTGCAGCTCTTGTTTTTCTTTAACTTTTAAACATATAATTTAATAACTTCGTAAAAGGAACTTCTCTCTTTTAAATAAAGGGCTATCTAACCACACAAACAGCTCATGTAAACAGTGACACGGACCCAAGGCAGGACACAGGACACGCCCTCCACACACGCGCACACCACTGGTTTGGTCTTGCTCAGTGCAGGGGTCAGGTGCCCGGGCTGGCAGCCCACCACTCCCCGGGCAGAGCCCACCTCCGCCTGCCGGGCCACACCGAGCTGCCCACGTGGGCCTGCGGAGAGGAGGGCCCCCAGCACCCTTCTGGCTGGCAGCCTGCGGGCCCTGAGAAGGGAGGGCAGACAGCAGCCCTGCCCACCCAGGGAAGCCCACGCTGCCTCCCCCCACACCCCGTCCACTCCCGCAGGGCCAGCTCTGGACTCCAGGCCCGTGCGACCTCGGCACAGAGGGGGCTGGGGGCGCCAAGCTGACCAATCGCAACGCACAGAACACACGACGACAGGAGATCAAAGGGGCTCAGCCCGGCGCCCCGGGGGTGCGGGTTGTGCTTTGCAGGGAGGGGAGGGGCGAGGAGTGGGGGAGAAGGGGAGGGGAGAGGGGCAGGGCAGGGCTGCCGCCGCCACGCGTGCCTGGTGGCCCCTGGAAGACCCGCTGGGCAACGGCGCGCGTCCCTACGACCGGGCGTCCGTCTTCGACTTCACTATCGTGATGACGCTGGTGGCGGCCACTTTGCCGGGGACGAGGGGCCCCAGGCCGGCGGCCAGCGGGCCCCGCGCCGGCGCCACGGGGCTGCGGGCCACGGTCCTGGCGAAGCTCTGCAGGGCCTCGTACTTGGAGCGCAGGGCGTCGAGCTCCAGCCGCATGCTGGCGTTCTCGGAGGCCAGCTTCTCCACCTCCTGCTGCAGCTCCGCCTTCTGCCGCTCCAGCTCCTCCTTCTGCGTCACGCGCTTCACGCGGCAGCTGGCGGCGTAGCCGCGGTTCTTGAGCGTGCGCCGGCGCTGCTTCAGCTGGATGATCTCCTCCTTGGACAGGCCCCGCAGGTGCTGGTTCAGCTCCCGCACGGACATGGTCACCAGCTCCTCGTCGGTCAGGCTGGTGCCATTCTCGCCCGGCTCCCTCTTCACCTGGGGGCCACAAGGGACAGGGTCACAGCCACGCACAGGCGCCCGCCCCCCCGCCGCCCTGGCCCAAGACGCCCCCTCCCCAGCGGCTCACCTTCAAGGCCTTGTTTCCTTTACTGGGGGTCGTCATAACCCGGGGGGCACAGCGAGCAGGCACTCTGCAAGGCAGGGGGCAGTGGTCAGGAGCCTCTCCTCCCCAGGGGCCCAGGCCCTGCCCACTCCCGGCCGCTTCTCCTCTCCCAGGGAACCAGGGGCAAGACAAAGGGGCAGAGGGAGGTGAGGAGCACCGAGACACAGGAGGGGCAAGCCCAGGAGGAAGCCGGGAGCTTTAAAAATAACCCCAGCGCTGCCCCGAGCTCGGCTGTTCCTGGCCAGTCACGCTGACTCAGCACATCGCGGCCCGCCCTCGCTGCCGGCACTCCCGAGGCCGCCAGCCAACAGCCGCCCAGGAGCCCCGCTGCTGGGGCCGGGGGGCCGGGGAGGCTGCCGGGCCACAGCAGGTGGGGGCGCCTGCCTGTGCATCCTAAGATCCTACCTCCCACAGCAGCAAAGCCCCTGCTGTCCCCACCGGGAATGGGGCAGGGTGAGGGGCCTCCCAGTTTCCCGGGGACCGCTAGCTGGGAGCGGGTCATCCAGCCTGGCTCCCATGGCGGGATGAGCTGGGGAGCCCCACACCTTGGAAGCAGCGACCCGACTGAGAGCCTAGCCTGAGGCCCTCCAGCCCGCTCTGTCCACCTCCTGGCCCAGGGAGTAACCACCGTGTGGCTTTGGGTTGCAGCTTCCTGCGCCCCTGCCCCACCCTGGCCAGGGCGTTTCACAAGGGCCCTGGGGCCTGCTCACTGACGGGCAGGTCACCGGCTGCTCTGTGGTCCCCTGCCTGGGCCTGCACCCACAGCCCAGGGCCCAGACCGCTCCCCCGCCAGCTGCCTCTGAGTACCACACTGCACTGTCCGCTCTCTGAACCCCTGCCAAGGAACCTGGAGCTCCTCACCCCAGGAACCCCCTCCCGGAGCCCGCCCCTCCCACTGCTCTCCAGGTTAGATGCAGGCAGGTAAACAGGTGGGCGGGGAGGAGGGCCACAGTCTCCTGGCCGGCTCACCCCACCAGGCGAACCACAGTGTGGCTGGCCAGACGGCCCATGTTCCCCAGGGGTGGAGACCCCGCTGGAGCCAGGCCTGGCCAGGAGTCCGGCTGCAGGCAAAAGGCAGGGTGGGGCCGAGCCAGGACCCCAAGAAGGATGGGGATGGGGTGCCCACAGCTGGAGGTCAGGAGGCCTGCAGGCCGGCCCCGGCCCTCACTGCTGCCTGGGCATGGGGGTGTCCCTCCCCCACGACCACACAATGACAGCGGCGGCTTCCTGAGGGGACCACACAGAAAAGTGCCGAGCGCGGCGCTGGGCTGGGAAAAGTGCCTCCTCAACAGATTCCGCCCTCTACAGAAGGCCTGAGCTCAGCACAGTGCAGCCAGGCGCCTTCCGATCCAAGGTGTGCACGCGTGTGCGTGTGTGTGCGCACACACCGTGGGGGAGGGCCTCGGCAAAACTGGCGCCTCCAGCCTTCCAGGCACAGAGGGGCCCCTGGGGACGGCGCAGAAGGCTGGCTCAAGGACCTGTCTGAGCCAGAGGGGGGTCCCGGAGGCTGCACTGAGTGGAAGGCCCCCCAGCCCATCCTCTCCATCCTGAGGGCTGCTCAGAGCTAGAGCTGCTGTCCCCTGCTGCCAGACCCACGGGGGACCCTGGGCCACCCACTCAGCTGAGAGCTAGGAAAGGAAAGGGGGTGGGGCAGCTCCTGCCCTTCCTCCAGGACCAACTGCCCCTGGGCACCCTGCCCGGCACACTCCAGTGGCCACAAGACCCAGGCCGGCCGGCCCCGATGCCCTGCTACCCCCACCCGAGCCCTGCAGCTCCATTCACGCCAGAGCACGCGTGACCGAGGAGCCTCAAGGAAGCCCTTCCAGGACCCCGCGCAAAATCGCAGCCCAAGACCTGCCGGAGGGTGAGGCACCGACACCAGCGCGCCGTGCTGCGCGGTGTCTGGGTGCGACCACGCCACGGCCACGAACCCTGGGCAAGGGAAGCAGTGGGAAGGTGAGCTCTGTCCGCCTCCCTGGCCCCCCAGACCGCACCGCAGCCACACCACCCTCGGGCCTCTTAGCTGCCAGCCCACACACCACGCTGAGACCCCTCCTCGCCGGGGACAACCCCTGGGTGTCTGGGACCCGATGCTTCCGCCTGTGCGTCCACACTAACCCACCTGCTGCACCCCAAAGGACGCATCCTGAGCTCCCGCCGCGGCCCGCTCACTGGCTCCCCTGCCAGGTCCTGCTGCCTCCTCCCTGCCCTCCCCTGCGGCCCCGGACGCTCACTCCTCTCTTCTGAGCCCAGGGGCTGCCCATCCAGGGGCTTCCAGCGGCCAGCTCGGCCCACCAGGCCCCTCCCCTCCCGTCACCCCCAGCTGTTCCCCAGTTTGGGGAACTGCCCCGAACGTGGGCCCAGCACCGATCTCGCCAGGGGCTCGACCTTCCGCCCCGCAGGAAGCCCGCAACGCGGCCGCGGCCTCCGCCTGGCCACGCCGGCCTCGCGCTCATCCTCACGTGCGCCTCCCCCGCGACGGGCCGGCCTCTCCAGTCCCGAGGCCCCGCGCCAGCAGGAGCTCCGAGTGACCTCATGCTGATGACTCAGCAGGTCGCGGCGCTGGCACGCGAGCCGAGCCCGGGCCCGCGGGCAGGGTCTTCCCGCCGCCCCCGCCCGGCCGCCGGGGCCCTGCGCGCCGCGCGCGGCCGCCACGCACCTGAGGAGCCGGCGGCCGCGCCCCCCGCCGACCCCGGCCCCGCCCGGCCCCGCCCGGCCCCGCCGCCGCGCCGCGCCCCGGGACGTCCCGGCCTCGCCGCGCGGGCTCCGCGCACGCCCCGCCCGGCCTCCGCGTCGCCGGCGGGGCGCCCGGGCTCCCGCGGCCGGGGCCGGCTCCCGGCTCCCGCGGCAGGGGAAGTCGAGGCCCGGCCCGCCGGAGGGCGCGCGGCGCGCCCAGGCCACGGCCCCGCCCCGGCGCGGGCCCCGCCGCCGCCCCCGCCGCCCGGCCCGCCACACTCACCACACTGCGGGCCCGGCGGGCCGAGGCCGGGGCCGGGGCGGAGCCGCGCGCGCTCCGAGGCCGCGCCGAGCTGGGGCGGGCGCCGGGGGTCCGGGCCCGTGGCTGGGGGGGGTCTCGCCGCCTCGCGCGCCGGGCCGAGCGCTCTGCGAAGGCCGGGCCGGACCAGGCTCGGGATCCGCCGCCGCCGCCGCCGCCGCCGCTCCACAGACGTCACATGATGTTTGGTCACGTGGGCTCCATTCATGAAGCGGCGACGCGGCCGGCCGGAGCTTAAAGGGGAAGGCGCGGCGGCGGCGGCGGCGGGGGCGGGGCGCGTCGCCCTGCGCCTGCGCAGCCCGGGCGCCGTCGCCCCTGGCAACGCGCGCCGCGCCCGGGCGGCGGCGGGGGCTCGCGGGACTGTCCGGGCGCGCGCCCTGGCCGGCCACGCCCCCGCCAGTCCGAGGTCCGGGTGCTGACCGACCCCGGGGAGCGCGAGCCCGCGCCCAGGGGTGCAGGGCGCAGGTGCCGGCCCCGCTGCGCGCCCGCGAGGAGTGGACGGCGCGGGCCCTGCCCCGGGCCGCCGGCGCCTGTCTAGAGCCCGGCCCCGGGTCCGCGTCCGCCCTCGCTGTGGGGAGACGTCGCTGCCGGTCGTTCCCACGGGAAGTCGCCGCGCGGCGGGGTGGGGGGCGCGCTCGGCTCTGTTCCCTGCTCAGGTGCACAGCCAGGCAGGTGAGGAGGTGCGGGCGCCGCGGAGGGGCCGACAGGAGGACCTGCAGCTGCTGTGCGGGGCCGCGCGGGGTCCCTGGCGGGGTGGGGTGTCCACGCGGGACGGCGCGACTTGTAAAGCCTCGGGTTTTTCTGTAGAAAACGCAGCGACTCACCCCACAAGTGCGTCCCTGGTCTCAGAGCTTGCTCCTCACCCCTCCTGGACGCTGGGTCCAGGCTCCGGGGGGAGGGGGGGCAGCCGGGAGCCGGGTTCGCGGTGGGAATCGGAGCTCCGTGGCCGCTGGTCTGAGGCCCGAGGTCGTGGGCAGGGGGCTAGTCGTGACGGAGAGCCGGGTCAAGACCCGTGTGTGCCCTCGCTGCTCTCTGTGCTGGGAGACGCTGGACCAGGACGCCAGGGGCCACCGCTGCTGACAGCCCAGGCAGCTCGCCCTCCCCTGCCGCCGACCAGTGCGTGGGAGATGCCTGGGACGCTCATCTCATCTCCGACTCAGTTTTGCTGCTGGACATCCGTCCACTCCCCACCCCCCCACCCCCACTCAGCAGCCGCAACAGGCAGGCATGGGTGTGGCCACCGGGCCACGGGAGAGGCCAGTGGGGGCCGTAGGTGCTGGGACTGCTTCCTGTAGAGAGAGAAGCCCTGGGCCCTGGGGTCAGTTCTGAGAGCAGGCAAGAGAGGGACAGGTGCCCACGCTCTGTCCTGCGGGGTGCAGGGGTCCAGCTGCCCTGTGTGGTGCTGGGTGGGGGGCTCGTGTCCTGTCACTGGAATGGCCAGCCAGCCAGGACCTGACTCCGGTGCAGCTCCAGGGCCTAGGGGGCCCAGCCACGCACGTCCCCTCATCTGTCCCAGAACCCCCTGGCAGACTCCCCACACAGGTCCTGGACACTTGTCCCTGAAACACTGGGGCAGCAGAGTTTGGGCCACGGCGGATGAGGCTAAAGAGCTATTGTTGAAAGATGTGTCTGTTTGAAAGGCAGAGAGGAGAGAGGCCTTCCATCTGCTGGTTCACTCCCCAGACAGCCACACAGCCAGGGCTGGGCCAGGCCAAAGCCAGGATCCCGGGACTTCGTCTGGGTCTCCCGCGTGGCGGCAGGGGCACTTGGGCCATTACTCGCTGCTTTCCCAGGTGCATTAGGTGGGAGCTGGATCAGCAGCAGCACCGTGGGGACTCCCAGCCCTTGGCCACGGGTGCCAGCACCGCCCACTGCACAAGGCCGGCCCGGGGCTGTTCTGTCCAGAGCGGCCCTTCATGCACAGGGGCCTGGAGCCTCGCTGTCCACGCAGGCGTCCCTGTGAGCGGCTTCAGGGTGGGAGGCCTTCACCCCCTCCGCTGGGTCCTCCAGGGACACAGCAGCCACAGCCTGACTCTGCCGGGAGGTCCGGGGCTCAGGGTCAGAGCCAGGGTCACAACACAAGGTTCCCTCTGGGCTTTCCTTGCCCAGAGCCTAAGCCAGCCTGGCCTGAGGCAGAGCGCTCAGAGGTGGGCAGGGCCAGCACCCAGCCAGGCAGACCAGCAAACGGGCAGCAGCTGGACCGAGCAGAGGGGCAGCTCTTCCACCAGGCCTCCCCAGCATACTGGACAGGGCAATGAGACCCATTCCAAGCTGTGTCCTCTTACATTTCCAAGGCAGAGACGCAGGGACCTCCCACCTGCTGGTTCACTCCCCCAACGCCTGCAACAGCCAGGACTGGGCCAGGCCGAAGCCAGAGCTCAGAATTCAGTCCAGGTCTCCCACGTGGGTGACAGGGGCCCAGGTACTGGAGCCGTCACCTGGGAGCTGGAATCAGAGGTGGAGCCGGGACTCGACCCAGGCATTGCCAGCAGTGACCCAACCGCTATGCCGAGCGCCTGCCTCTGTCCTGCCTGATTGTGGCGGGTGGCTTCCAGGTCTAGGAACGGCCCCCTCAGCCACCGTCCAGCTCGCCAGTGGCCAGGACTCTGCCCACCGTGAGCACCCAGTGCCCTGCGGGCCCCTCAGCCCGCAACGCTCAGCGAGTCTGGCCTTGGCTGGAGGGGAGCAGTTAGGGCCCGGGGCAGGCATGTGGGCTGGAGGGGAGCAGTTAGAGCCTGGGGCAGGTGTGCGGGCTGGGGGGGGGAGCAGTTAGAGCCTGGGGCAGGCTTGCGGGCTGGGGGGGAGCAGTTAGGGCCTGGGGCAGGCATGTGGGCTGGAGGGGAGCAGTTAGAGCCTGGGGCAGGTATGCGGGCTGGGGGGGAGCAGTTAGAGCCTGGGGCAGGCTTGCGGGCTGGGGGGGAGCAGTTAGGGCCCGGGGCAGGCGTGCGGGCTGGGGCTGGGGGGGAGCAGTTAGGGCCCGGGGCAGGCGGCCGGAGGCCAGCAGTTAGGGCCTGGGGCAGGCGTGTGGGCTGGAGGGGAGCAGTTAGGGCCTGGGGCAGGCATGTGGGCTGGAGGGGAGCAGTTAGAGCCTGGGGCAGGCATGTGGGCTGGAGGGGAGCAGTTAGGGCCCGGGGCAGGCATGTGGGCTGGAGGGGAGCAGTTAGGGCCCGGGGCAGGCGTGTGGGCTGGAGGGGAGCAGTTAGGGCCCGGGGCAGGCGTGTGGGCTGGAGGGGAGCAGTTAGGGCCCGGGGCAGGCGTGTGGGCTGGGGGGGAGCAGTTAGGGCCCGGGGCAGGCGTGTGGGCTGGAGGGGAGCAGTTAGGGCCCGGGGCAGGCGTGTGGGCTGGGGGGGAGCAGTTAGGGCCTGGGGCAGGCGTGTGGGCTGGAGGGGAGCAGTTAGGGCCTGGGGCAGGCGTGTGGGCTGGAGGGGAGCAGTTAGGGCCTGGGGCAGGCGTGCGGGCTGGAGGGGAGCAGTTAGGGCCCGGGGCAGGCGTGCGGGCTGGGGGGGAGCAGTTAGGGCCCGGGACAGGCGGGCCGGAGGGGAGCAGTTAGGGCCTGGGGCAGGCATGTGGGCTGGAGGGGAGCAGTTAGAGCCTGGGGCAGGCGTGTGGGCTGGGGGGGAGCAGTTAGAGCCTGGGGCAGGCGTGTGGGCTGGGGGGGAGCAGTTAGAGCCTGAGGCAGGCGTGTGGGCTGGGGGGGAGCAGTTAGAGCCTGGGGCAGGCGTGTGGGCTGGGCCGGGGTCTCTGCTTGGACAGGTGTTCTGTCAGGGGAGGGGTGACTGGGTACTCCCCACCCTGAGGCCGGGAATTCACTGCCCGTCCAGGAGCTCACTTCTGCCCACACAGCACGGGAGCCCGTGCCCTAGGAGGGGCTCGCGTGGGCCTGGAGTCCCCTCCCCTCCTGGGCTGCAGGTCCCACCCTGACAGCTTCACTTTGCCCTCGTGCCCAGGCCTGGTGGCCGTTGGGTACGTGAGGAGGGGCCAGGCCTCTGGCAGCAGTCACAGAGGTGGACAGGAAGACCAGTCTTGTCCCCACAGGGCCTCCCGTGCCTGCCCTGGAGTCCCAGGTCTTGGTCCTCACTGGGTACCCCCTGCACACTCCCAGATGCCAGCCAGTCCCTCACGTCCACCTCACCGTCCCCGCACTCAGAAACCGTCCACGCCCCTTGTGAGGGCCCCACAGCTCCTCCCACCTCCAGGGCTTCCCCAGTTGCCTACTTCATGTGTGAATTTGACGTCAGTCATGGCGCAGGGCACCCCCATCCAGGCAGAGGGGGCCGTAACAGAGACCAGCCGTCCCCAGCGGACTGCCCTGGACTCCATCTGCGTCCTTTGAGCCACAGCCCTGGCTCGCCCTGCCTGCCCGCCCCGCAGGTGCGACTGCCAACCTCGACTCTGAGGCACTTTCTTCCAACAAGCCCTCACCTGTGTGCGCGTGTGTGCGCGTGTGGCCGCTGGTTCTGCCGGAGAACCCGGACTCCCCCAGCCCCTCAGGATCAGCCCAGCTGACACCTGCAGCTGACTCGCTGGGAGGGTGGGGGCTGCAGGGGCCGGCGGCCCTGCCACAGCGCGGCGAGCCAAGCAGCCAAGCCTCGCTTCAGGCCGGCTTGCGCCCCCTCCCCAGAAGCCCCTGCTCCCTGCTCCCCCTGGGACCTGAGGCTGCAGGGTGGCTGCCCGGCTGTGCTCCTGTGCAGACAAAGTCACAAGGCCAGGCTCTGGGGCTGGAAACCCATTTATTTAACCGCAAGGCTGGGAAGAAGGTGGTGCATCCGGGGTGCGCAGCACCCAGGTGTGCAGGGGCCGCAGCAAGGCCACCGAGGAGCCCCTTCTCCCTGTCTAATGGGACCACCAGAGCGTGGCATCTGGCCAGGGCCCCTCTGTGGGCCCAGGATGCCTGGGACCCCTGTTCCTTCTGCACGGGGCAGGTCCCCTTGGGAGTGGAGGGCAGGAAGAGCAGGAGGGGGACTGGACTTCATCCTCCAGTCTTCCCAGAGGGAACCTTGGGCCTGTGTACTTGAAGGGCCAAGCCCAGGCCCGATGCTGGGGTGCAGGGGGTGAAGGCCCTCTGGGCCGAGCTGCAGAGGAAGCTGCTGGGTTTGGGGTGGAAACGGAAGGTGGGGAGGTGGAGGCTGGAGGATCCATCCCTGTTGGGGGCTCTCATGGGCCACAGGGAGCCCCAGGGGAAGTGACACGCCCCCTTCCTGGCGCTGAACTGGGCTGACCCTGGCCTTGGGCCACGGAAGCTTGGGGCTAGAGACCCCCTCCAGGGCAGGAGCCTGAAGCCAGAAGAGGGAGTGGATGGCAGGACAGGGGCAGCCCAGAGAGTCAGTCCTTGTCTGCCAGTGCCAGACTGTGGGGCAGAGGCTTGGTGTGGCCAGATGGGGACAGCGAGGCCACCGCAGGGGAGTCCAGCGTCACCTTGTCCAGAACAGTTTTCTTGATGGCCGCTGGCGAGACCGTCTCCTGGTCAGCCATGAACTGCAGCTCGCTGGGGAGGTGCAAGGAGTTAGGCCCGGGCCCGCCTCCCTCTGAGGCCGCCACCCTCACCTCAGAGCCCCAGGCCCTCACTGCCCGGCCGTGCAAGCTGTGCTTGGGGGCCAGGCCCGCACGGAGCCATCACAAGTCTGCCCGTTTGGACCACACAGCCGGCACTGCGGTGAGAAACTCTCCCGTCCATCCTGCCCACCTGAACTCGGGACAGCGCTCCCAGTCCTGGCCGCACCTGGGGCCAGGTGCGGGGGGGGGGGGGGGCCAGGTCATGTCAGCAACGGCACTGAGACGCTGCCGTGCCTCCTGCTTGTCTAACTTGCTTGGGCCAGCAAGGCCAGGGAGAGTGGTGTGACCAGGCCCACAGGGGCTCCCGCCCCTGCCCGACTGCCCCTCTGGCCCAGCTCCCAGCACGCTAGAGGAGGCCTCGGGTGCACACATGGACACGGCCTCCTCACAGGACATGGGCGGAGGTGGGGACCTGCCACGGTGACCCTGGGGACCCTGCAGCTCCTCCTCGCTCAGCACACTGTGGGGCGGGGCTGGGGGCAGCGGGGCCCACCGAGTGTGGGTGCAGGAGGCCTCCACAGCATTGATGAGCAGGGAGCAGAAGCCCCCGCTCTCCAGCACGTGCAGGGCGTGGATGGTGGCCCCGCCGGGGGAGCACACATTGTCCTTGAGCTGGCCTGGGTGCTGTCCTGAGTCCAGCAGCATCTTGGCCGCCCCCTGCAGCCAGAGATGGGGGCTGTGACAGCTACAGGGCCCCGCTCCCAGCCACAGAACCTGCCAACTCCCCACCCTCCTGGGGCCAGCAGGACCGACCCCCACCGCACTGACCAGGAGGGCCTGGGCCCCAAGGCGGACGGCCAGGCGCCTCGGGAGCCCCATCTTCACGCCGCCATCAGCCAGAGCATCCAGGGCTGTGAAGGCCTGTGGAGGAGGTGCCCTGAGCCACCGTCCCAGCCCCCCCTCTTCCCCTGGGCTGGGAGCAGGCAGGAGGTGGAGGGGGCAGTGGCTGTCCCACAGCCTTGGAGCCCGGCCCTCCCAGGGCCCTGAAGTCCGAGGGACTTGCCCCGCCCCCAGCCTCACGTAGGCGGGGCCGCTGCCGCTGAGCCCGGTGACAGCGTCAATCAAGTCCTCCTCCACCTCCGTGCAGAAGCCCACGCTGCCCAGGAGCTGCTCCAGGAGCCGGCCGTCCTCCACCTGGGCGTGGGTGCCCATGGCGTACACGGTCACCCCCTCCCGCACCAGCACGGGCGTGTTGGTCATGCAGCGGACGACCCGGGGGGGCCGGCCGGAACTCCCGCAGCTTCTGCAGGAGGAATCAGCCCGTTCCGGAGGGGGCAGGGGCTCCCGACGCCTGGGGCGCGCCCCGCTCCCTGCGCGCCCACCTTCTCCTCGGAGCTGATGGTGACGCCCGCGGCGCAGGACACCACGATGTGCCTGCCCTCGATGTGGGGGCCAACCTCGTCCAGGATGAAGGGGACGATGTGCGGTTTCACGGCCAGGAAGAGCACGTCGCTGTGCCGCACCGTCTCCCTGTTGTGGGGTGTCAGGCTCACCCCCAACGTCTGCAGGAGCACCCGGGGCTGTCTGGCCTCGCCTTGGCTCCCCCCACCCACCCCGTCCCAAGCCTAGGGCCCCTGGGGCAGATGCTGGGGTGTGGGGTGGAGCGTGGCTGGGCGGCCGGGGCATGGTGCCGGACGCCCCTCAATGGTCCCTCCCACCCAGGACCGGTGCAGGTGTCCTGCTCTGAAATGTGTCCCTTTCACAGGCCACAGCTGGGGCCCTGCCCCCCTGGGCTGCAGCCCCCAGGCACAGCTAGGGGAGGGACGCCCAGACTCTGGGATCTGAAACCCAGCATAGCAACCTGCAGCTGGAGTCAGCCCCCGGGTGCGGCCTCCGTGCTGTGGCCCCACAGGCACCACTCAAACTTCAGCCCCAGCAAAGGAACACCCTCCCGTCAGCAGGACACCTGACCACCCCTGGGTGCTGAGCAGGAGGGAGGCCCAGGGTCCCCTCAGCACAGCCCCTACCTGGCGCCGGGCCATCAGGGCAGGCCTGAAGGACCCACTGTCTGTCCCCCACCTACCCTGAGGGCAGAAACCATGGCCAGGTCCATGTCTGGGGAGCTGGCCATTATCTTGTGAGCAGCCAGGACACCTGCGGGGGACAGAGTTTCTCAAGGCCAATTCCGCCTCCCCCCACCCCATTTCCAGGAAGGAGAGGGAAGAGCCGGCAACACCTGCGCAGCCCGGGGCCTGGGCCTACCTGCTGTCGCGAAGCCCTTGGCCAGAGCCAAGGCCAGCTGGCCAACCCCAATGAAGCCCACGCTCATGGTGTCTGCGGCCGCGCGACCACCCTCCCAGCGGGCCCAGGCTGTTTAGAGGCAGCTGCGAGAGGAGACGGGGACCGACAAGGACGGAGAGCAAGAAGTTGGACAGACAGCGCCGGGCCTGGCCGCTCCTCCGGTGGGGGCGACCCCTGCCCCCGCCCCGCTGCTCAGACGTCTCCGGATGCTGGACCACCGCCCCGGCCCCGAGGTGGGTCCCCGCTCTGTGCCCAGGGCCCCGAACCTCCTGGAAAGCAAGAGGCCGGGAACAGGGAGGCGGCCCCGCCGGAACCCCCACCCCGCCGGGAGCCGAGCAAGACCCGAGCTCCGCCACCTGCGCGCTCTGTCCGCGGGCAGCGCCGCGCCCGCCACGCGGCACCCACAGGCCCCGCCTCCCAGGGCCCGCCCTCCCCAGGATCAGCCAATCGTCGGTGCCGCCGCGGCGCGCCGGCCAATCGGGAGGCGCGGCCGGCCCACGCGGCGGTTGCATCATTCTCCGGCAGGCGGGGTCCTCCGTTCCCCGCGCGCGTCGGGCCCGCAGCCCCGCGCCTGTCCCGGGCGCAGCGCCCCGTGCTCCCGGGCGTTTCCGAGCCGGGCGCTCGGCAGGGAGAGCGGGGCGGTCTGGAGGCGGTTCCGCGGCAAGGTGGGGGCGAGAAGCCAGGGCCCTGGGCAAGCCTCGCGCCCGGTGGCTTTTCCGGTCGGCGTCCGGAGCTGACCAGCGGCTGCTCCAGACGCAGACTGGACGGGGCGGGCCTGCGGCGGCCCCTCACCTGGCTCCCTTCTCCTTTCTTGGCCCCTGACGACCGCCTCCGACACGGGGAGGTGGCCCCGTGGGCAACGCGGCCGTCGGTTCATCGCCCTCCACGGTCAGTGCGCGAACCCACAGCTGGAGCCTGGAAGTCCCACTACACTTTTTTTTTTTTTTTAACATTCATTTATTTGTATTTGAAAGGCAGAGTTAGAGAGGGGGAGAGATTGGTCTACACTTGCTCTTAGCCAAAAGGCAGAGAGATCTTTCATTTGCTGGTTCACTCCCCACATGGCCAGAACAGCTGGGACTGGGCCAGGCAGCCACCAGGAGCCTACAACTCCACCTAGGTCTCCCACGTGGGCACCACTGCTCTCCCAGGTGCACCTGCAGGGAGCTGGACTGGGGACAGAGCAGCCACAGCCAGGATTCTGACCCATGGCCACACGGGATGCCGGCGTCCCAGGCCCCAGCTCGGCCCCCTGTGCCACAGCACCAGCTCCTCTGCTGCACTTCGAGGACAGAACTCCCTACCTGGGTTACTTTTGTCCCGGTGATAACAGGCAACACCTCCACTAACCAGCTGAGCCGGCGAGGTGGCCTGGCCCCAGGTGAGCATCCTGCCTGAGCCCGGGGTCCCTTCCCCTGTCCTCTGCCAGGGCCCTGAGGTCAGGCGGGTGGTGACAGGTGGCTTGGTTCAGAGTTTTGTTTTTTAAGATTGATTTTTTATTTGAAAGGCAGAGTTACAGAGAGGCAGGGAGAGAGGAGAGAGAGAGAGAGGTCTTCCATCTGCTGGTTCACTCCCCAAATGGCCGCAACAGCTGAAGCTGAGCCTATCAGGAGCCAGGAGCTTCTTCCAGGTCTCCCACATGGGTGCAGGGACCCAAGGACTTGGGACATCCTCCACTGCTTTCCCAGGACATAGCAGAGAGCTGGATCGGAAGTGGAACAGCTGGGACTCGAACAAGCAACCATATGGGATGCCGGCACTGCAGGCGGCGGCTTTACCCGCTGCACCACAGCACCAGCCTCTATTTCAGAGTTTTGGCCGGTGAAGGACAGAAGGAAGCAGGGTCCCCTTTGAGAGCCACATCCAGGCCTCCCGTGAGCCAGCAAGGGCGGGGTGTGGCTTCTTTGCCGCCCGCTGTCGTGCCCTTCCTGCCATCATCGGGACTCAGCACCTGCCTACCCCCCCAACGCCTGCGGGTCTACCATGGACCCTAGAGCACCTGCTACTTCCAGTGGCTGACGGGGGTCACTCGTTTGCCCCACCCTGTGTGCCTGCCCCAGTGGCTGACGGGGGTCACTCGTTTGCCCCACCCTGTGTGCCTGCCCCAGTGGCTGACGGGGGTCACTCGTTTGCCCCACCCTGTGTGCCTGCCCCAGTGGCTGGCAGAGGTCACTCCCCTTGCCCTGCATAGCCTGGCTTGGAGCGCTCAGGCCCTTTGCCCAGCCCCAGGCTTGGGGTCCCTGGAGACCCGAGTGGGGGTGGTGAGGGTTGAGGGCATCTCGGGCAGAAGGCCCACCTGGCTGAGCCACTCTCTCACCCACCGAGAGGACACTGCCCACCCCTTCCTCAGGACACAAGGCTCAGCCCCCCACCCCCCCACCCCGCCCCGGAGCCTGGCACGCCCCGGCCACTTCCTCCCTCGCCCAGGCCGTGTTCTAGGCCAGGAGGTGCAGGTGGCGCAGCCCCTCAGCGGAGACTGCTTAGAGCCAGGTACAAGTGAGCGTTGGCCTTTATTGTTCAGGGCCGGCTGATGGGCTCAGGAGCTACAGAGCTGCTGCCCACCCACCTGGGGCTCTGGGCGGACACAGGCCGGCTCTGGGCTGGACCGGGCTGGGTTCTTGCACAGGAGCAGGCGGCTGGAGCGTGGAGGATGATGGCTCTGGTGGACACTTGAAGGGAGGCGGCTGGAGCCCAGGGTGTGTGTCTCGGTGGCTCACTGCTCCCCGAGCCAGCCACCCTGAGCCCACAGCAGGTGCGTGGTAGAAACCTCTGTGTCGGTGGGCGCTCCGAGTCGGGGTGGGAGCCCAGCTCCTTAGACGCCGTGTCTTGTGGGACCCTGCTGGTTGTGGGTGCCATCTCTAGCCACTGCACACACCGCGTGCTTCTAATGTGTGCGGCCACAGGGACGCTCCCTGGAGGTGGTAAAGCCCTCTGTGAGCTGGCACAGCCCCCGGGGCAGGGCCCTGTGCAGGGACGGCCCTGGAGCTGGGATTCCCACGCTCCCCCTCCCCCCACTGGCTGGCCCCTTGACACCCCTGGAGACCCCGGCCCGAGTGGCATCTCCAGACAGGCACGGACATCCCAGGCCATCTGCTAAGTCCTCAGCCTCGATGTCTCCATCGGCAAGGTGGACACAGTGGCACCTGCTTCACAGGTGTCCCCTTATCACAGTGACCAGCATTGAGCCCAGAGAGGGCCGGAGAAGGAGAGAGATGAAGGAGCTGCACGTGGGGGTGGGGCAGAGATAGAGGTGGGCGTGGAGGCCCTGGAGCCGCCGAGGGGAGGCCCCTCCCTGCAGCCCTGCGAAAGGCCCCCTCAGTCCCTGGCCAGCCCAGCTGCAGAGCAGCGGCCTCTCCCCTGAGCCCCGCCCCCTCCCCTGCTTGCTCCTGCATGTTGGTTCACCCGGTCACCCCTCCAGGGCCTGCAGCCCCCAGCCGGGCAGCGGAGCTGGGCAGGCGGCACTTGCCAGGCTACAGAGTGGGCACGAAGCGGATCCTCTGGGAGTAGGCGAGGTCGGCGACGTAGAGCAGCAGGTTGACGTAGGTGAAGATGGCCACCACCAGCTGGCTGTCCCACGGGCAGCTGCCCCGAGGGCAGTCCCGGGGCCGCCCGGGCTCACCGTACTTGGGGTCGAAGCAGAAGACCGGCCAGATCACGGCGGCACTGAGGTACAGCAGCACGGCCAGGAAGGTGTAGACCACGACCAGGCGGTCGAAGGGGCAGCCCAGGCCGCCCGTGAGACCCGTCACACTCAGCACCACCACAGCCACCGTGGCCAGGAAGCACAGGCTGTAGACGGCCACGCACCACTGGGTGGCCACGTAGCGCCCGTAGTGGGTGTCGTGGACCAGCGCCCCAAAAATGATGCAGGCCACAAAGGCCTGGACGATCTTGAGGAGCCCCGACACCGTGGCCATGTAGCTGGCCACCTGGCCGGGCCGGGCCCGCGTCAGGGCCACCTCCGCAGCGTAGGCCAGGAAGAGGAGCCCGGCGAAGACACTGGCCGCCAGCCGGAAGTCCCTGGCCATGCAGCCAGCGGGCTCGGGCGGGCACTCCAGCCGGGTGAAGTACAGCGGGTACAGGACGGCAGCCGTGGCGCTCAGCAGCGTGGCCAGCATGGCGAAGGCCGCCGTGAAGTTGCCCCAGGAGAGGCGCAGGCAGCCGTGGAGCCGGGTGAACTCACAGGCTACCACCAGCAGGGACAGTGCGAAGCAGAAGCCCCAGGCGGCCATGCAGAAGGTGCCCTGGGCGCCCGCGAAGCCGCCCCGGTGGGCCACCAGGCTGAGGGTGGTGCAGCCGAAGGCCAGCTGCAGGACGCGGGCCGTGCCCACGGGGGACGTCACGGCACCCAGGTGCAGGTACCCACCCCCGGGGGGCTCCATGCTGCTGCCCATTCTCACGCGGTGCCTGCCGGCCGAGGCCCCTCTGTCCCCTGCGGCAGCGGCGGGCGCCGGCAGCCTGCGGCAACGATGACAGTGGTGACATTGCAGCGGGCAGCCTCTGCCGCCTGTGCGGGGGGCTGCCCCCCCCAGCACTATAAATAGACAGCAGCCATCAGAGCCCCGGAATAGCAGCCCGCATGCCAGTCCCACCTCTGGGACACCCGACCCCGGCCCCCTGCTGCGTCCCAGCAGGCGCCCCTGCCAGCGCCATTAACCCTTTGGCTGCCGGCACCGCCCTGCTCCACAGCCAGGCCGCTGCATCGGTCAGTGTCCTCGCCTGGCTCCGGGGAGGGGGAGGGGAGGGAGCAGAGGCCCGGAGACCCCCACAGGGTAACCCAGCCTCTGGGGGAGGGTGGCCAGGGCCTCTGGGAGGGGCGGGTGCCCTCTGTCACTTACCCCACCTCTCCCTGCGGCTCTCGGGCTTTAGGAGGACCCGGCTGTCTTCCTCCTGGGGCTCAGAGGCCGTGGGGAAGGGGGCAGGGGAGCAGCCACCCTGGCAGCTCCCTCACTGCTCCCAGGGACTCCACCGGGGCGTGGGGGCGGGGCCCAGGGAAGCTCTTACTTGTCTCTCCTGGGCATGTGAACACCTGGGGAAAGTCTCTTGTTTTTATTTTTTCTTCAAAAGCTTATTTTATTTTTTTATTTATTTGAAATGCAAAGATAAAGACGGAGAGATCTTTTAATTGTAAAACTTTTAAGATTTATTTTTTCTTTATTTGAAAGGCAGAGTGACACAGAAAGACCAAGAAAGACCTTCCGACTGCTGGTTCACGCCCCAGATGCCTGCAATGGCCCAGGCTAGGCTGGCTGGAGCCAGGAGTCCAGCACTCGGTCCAGGTCCCACGTGGGTGGCAGGGGCCCACTGCCTCTCAGGGTCTGCACCAGCTGGAATTGGGCGTGCAGCGGACTGGAACCTGGACACCGCGGTGTGGACTCACCCATGGCCAGCCTGTCACCCCTTCTGATTTTCAACAGAAATATTATTTATTTATTTATTTACTTATTTAGTTATTTATTTATTTTGACAGGCAGAGTGGATAGTGAGAGAGAGAGCGAGAGAAAGGTCTTCCTCTTTTCCGTTGGTTCACCCTCCAATGGCTGCTGCGGCCGGCGCATCTCGCTGATCCGAAGCCAGGAGCCAGGTGCTTCTCCTGGTCTCCCATGCGGGTGCAGGGCCCAAGGCCTTGGGCCATCCTCCACTGCACTCCTGGGCCATAGCAGAGAGCTGGCCTGGAAGAGGGGCAACCGGGATAGAATCCGGCGCCCCAACTGGGACTAGAACCTGGTGTGCCGGCTCCGCAGGCGGAGGATTAGCCTGTTGAGCCACAGCGCTGGCCTACTTATTTATTTATTATTTTTGTTTATTTGAAAGAGTTATAGGTAGAGCCAGAGAGAGAGAGAGAAAGAGAAAGAGGAGAGAGGTCTTCCATCTGCTGGTTCACTCCCCAAATAACCACAATGGCTGGAGCTGTGCTGATCCGAAGCCAGGAGCCAGGAGCTTCCTCCGGGTCTCCCACGTGGGTGCAGGGGCCCAAGGACTTGGGCCATCTTCCACTATCCTCCCAGGCCATAGCAGAGAGCTGGGTTAGAAGAGGAGCCGCCGGGACTAGAACCGGCATCCTTATGGGATGCCCACACTGCAGGCTGGGGCTTAAACCTGCTACGCCACAGCGCTGGCCCCTGAACTAAAATATTTAATTCTATGCTCTGGACCCAGTGCCGACCCCGTGCCCGGGCCCACCACCGTTCCCGTGTTGCCCGCTGCCTGCTCTTGCTCCTGCAGCCCCACTGGCTGGTTAGCTGATGGTGAGTGGGACTGACAGTTCCACCCTGGCCACTCCCACAGCCTCTGCTCAAACAGGGCCACGCCCCTCTGGAACCTGCACACCCAGTCACTCCTGGGAGCTTAGGGCCAGTAGTCTGCTTTCCCACCCGTTCCCCAAGATACATTTTATAGCTTCTTTCTTTTTATAATATTTATTTTATTTTAAAGTCAGAGAGAGAGAGAGAGAGAGAGAGAGATCTCCCATCTGCTGGTTCACTCCCCAGATGGCCGCCAACAGCCAGAGCTGGGCCAGGCTGAGACAGGAGCTTCTTCCAGATCTCCCACGTGGGTGCAGGGGCCCAAGGACTCGGGCCATCTTCTACTGCTTTCCCAGGACACAGCAGAGAGCTGGATCGGAAGAGGAGCAGCCGGGTCTCAAACTGGTGCCCACATGGGATGTCAGCACTGGGGCAGTGGTCTCACCTGCTGTGCTACAATGTCAGCACCTATAGCTTTCTTCTTATCATTAAAACTATAGTAGTATGTAATTATTTTTTTTTATTTATTTGACAGGTAGAGTTACAGACAGTGAGAGAGAGAGACAGAGAGAAAGGTCTTCCTTCCATTGGTTCACTTCCCAAACGGCCGCTACAGCTGGCACTGCACCGATCAGGAGCCAGGTGCCCCCTCCCAGTCTCCCACATGGGTTCAGGGGCCCAAGCACCTGGGCCATCCTCCACTGCCCTCCTGGGCCACAGGAGAGAGCTGGACTGGGAGAGGAGCAGCCGGGACAATCGGGCGCCCATATGGGATGCCAGCGCCACAGGTGGAGGACCTCTTCAATTTGTCTGACAAAGATTTAAGACACTTTATAGGTTTTATTTATTTTATATTTTATTTTATTTTATTTTTGACAGGCAGAGTGGACAGTGAGAGAGAGAGACAGAGAGAAAGGTCTTCCTTTGCTGTTGGTTCACCCTCCAATGGCCATCGCGGCCGGCGCGCTGATCCGAAGCCAGGAGCCAGGTGCTTATCCTGGTCTCCCACGCGGGTGCAGGGCCCAAGCACTTGGGCCATCCTCCACTGCACTCCCGGGCCACAACAGAGAGCTGGACAGGAAGAGGAGCAACCGGGATAGAATCCGGTGCCCCGACTGGGACTAGAACCCGGTGTGCCGGCACCGCAAGGCGGAGGATTAGCCTAGTGAGGCGCAGCGGCGGCCATATAGGTTTTAAAACATTTTGTTGGGGGGCCGGCACTGTGGCATCGCAGGTAAAGCCACCGCCTGCAGTGCCGGCATCCCATGTGGGTGCTGGTTCGAGTCCCACCTGCTCCACTTCCGATCCAGCTCTCTGCTGTGGCCTGGGAAAGCAGTGGGAGATGGCCCTGCACCCGCTGGGAGACCCAGAAGTTCCTGGCTTCGGATCGGCGCAGCTCCAGCCGTTGCGGCCATCTGGGGAGTGAACCAGCACATGAAGTTCCTCTCTCTCTCTTTCTGCTTCTCTGTAACTGCCTTTCAAATTAAATAAATAAGTAAATAAATGAATCTTCTTTTTTTGTAGAAGAGAGAACGGCCTTGTTCTGGAAGAGGCTCCACCCCGTGTTTCTGGGCGTGGCCTTTGTGAAGAGGCCAGGTGGGGCTTTTGTAGACAGATTTTTTTGGGAAAGATTTTGTTTATTTATTTGAAAGGAGGAATGAGAGAGAGGGAGAGAGGTCTTTCATTCACTGGTTTACTCCCTGCGTGGCCACAGTGGCCAGGGCTATGCTTGGCTTCAGACTCCCACGTGGATGCCAATGGCTCGATGCCCTCCTAGGCCATTGGCAGGGAGCTGGATTGGCGGCAGAGAGGCCAGGACCCACTGGCGTCCTGACATGGGTGAGGTGGCAGCTTGAGCCCCTGCGCCCCAGGTAACCTGGCTTAGAGTGCAGGGGACATCTGTGTGACGGTGCCTGCTGGGAGCTTCGGCCGGCTGGCCAGGGTGTCGTCCCCAGAATGTGTGCCTGAGCCCCCTGGCAGAGCTCCAGGGTCCTGGCACGGCCTGGTGCCCCCTGTGGGCAGCGCTCGCTTTGAGCGTGCCCCTCACTGGGGTGGGCAGCTTGGATGTTAGCCCTTCGGTCCTGTGAAACAGCAGCTGGACCCCGCCCAGGCCCCTCCTCTGCATCGGGAGCTTCTGACCCACGCCGGGGTCCCTGTGGAGGAAGCTGGCTCCCTCTCCCTCGGCCTCCCAGCCCCCTCAGTGAGACTTCAGCTCAAGTTCATGGCTACGCAGCCAGCTTGCTGTTTCTAAAGCTGTTTATTTATGCAAAAGGCAGAGTAACAAGACAGAGAGCTCTTCCACCTGCTGGTTCACTCCAAGGCTCACAGCAGCCAGGGCTGGGCCAGGCAGAAGTGGTGCCCGGAGCTGCGTGCTGGTCTCCCATTGGATGGCAGGGACCCGGACTCGGGCCTCATCCTCTGCTCCAGGTGCATTGCCAGGGAGCTGGGTGGGAAGGAGGCGGGACTCCATCCCAGGCTCTCTGATGGGGGATATGGTGTCCCAAGCTGTGGCTGCCCATACTGCACCCCAACACCTGCCCCCAGCCCCTACTGCACCCCGACACCTGCCCCAGCCACCGTCAGTTAACCACACAAACTGTCCTGGAGGACCCCCCCCCCCAGCCTTGGCGTCTCCTTCCTGCCCTCCTCACTCCCACCAAGGCCAGGGGCTCATGGTGCCCGAAGCTGAGGGTGTTTCTGGGACGCCGGCTGCAGGTGGCGGGCGGCCACAGCGAGATGGCGGGGAGGCTGGGTAGCTCACCAAGCGCAGGGACGGGGGTGGGGGGCGGTTCAGAGTGAGGACAATCCTGGGGCCTTCCTCCAGCCGCATCCTAGGAACAGCCCCCAGGGATGGGGACCAGCCTCTGCCCAGCCCCTTGGGAGTGAGGGAGCCATGGGTGGGACGGCGCCGTGGCCAGGGCGGGTATCCTTGGCGCAGGAGTACGCTCACCGTAAGGACTGTCCAGGGCTGCAGCCGGTGCCCAGGAAGGGAGATGCACACCTGGGCCGCGGACATGGACGCCCACCCAGCAGCGCCCCGCCCACTCGGCATGGCCACCCCACATTGCCCCAGCTCCACCCTGCGCATGCAGGGGAGAAAGCATGGGGAGACAAGGCCCCGTGGCCCCTGCCTGGGCTTGCTGTGTCCCCCTTCCCCGAGTCGCTGCCCGGGATCTGAGAACAGAGCTCAACAGGATCAACTTCCCCCGCAGTGCCCACGGCCGGGGGCTTCCCTGCCCAGGGTGCTCCTGGTCCTCCCCTCCCCGAGGCCCCACCACCTCTGCCTGGTCGCCCTGGGAACAGCAGCCTGGCTGGGTGGCTGCTTGCGAGGCCGGCATCCCATATGGGCACCGGTTTTGGTCCCGGCTGCTCCACTTCCGATCCAGTTCTCTGCTGTGGCCTGGGAAAGCAGTGGAGGATGGCCCAAGTCCTTGGGCCCCTGCACCCACGAGAGCTTCAGGCTAGTCCAGCCCCAGCTGTAGCCATTTGTGGAGTGAACCTGCACATGGAAGACCTCTCTATATAACTCTCCCTTTCAGATAAATAAAACTTTGTTTTTTTTTTTTATTTTAAGCATAGATTTTTTTTTTAAATTTATTTTTTGACAGGCAGAGTGGATAGTGAGAGAGAGAGACAGAGAGAAAGGTCTTCCTTTTTGCCGTTGGTTCACCCTCCAATGGCCGCTGCGGCCGGCGCATCCTGCTGATCCGAAGCCAGGAGCCAGGTGCTTCTCCTGGTCTCCCATGCAGGTGCAGGGCCCAAGGCCTTGGGCCATCCTCCACTGCCTTCCCGGGCCATAGCAGAGAGCTGGCCTGGAAGAGGAGCAACCGGGATAGAATCCGGCGCCCCGACCGGGACTAGAACCCGGTGTGCCGGCGCCGCAAGGTGGAGGATTAGCCTGTTAAGCCACGGCGCCGGCCTAAAACTTTGTTTTTAAAGATTTATTTATTTATTTGAAAGTTAGAGTCGCACAGAGAAGGAGAGGCAGAGAGAGAGAGATCTTCCATCTGCTGGTTCACTCCCATGTTGGCTGCAATGGCCAGAGCTGCGCTGAAGCCAGGAGCCAGGAGCTTCTTCCGGGTCTCCCACATGGGTGCAGGGGCCCAAAGACTTGGGCCATCTTCTACTGCTTTCCCAGGCCACAGCAGAGAGCTGGATGGGAAGTGGAGCAGCCGGGACCAGAACCGGCACCCATATGGGATGACGGCACTGCAGGTGGCAGCTTTACTCACTACGCCACAGTGTCAGCCCCAAATAAATCTTTTTTTAAAAAAAGGTTTAATTGTTGAGCCAGCGCCGCGGCTCACTAGGCTAATCCTCCGCCTGTGGTGCTGGCACCCCGGGTTCTAGTCCCGGTCGGGTACCAGTTCTGTTCTGGCTGTTCCTCTTCCAGGCCAGCTCTCTGCTGTGGCCCGGGAGGGCAGTGGAGGATGGCCCAGGTGCTTGGGCCCTGCACCCACGTGGGAGACCAGGAGGAAGCACCTGGCTCCTGGCTTCGGATCGGCACAGCGCCGGCCGTGGTGGCCATTTGGGGAGTGAACCAATGGAAGGAAGACCTTTCTCTCTGTCTTTCACTGTCTACGGGGTCAGAGGTCAGGAGCCCCTGTCCCTGCCCACGCTCCCAATCCCCCCCCCAAAAGAAACACAGCTGCAGCGTGAGGCTCTTTTGTCATATTTTTTTCATTATTTAAAAAAAATATGTTTCAAAACAATATCATTCATCATAGAGTTCTTATTTTCCTTTTTAAAAAAATTAAAGTAATAAAAAAGTCACTTTATAAAATAATACAAAAGGGCATGATTGGCGGGGCTGGGCTGGGAGGGGCTGTCCCTGACGCCAGGCTGGGGGATCCAGTGCTTGGTCTCTGGGTGTGGCCGGGCAGGGTCCCCGGGCCCCGGCCAGGCTGCGGTGAGATGGCCCCCACGCGGGAGCCTGCAGGCAGCGAGGCCGGCTCCAGGCGCTGCCCCTAGCTGGCACCACCCAGCATGCCCGGGCTGCGGTGGGGAGGGCTCCCACGCGGGGGCCGGCGGGGGCGAGGCCGGCTCCAGGGCGCCCAGGTGGGCCCCCAGGCGGACACCGGCGGGGGCGTGGCCGGCCCCAGGGCGCCCAGGTGGGCCCCCAGGCAGGGGCAGGCGGGGGCCGGCGGGGGCGTGGCCGGCTCCAGGGCGCCCAGGTGGGCCCCCAGGCGGGGGGGGGGGCCGGCGGGGGCGTGGCCGGCTCCAGGGGCCCCAGGCGGGGGCAGGCGGGGGCCGGCGGGGGCGTGGCCGGCTCCAGGGCGCCCAGGTGGGCCCCCAGGCGGGGGGGGGGGCCGGCGGGGGCGTGGCCGGCTCCAGGGGCCCCAGGCGGGGGCAGGCGGGGGCCGGCGGGGGCGTGGCCGGCCCCAGGGCGCCCAGGTGGGCCCCCAGGCGGGGGGGGGGGGCCGGCCCCAGGGCGCCCCTAGCTGGCACCACCCAGCATGCCCGGGCTGCGGTGGGGAGGGCTCCCACGCGGGGGCCGGCGGGGGCGAGGCCGGCTCCAGGGCGCCCCAGGTGGGCCCCCAGGCGGACGCCGGCGGGGCGTGGCCGGCCCCAGGGCGCCCCTAGCGGGCACTGCTCAGCATGCCCAGCAGCTTGCTGGGCTCCAGTCCCTGCTGCTGGGCCACGGCCTGCACGTCGAAGCCCATGTGCATCAGGAACTGGGCCACGCTCATCTCCTGCCCCGTGAACTGGTCCCGGATGGTGGGGCACGAGGGGTTGCAGTGCGGCCAGGGGCAGCTGTCCACCAGGTGGGTGGGGCAGCCCTTCAGAGGGGCTCTGCCGGCCTTGTGGCTCTCCTGGAGGCTCCGGTCCCAACAGTGCAGCGCCCGGGGCAGCGAGGTCCCCTTCACCTGGACCTCGGTCCAGTGGCTGCAGAGACACAAGCAGGCTCAGCACCCCTGGAGGGGCCGGGCCGCAGCAAGCCCTGCCTCGCGGGGGCGGGGCTGGACACTGACCTCCGAATGATGATCTCATGGGACAGGCAGGCGGGCGCAAAGCTGGCCCTGGTGGGGAGACAGCCGCTGTGAGCCTTACGCCCCCTGCCGCGCCCCGCCCCCTCCCTGAGGCTCCCGCCGACCCTCGACCCTGCCCTCTGCGCCCCAAGTGCCCTCGGAGGGCCGCCCACACTCACGGCACGTCTCTGAGCGTCTCGCGCAGCTCGCGGCCCAGGTTCTGGATGTAGAGCCACTGCCCCTCCTGCACCGGCTGCCCCGTCAGGTGCACGTTGTCCACGGTCAGCTGGGCCTCGTCAAACAGCCACTGCACCACGAACACCGGGGCTGGGGGCGGACACAGGGCTGGGGGCGGGCACCGGGCCGGGAGGCGGGCACAGGGCTGGGGGCGGGCACCGGGCCTGGGGGCGGGCCCAGGGCTGGGGGCGGACACAGGGCTGGGGGCGGGCACCGGGCCGGGAGGCGGGGCAGCGAGCCAGGGGGCGGGCCCAGGGCTGGGGGCGGGGACCGGGCCGGAAGGCGGGCACAGGGCTGGGGGCGGACACAGTGCTGGGGGCGGGCACCGGGCCGGAAGGCGGGCACAGTGCTGGGGGCGGGCACCGGGCCGGGAGGCGGGCACAGGGCTGGGGGCGGGCACCGGGCCGGGAGGCGGGGCAGCGAGCCAGGGGGCGGACCCAGGGCTGGGGGCGGGGACCGGGCCTGGGGGCGGACACAGGGCTGGGGGCGGGCACCGGGCCGGAAGGCGGGCACAGGGCTGGGGGCGGGTACCGGGCCTGGGGGCGGGCACCGGGCCGGGAGGCAGGGCAGCGAGCCAGGGGGCGGGCCCAGGGCTGGGGGCGGGGACCGGGCCTGGGGGCGGACACAGGGCTGGGGGCGGGCACCGGGCCGGGAGGCGGGCACAGGGCTGGGCTCCGGCCGCCACCCGTGTGCCCTCCCTCTGAGCAGGACCCTTCAGTGTGACCACGGCCCCCTCGCCCTCAGTGAGGGGCAGCGAAGGGCCAGCCCGCGGCCCACGGCACACAGAGGCAACTGTACGTACAAAGTACATACGCCCCTCCCAGGTACAGGGCAGCCCACCACCCTGGGGTGACGGGGACCAGGGGCTTCAGAGCTGGGAGCAGTAGCAGCAGCCCGCGTCAGCTGGACCTCGGACGTCCAGGGGTGGCCGTGGCAGGCCCACTCACAGCGCAGCGTGGGGTAGATCTTGTAGCCGAAGAAGCAGTTCCACTCCTCGCCCTCCTTGAACTGGCGCCGGCAGCGCTCCGGGACCACCCCGTTCCAGTACCTGGGGCCACGGCTCAGGTCAGGCCCGGGAGGGCCCTGCGCCCCAGCCCCCACGCCCTCACCCCAGGCCCCGTGCAGCCACCTGATGCCGCGGCGGATGGCTTCCGTGGGCGCGCAGGTGACGGTGTCCACACAGCTCGTGCGGCGGTACTGCTTGTTGTCCAGGAACCAGCCGGAGTCGACCAGGCCCCGCACCTGGATGGACGGGTAGCCCAGCGCCTCCAGCTGCTCGGCCACGCGGTCCACGTTCAGCAGCACCCCGGTGCCCCCAGCACTGCAGGGATGCCGACCGTGAGGCCAGGTGGCCCCCGGGGCTGCTCAGCCCCCAGCCTGCGCCCGCTGGAGGGGCAGGGGGTCCTGGCGCGTCCTGAGTGGACACGTGCTCTGTCCATGGTTCAGGGGCAAGGCCTTCCAGGACCTGGCTCAGAGCCAAGGCCGGCAGCCGCCCTGCTTCCACCGTCCGGAGCTGGTCCCCTCCCCCCACCTCAGTTTCCTGATCGTCCATTCCTTGCCTGCCAGCCGCAGCCACCAACGGGAGTGACCCCTGCCTACCAGGACCCCCGAGCAGGCAGCCCAGCCCTGGTCTGGCCGGCTCCCGGGACACAGGTGCTGGCCCCAGCTCCTCCCCCTCGCCGGGCCTGGCGAGATGGGAGCTGCCCCCTGGCGGCCGGCGCGGGCTCCGCCCCTCCTCGCCCTCCCACCCCCGCGCCCTGCGCACCTGCTCCCGGCCAGCAGCAGCACTTTGGCCCCGCCGAGCCCTCTGCCCAGCAGCTCCCGCACCACCTCCTGGATGATGAGCGCGCCCAGGAAGGCGTAGCCGTCTGCGCGGATGGGCGTGGCTTCAGCTGGAGGGAGGGGCTTGGGGATCTGGGCGGGTCGGGAGGGGCTGGGGTAGACGGGGGCGGGGGGAGGAGCAAGTGCAGGAGGCAGCGGGGACCCTCCCCCTCCTCAGGGGAGCCCCGGAGTGAGGACCCTGTCCGGGCCAGGCCGCGCGCCCGAGCAGGGGGCGCGTGGGCGCGCAGCGGCGGGGGACTCACTCTTCTCGGATTTGGGGGAAGCCCCACTCCACACGTCGCTGGAGCAGTAAGGAACGAAGCTGCAACAGAGAGACCCTGAGAGCCGCGCAGGAGGGCCCCTCCCAGACAGGACCCCCGCCCAGGAGGGACCCCCTCTTACACCATGTTGGCGTTCCACCAGTGGGGGTTCTCCTCTGGCTGTGAGGACAGGATCCCCGTGCCTGGGGGGGTAAAGGGGAGATTGTGCAGGGCTGGGGGCAGGGGAAGACGGCTGCGACCCCAGGCTGTGACGCTGGGGGGACCCCATCAACCCCTGGGGGCCGGAATCCAATGTGTGAGAGGGGAATCCGGGCTGGGGGCTGCCTGGGGGCTTCCTCCCGCACTGACCTGTGCGAGTGCGCGGCCAGTCTTTGGAGCTCATGAGGCGCCGCATGGTGTCGTACCTGGAGTCACAGCTCTCGCGGCCGAAGCAGTACCAGCCACCTGCGGGCAGTCTGCGGGCTCAGGACTGCACACCCGGCGGCCCGGCCCGGCCCGCCCCGCCGCCTCCGGCCCCGGGACGCACCTTCCAGGAAGAGGAGCCAGCGCCGACTGCCCTTGGACTCCTTCAGGTAATAGCTGCGCGGGAGCACGCCCGAGCGCGGTCAGAGGGACCGGCGGCAGGGCGCCCCGAGTCCCGCGCCGCGCTCCGGGCCGCAAAGGGTGGCGCCACCTGTCGTGGCCTAGCGCACGGCGGCCGCACGGGGGCGCCCGCGTCCAGGCCCGCGCACAGCGCCCCTGCGGGGCCGCCCGTCCCGGGAGGGGGCGCTCGCGGGGCGGGGACGGGCCGCGCGGGGCGGTGTGGTCCGTGGAAAATCCCCACGGCCCGCCTGGCATGGGACCCGCGGTAACCTCGGCTCGCAGGACGTCGCGTTCCCCGGGGCTGTCGTCGAGGCCCCGCGCGCAGGGGCGCCCCCGCCTCCCACCTCGCGGCTCCCCCTCCTCCACGTGCGTCCCGTGTCCCCGCCCCGTGGCCCTGCAGCCGGGGCCGGCTCCCCGGGGGTCCCCTAGGCTAGGCGCGACAGGGCTCTCCCCGCCATCCGCCCCCCGCCCCGGGGGTGGCCTCCTGCCGGCCGTCTCCCCGCCCCGCACCCAAGGACGCCAGCAGCCAGGCTGGGCACCGGCGGTGGCCGAGGGGTCAGTGCCCGTGCTGGCCGGCGGCCAGGCCGGCAGGCGCTGCTCCCCCGCCCCGGGCGGCGAGTTTCGGAGCTGGGCCCTGCCCGATGACCTGGCGAGGGGCGAGGGGCGAGGGGCGAGGGGGCAGGGGGGCGGGGGCGGGGGCGGGCGTCCGGCGCCCGCGGGCTCGGGCCCTACCCGGCCGGGCTTCCGTCGTTGCAGGTTACGGACGTGTTGAGCAGGAGGTGCAGGCGCAGGTCCTCGTTTAGCTGCTGCGCGGAGCAGGGGTACAGGGACTGCGCCAGGCTCTTGACCTGCGCCATGAAGCTGTCCATGTTGCCCTCTACGGCCGTGAAGTCCAGCGGGAAGCTCTCCACCGGCTGCCCGGTCCCCGGCGCCGCCTCGGTCTGCGGTGCGGGCGGCGGCGGGGGCGGCGGCTGCTGTCCGCGGCGGCGCCAGGTCTTCCTGGCCGCGCCGCCCCCGGCCCAGGGCAGCAGGCAGAGGAGCAGCAGCAGCACGCGCACCCCTCGGCCCATGGACGCGACAGTCGGGCCCGCGGCCACCTGCGGAGAGCGGGCGGCCTTGAGGCGGCGGCGGCGGCGGCGGGGGGCGCGGGCCGGGGGCGCCGCCGCGCCTGCCTGCTTGCCCCCCGCGCCGCACACCGAGCCTGGCCGGGGAGGCGCGCGCGGCTCGGCGTCGAGGCTCCGCGGCTCGGGCTGGGCGCGCAGCGGCCGAGGGCAGCGGGAGGTCTGGGTGCGCTGGCTCCGGCCCGCGCCAATGAGCGGCGGGGGCCGCGGCGGCCCGGGTGCCCGCGCGTTAGATGTGCCGCCGCCGCCCGGGCTGGGCCGGGGGGAGGGGGCCGCGCTCACTGCTTTCTTGGCGGAGGCTTTGCCTTTTCTTCCCAAACCGCAAGCCTGACCGAGGGGCCTGGACTACCCCGCCGTGGCCGCCGGAGGCGCTCCCGGCCCGGCTTCGTGGGGGGCAGCGCGGCCCGCGGCCCCGGCGGCCCCATCCACCGCGGCCAGCCCGGCGCCGCCGCCGCCGCCGCCGCCCCCGGGGCTGCTGGAAGGGGCGGCGGCGCCGAGCGAGGCTTTTCCGCGCCGGGGGGCGCTGCGCGCGGGGCGCGGCGGGGCCGGTCCCGACGGGCCAGGGGGCGCGGGGCGAGCGCGCTCACCTGCGGCCGCCAGCGTTCCTCCGCCGCCCACCGTCCAGGGCCAGAGCAGCCCGCGGGCGCCTCGGACCCCGGCCCGCATCCCTCCCCCTACCCGGAACAGCCCAGGGCCCGGCGCTCACCGCGGCGCGCGCGGGCGGCCCCGTGGCCGGGCTCCTCGGCGTCGCTCGCCCTGCGCCGCCCGCTGGTGCGCCGGGCTCGGCTGCGCTCCCCGTCTGGCGCTGGCGCGGAGCCGCCCGGGACTTTTATCCCGCGGGGCCCCCGGGATCAAAGCGGCGGCGGACACAGGGCTGCGCGCGGAGGGGCCGGCAGTGGCGGCGCCGGGGCCTCCGGGAGGAGCGGACAGGTGTGGCGCGAGGCCCCGGCGCTCTGTGCCACCCGCGGGAGGGCCCCGGCGCCGCGGGGGAGTCGCCCTGGCCCGCGCCTGAGCGGGCACGTTCGGGGCGGCTCCCGGAGGCTCCGGGGCCGGAGGGACGCGGGGTGAAGCCCAGGCTCGCCCCTTGCGCCCTGACCGCCGCGCCCCTCTCTCCCTGCCCCGCCGCCATCGACGGATGGGGCCGAGGGTCCCGGAGCTGCCTGCTTGGCCCGGGCTCGGTGACCTCGGTGCACTCTGGCGCCTTGGCGCCGTCTCCCCGCCCTCCCCGCCTGCCTCCCCTCCGGGTGCCAGGGCTGCGGTCGCTGGACCCCGCGAATCCGCTTAGCGTTTGCTGGGGAGGGTGCTTGGCGTGCGTCCCCCCACCTCCCTTCCCGTGCGCACAAATTGCGGCTCGCCGCCCTTTCTCCCCAGCTGCAGCCTGGGCGAGTCAGTACACCCAAAGGAAAGACAGAGAACAGGTTATGCCTCTTGGGACTCGAGTCCGGGACGTGGGCGGGGCTTCTGGAGCCCACCTGGTCGTTGGGGGCAGTGGGGAGGGCGCCTCAGCTCCTGGCCGGAGATGAGAGGTGGCCCCGGAAGCTGCCTCCTCTGAGAGCCCCTTGCCTTGCCTGCACCCTGGCCAGTCCTGGGCCTGGAGGAGGAAGCCACCCCCCCACCCCCCCAGAAGCACACACGCAGGGCAGGTGTGCTGGCTCTGCCGACCCGGTGACCTACCATCCGACGCCCTGGAGGCTGGCTGCACCGCCTGGGAGCTGGGCACCACGGAGTAGGCCGGCCGGGTCAGGAGCTCTGTCCACTCCGCAGTCCACTCCACAGAGGCCACCCTGCAGGGAAGCTGACAGGAGCCGGGGTCTGGCTAAGCTGCGCGCTGGTGGTCCCGCTGCTGTTGGATCACTTAAAGGGCCCTGCTCGGGGCTGGCCAGAGGAGGCCCTGCTCACACCCGGGCCACCAGGGAGGGCTGACCTCAACAGAGTTTCCTCACTGGGCAGGAAGCTGCCTCCGGGGCACACTGAGGCCCTGGGCAGCGGCAGGGTACCCTCCAGCTGGATGACCTCACTGCCCAGGGCCGTGCTGCACAGACCTGGCCCTGAGTCACTGCCCGGCGGGGGATCCTGGGCAGGCCCCCATGCCCCCACCTCCAGTCCCTCTTCCTCCTCTTCTTCCACCTCCTTCTCCTCCTCCTCCTCCTCTTCTTCTTTTAAAGATTTATTTATTTATTTGAAAGGCAGAGTTACAGAGAGAGAGAGAGAGAGAGAGGTCTTCCATCCACTGGTTCACTCCCCCGATGGCCACAACGGCCAGAGCTGCACCAATCTGAAGCCAGGAGCCAGGAGCTTCTTCCTGGTCTCCCACGCGGGTGCAGGGGCCCAAGCACTTGGGCCATCTTTGCACTGCTTTCCCAGGCCACAGCAGAGAGCTGGATCGGAAGTGGAGCAGCCGGGACTCGAACCGGTGCCCATATGGGATGCCGGCACTGCAGGTGGTGGCTTTACTTGCTACGCCACAGCGCTGGCCCCAGGTCCTCTTCTATAAAGCGGGGCAGTGCCCTGACCTCCCAGAGGGATTGGGGTGTCCATGCATGGGGGCAGGGATGACGGCCAGCCCCCAGGACGAGAGGAGCACGCACGTCTCCCCTCTGGGGTCTGTGGATATGGGATCGGATTTTGCCTGCACATTGAAATGAGTTCCTGTCCTGGCTTATTCAGCAGCAGTGGCTGAAGCCGAGGGGCTCAGACCCACAGCTCCCCAGAGCTCCGCCCCCACCCCACCCTGCCACCATCCTGGTCTCAGTCCCTGCCCGCCCCCAGCCCCTGCTGCAGCCCATGGCGGGCAGGGCCGGGGCCAGGGCTTCCAAGGCTGCTCACCCCGATGTCCTCCTGTGTCCAGCCTGGCCCTGTCCTTGCGTCCCTCCTTCTCGCAGGGGCCAGTTCTGTCCTCACACCTGAGACTCCTTCACGTTTTCTGGTGGAATCTTCTGGGAGGTCAGGCCCTTTGAGCCACCGGGTGCTGTACCTTCACATCCAGGCCGCCTGCACTGAGACCAGTGCCAGTGTGGCCCGGACAGGTACAAGGGGGACTCCAGAGCCTCCAGCCTCACACACAGGGGTGGCCGGGGGCAAAGAAGGAGGTGTGGGTGCCGTGCGTGGCTGGCAGGAATGTGAAAGGTGAGCCGGCCGTCCCACGCCCGGGGGCCAGGTGTTCCCAAGGAACTGACCACAGGGGTTCACATGAAAGCTTGGACGTGCAGGGCTGGCGTGTGGCTGTGGTGCCGTGGGCTAAGCGGCCAGAACCCCGTATGAGCAGTTGGCTCCTGCTGCTCCAGCGCCTCTTGTTCTTGTTCACATTCAAAAGGCAGAGTTACAGAGAGAGTAGGAGAGACAGAGAGAGAGAAGGGTCTTCCACACGCTCGCTCACTCCCCAAATGGCTGCAACGCCAGGGCTGGGCCAGGCCGGAGCCCGGAGCCCGGAGCGTCATCCGGGTCTCCCATGTGGGTGCAGGGGCCCGAGCACTTGGTCCGTCCTCTGCTGCTTTCTCTGATGCATTAACAAGGAGCTGGATGGGAAGTGGAGCGGTCGGGACTCGAACCGGCGCTCACATAGGATGCCAGGGCTGCAGGTGATGGCTTAACCCACTGTGCCATGGTGCTGACCCCTCTGGCTGCTCCACTTCTGATCCGGCTCCCTGCTGATGCACGTGCTTGGCCCCTGCCACCAACATGGGAGACAAGACGGAGTTCCAGGCTCTTGGCTTCTATGTGGCCCAGCCCTGGTCATTGAGGTGCTCGCTCGCTCGCTCTCTCTCTCTCTCTCTGCCTTTGAAGTAAAATAAATCTTAAAAAAAGCGTTTGCAGGTGAGTGTTCGGAGCAGCGTGACTCAGCCACAGCCCGAGGTTCGGAGGGATCGGCTCCGGGACGGCCATTTCCTGGTGTGTGTTCCAGCCCTAAAGGCGTGAAGTTGTGACACAGACGCAGGCTCCCGCATGGCTGGCCAGACACAGACGGCGCCTGCCGTGTGACAGCACGTGTCCAGGAGACAGACCCGGGAGCACAGAGTGTCCACGGGGCAGGGGACGAGCAGGGGCTGCTACTGGGTGCCGGTTTCTCCCCGGGGTGAGGGAGCCCCTGCAGCCGACAGTGGTGCTGGTCGCCCGTGCTGTGGACACACTGAGCACCAGGGAGTGTCCACTCGAGTGGTCGCTCCACGCTCTGTGATTTTTACCTAAAAGAACGCAGCAGTGGGTCAGACTGCTGAGGGTCAGCCAGGGGTGCAGGGCTGTGGTGGACTGGTCACACCCTGGAAACCTCCCTGGCCCCGACTGCTCATCACACAGATGTCCCCTACAGAGTCAGGGTGGCGCAGGGTGACCGAGGACCTGTGGCCTCGTCCCTGCTGCCCTGTGGCTGGTCTCAGCTTCAGGCCCCTGAGCAGTGAAAGGGCAGGAGGCCACAGAGCATCAGATAGGCCAGCTGTGCCGGGGTCAGCCCCATTCTCAGCAAAGGTGTCCTGGATGCTGGCCAGCCCTCAGAGGACTGTCCAGCAGGGCGGACACTCAGGCTTGGGGTGCGGAGCAGGACGATGTCCGAGTCACCATGCTGCACGGGTCCCTGGAAGCCACCCCGCAGATGCTGGCCATGGGCCTGCGGGGCTCCTGCTGGGGTGGGCAGCAGCTGCTCCCGGCTCAGCCTGGAGCTCCCAGGCGTGCCCAGGGTGGGGCTGCACTCTCTGGGGAGCACCCAGGGTACAGGAGGGGGTGAAGGGCTGGTTAACCGGCCCTGCTGTGGGGAGGAAGGTGGGGGCAGCAGAGGTCAGCGCCAGGAGTCACGGGCCTTCCTGCAGGGGCCGGGAGCCCAGTCCCTGGGGGGAGGGGAGAGCGGCCGGTGCTGGGGCAGGTTCTGGTGGAAGGCGGATGGCAGCGTGGGGAGCCCACCAGAGACCCTCTGAGGGCTCTGACACATGGAAGACCAGGCCACTGGCCTAGGCCTCTGGACTCGGAATGTCCACCCCTGGACCTGGCTCCCTGGGCTGGACAGGGCGATTGCTCAGTGCTGCACAGCCAGCTCCCCCCCAGGCAGCGCTCAGTGCACGGCGCGGCTCTGCCAGCTGCTGCCTGGCGTCTGGGGCCCAGCTGCTACGCGCTGGCCTCAGCTACCCTGACTTGCACGGCCACCTGGGCAGCTCTGCGCCCCAGCTGCTGGCCGCTGGGGGGGCGGGGAAACCAGGCAGGCCAGCCCCTCCCCTGGTGGTTTGCTCTCAGGGGAGGCCCCCGCCCCAGCAAGGGCCTCAGGGCTGGGGTTCCCGTGCAGCTTGGCCCCCTCTTCAGTGTCCCCAAAGCCCCCCCATCAGCAGCCTTCCCCCTTAGTTGAACCCCAGAGCCCTGCCGAGCAAAGCCCCCCCGCCCCCGCCCCGAGCTATCTGGGGTGAAAGGCGGTGGGGATCCCAGCGGGTCTTTGGGGGTGGGGGGGGGCACAGCCACGGCTCAGATCCAGGGAGCTGCTCCTAGACCTGACCTCCAGCGCCTGGGAGCGAGGTGTGAGCGCTGCTCCTAGACCTGACCTCCAGCGTCTGGGACGAGGTGTGAGCGCTGCTCCTAGGCCTGACCTCCAGCGCCTGGGAGTGAGGTGTGAGCGCGCTGCTCCTAGACCTGACCTCCAGCGTCTGGGACGAGGTGTGAGCGCTGCTCCTAGACCTGACCTCCAGCGTCTGGGACGAGGTGTGAGCGCGCTGCTCCTAGGCCTGACCTCCAGCGTCTGGGACGAGGTGTGAGCGCTGCTCCTAGGCCTGACCTCCAGCGTCTGGGACGAGGTGTGAGCGCTGCTCCTAGGCCTGACCTCCAGCGTCTGGGACGAGGTGTGAGCGCTGCTCCTAGGCCTGACCTCCAGCGCCTGGGAGTGAGGTGTGAGCGCGCTGCTCCTAGGCCTGACCTCCAGCGTCTGGGACGAGGTGTGAGCGCTGCTCCTAGGCCTGACCTCCAGCGTCTGGGACGAGGTGTGAGCGCGCTGCTCCTAGGCCTGACCTCCAGCGTCTGGGACGAGGTGTGAGCGCTGCTCCTAGGCCTGACCTCCAGCGTCTGGGACGAGGTGTGAGCGCTGCTCCTAGACCTGACCTCCAGCGTCTGGGAGCGAGGTGTGAGCGCTGCTCCTAGGCCTGACCTCCAGCGCCTGGGAGTGAGGTGTGAGCGCTGCTCCTAGGCCTGACCTCCAGCGTCTGGGAGTGAGGTGTGAGCGCTGCTCCTAGGCCTGACCTCCAGCGTCTGGGAGCGAGGTGTGAGCGCACTGCTCCTAGGCCTGACCTCCAGCGTCTGGGACGAGGTGTGAGCGCTGCTCCTAGACCTGACCTCCAGCGTCTGGGACGAGGTGTGAGCGCTGCTCCTAGACCTGACCTCCAGCGTCTGGGACGAGGTGTGAGCGCTGCTCCTAGACCTGACCTCCAGCGTCTGGGACGAGGTGTGAGCGCTGCTCCTAGGCCTGACCTCCAGCGCCTGGGAGTGAGGTGTGAGCGCGCTGCTCCTAGGCCTGACCTCCAGCGTCTGGGACGAGGTGTGAGCGCTGCTCCTAGGCCTGACCTCCAGCGCCTGGGAGTGAGGTGTGAGCGCGCTGCTCCTAGGCCTGACCTCCAGCGTCTGGGACGAGGTGTGAGCGCTGCTCCTAGACCTGACCTCCAGCGTCTGGGACGAGGTGTGAGCGCTGCTCCTAGGCCTGACCTCCAGCGTCTGGGACGAGGTGTGAGCGCGCTGCTCCTAGGCCTGACCTCCAGCGTCTGGGACGAGGTGTGAGCGCGCTGCTCCTAGGCCTGACCTCCAGCGTCTGGGACGAGGTGTGAGCGCGCTGCTCCTAGGCCTGACCTCCAGCGTCTGGGAGCGAGGTGTGAGCGCTGCTCCTAGGCCTGACCTCCAGCGTCTGGGAGCGAGGTGTGAGCGCTGCTCCTAGGCCTGACCTC
The DNA here is from genome assembly GCF_033115175.1 of Lepus europaeus. Taxonomy (NCBI): domain Eukaryota; kingdom Metazoa; phylum Chordata; class Mammalia; order Lagomorpha; family Leporidae; genus Lepus; species Lepus europaeus. Next base: position 971,051 of record NC_084844.1, on the reverse strand, counting down.
CAGCGCCTGGGAGCGAGGTGTGAGCGCTGCTCCTAGGCCTGACCTCCAGCGTCTGGGACGAGGTGTGAGCGCTGCTCCTAGGCCTGACCTCCAGCGTCTGGGAGCGAGGTGTGAGCGCTGCTCCTAGGCCTGACCTCCAGCGTCTGGGACGAGGTGTGAGCGCTGCTCCTAGACCTGACCTCCAGCGCCTGGGACGAGGTGTGAGCGCTGCTCCTAGGCCTGACCTCCAGCGTCTGGGAGCGAGGTGTGAGCGCTGCTCCTAGGCCTGACCTCCAGCGTCTGGGAGCGAGGTGTGAGCGCGCTGCTCCTAGGCCTGACCTCCAGCGTCTGCGACGAGGTGTGAGCGCGCTGCTCCTAGGCCTGACCTCCAGCGTCTGGGACGAGGTGTGAGCGCTGCTCCTAGGCCTGACCTCCAGCGCCTGGGAGCGAGGTGTGAGCGCCCTGGGGTCACCTGGCAGAAAGCCTGCCCAGCTGCCCAGCCCAGCGAGCTCAGCGCGGCCCCACCCACCCTGCAGCCCTGGCTCCCCCGCCGGGCCAGGCGGGGGCCATGTGACCCCACCGGCCCTCCCTCCGCCCTGGGGAGGCAGAACAAACCCTCAGATCTCGGCACTGGGAACCTTTCAGCCAGCGACATCAAAGGGGCAGTGGAGGCGGCGGATGCTTCCCTTAAAGGGCCATGCCACTTTAATTCAAAGCAGATCCTGGGAACAGCTGTCTAGTGGCCCGCCCAGGAGGGGGTGAGGAGGAGGCTGGCGGCCCGGCAGGACCTGAGCCCAAGACAGCGCCAGGCAGGAGCCCCATGCTCACGGCGGCAACTTAGACCCTTGGTGAGAGACAGTGTGATGGCTTCTGCCCACCCAGGTAGGAGCTGAGACCTGGACCTGTCTGGAGGCCGCTGGCTCCAGGCACCAGGGGAAGGTTCCCTGATGGCCACTTGCCCACCCAGACATGAGGACACCTTTGGAAGACACAGAGGGAGGAAAGAGCTCAGCAGAAGGCGGGGCAGAGACAAGGAGGGGCCGGGGAAGACGCAGCGGCAAGTGGGCAAGTGCGGTGGGGGCCCAGGCAGCCTGGCAGGGACCCCAGCTGTGTCTCCGGGGTGGACCCAGGGCCTCCCACAGCCCACCGGCCGCTCCCTTCACTCTGGGGGCTCCCTGTGCTGAGCCGGGGCCACGCTCCCAGGAGGGGAGCCCTGCTGCTGCTCCTGGGGTCGCTGGGTGTGAAACGTGGCCCCAGGCAGGGAGGGGCTGCACCTGGGGCCCTTCGCAGGGACCCCCGGGGCACCACCGGGGAGGGGGCTCCTGCCCCCGAGTGGCTGCAGTGGAGGGAACAGGAGGGTGTGTTGTAAGAGGAGCAAGGGCAGAGCCCCAAAGGTTCTCCCCGGGGCGGGTGGGGGCCAGGACGCGCCTTGTTTTATACCTCGGTGTTAGGGAGGATGGACTTCTTTACCTGGAAGGGAGAATGACAGAGAGAGGGAGACACACACGTACCCCCCCCAATCTTCCATCTGCTGGTTCACTCCCCAAATGGCCACACAGCCTGGTCTGGGCCAAGCCAACACTGGGAGCCTGGAACTCCACCGGTCTCCCACGTGGGTGGGTGGCAGGGGCCATGGAACTCCACCGGTCTCCCACGTGGGTGGGTGGCAGGGGCCATGGAACTCCACCGGTCTCCCACGTGGGTGGGTGGCAGGGGCCATGGAACTCCACCGGTCTCCCACGTGGGTGGGTGGCAGGGGCCATGGAACTCCACCCGGTCTCCCACGTGGGTGGGTGGCAGGGGCCATGGAACTCCACCGGTCTCCCACGTGGGTGGGTGGCAGGGGCCCAACCACTGTGGCCATCGTTTGCTGCCTCCCCAGCTGCACCGGCTCTCAGCTGGGGTGCCAACGTTGCAAGCGGTGCTCCGCCGTGACCCGGTGCTGCCCCTTCTCCCTCTGCTTCCGGCCTGCAGACCCCGCCTCCCCTGTGGGGCTCGGGCCTTGGGTGCGGCCCCCTCAGCCCAGCTCCGGGCCGCGGTCTGAGACCTCTCTGCCGTCAGGAGCCTCCGTGTGTCTCTCAGCAAGCTCTGGGTCCAGTTTCTCTAGAAAACCCTGGCAGAAAAGAGTTCACTCAGCACCCTTTGGCCACATAGTCTGTGTTCTCTAGTGACGTATGCACTAAGGAGAGGAGCTGCTTAAGGCACCTCCTGCGGTGCCACATCCCACGTGGGCACGGGTTCGAGCCCCGGCTGCTCCACTTCTGGTCCAGCTCTCTGCTGTGGCCTGGGGAAGCAGTGGAAGCCAGCCAAGTGCCAAGAGTCAGGGTTCACAGGCTCAGCCAGGGGGACCCAGCAGACTCCAGCCGGGCCAAGGGTTAGGCCATGTGTCCTGGGGGCCAGGCGTGGGCCATTTGGCCGCCTGGACCCTCCAAGCCTGGATCCGGACTGTGGAGAGGCCCAGGCCGCTCAGCGCTGAGGACAGCCGCGGCCCTGACAGGTGGTGTGGGCAGCCCGGCTGCTGTCAGTCCAGGAGCGCCAGGTGTGTCCGCCCCGGGAACAGGAGGAGCTCCGATGGTTCCTGGCCTCCAGCCCCGCCACGCAGGCCAAAGGCAGACCCGCCCCCAGCACAGAATTCGGGATTCAGCCGGGTCAGGACAGGCAGCTGGCCATTAGCGGCCCGGGGGCGGGGTGTGAGGACGGCCGGCCGCGCCAGGGGTCAGAACATGGACCCGGCGGCCGCGGGGTCGGGGGCTGTCGCGGCGCTGGGTTTGCTGGCTCCCTCAGAAGCGCCTCGTTGGCCCGGGCTTGGCCAGGGGAAGCCCCCCGGGGCCGAGGAGGTGTCCCCGCCTCCGGGCTGAACCCCAGGGCCGGCGCTGGCGGCCACTCCACGAGCGTGGCCGTCCGGCAGGGACAGCGCCTGCTGCGCGGGCCGGGGCGGGGCCCGAGCGCAGGGGCGGGGCCTGGGGCCCGGAAGGGCGCGGCGGCCCCGCCCCCGCCGGCCGCGTGGCTGTGCGTCCCGGCTGTTGCCGATAAAGTTGTTTGAAGCCCGGCCGGCCGCGGGTCACGTGAGCGGAAGATGGCGGCCCCGGCAGGCGGCGGCGGCTCCGCGGTGTCGGTGCTGGCCCCGAACGGGCGGCGCCACACGGTGAAGGTGACGCCTAGCACCGTGCTACTGCAGGTGCGGCTGCCGGCCGGCGGGGCGGGCGGGCGGGCGGGCGAGCGGGGTCCGCCGCGCCGGCCCGGCCCCCGCGGTTGGCTTCGGGCCTCGGGGCCGGGCCTCGGGCCAGCCCGTGGTGGGCGCGGCCTGAGGGGGCCAATGAGCGGGCTCTTGCGCGGAGGCCCCGCCCACCTGGCTCGGCGGGCGCCGGGGTTTGCGGGGGGGGGTCGCAGGGGCGTGGCGCGCGGCCCCACGTGCGCGGTCCCCGGCGTCGTGGACGCAGCCCCGGGCCGTGGGGTGGCCGCCGCCCGTGCGCCCGGCGGGGGTTCTGCTGAGTCACTCGCCGCCCTGTGGCGGAGGTCGGGGTGGCGTGGACGGAGCGGCACCCCCGCCCCGGTCTGGCCCCGCGGGCGGCGCTCGCGGGCACGCCCCGCGGGGATCGCAGGGCGTGCGGCAGGAAGCGGCGGCCCCGGGGCGCGGAGCGGGCTTCGTGGGAGGTCGGGGCGTGACGGGGCTTCGCCCTGGGCGGCCCCTGCCCTGAGGTTCGCTTTGTCCTCTTGTTCTAGGTCCTGGAGGACACGTGCCGGTGTCAGGACTTCAACCCCAATGAGTATGATCTGAAGTGAGTTTGGGCGCCAGGCGTCCACGCCCCCTCCCTGGAGGAGCCGTGGGCGACTGGACGCCCACCCTGAGGTCCGTCTTTCCTCTGGCTTTGCCCCTGGCCCCAGGTCCTCCTGCGCTGTCCTCTCCTGCGTCTCGTGACACCTGTCAGGGGGTTAGAGACCCACCCCACCCACAGCGTGCAGCGTGGTCTCCGGTGGGGCCCTGGGGAGTGAGGAAGCTCTGCCAGCCGTGGGCGGAGCCCTGTGGGCCCTCCGGAGAGGCTGTCCGGGATTCCCCGGTCTGAGCCCTCGTGGGGAGACGTGGGTTGCTCCCGCTCCCGCTTAGCCTTACACCTTAAAGACTCATCCCAGCGGCATCGCGTCCTGGCCTGGTCAGACTTGTCCCCGCCATCCTGCTCCCCCAGCCTGGCGGGGGTGCCCAGGGAGAGGCTCTGCAGAGAGCCTGCGACGTGTGCTGTGCCACCTCTGGTCTCTGGATCGCGCCGGTGCCTGGGCCGCGCTGGGCTGGAGCCAGCGGGCACTCACCGAGCTCGGCCTCGGGGCTCAGTGCAGCTGCTTGGCATTTCCAGTCGCTTTCTGACCGCGGTGAGCGTTGGTGCTGGGTGTGCACCTGGGCCCTCAACGGCACAGCTGGGGAACCGGCAGGCGTCTGGTGGCTGCCACGGCGTTTGCCGTCTTCAGCTGTCACACGTTCTCCCCCAGCTTATTTTCCAATTTAGCACTTTTTTCCTTCTGTGGGTTCCCACACCCCAGAATTTCATTGAGGTTGAAGCTAGTGGGGCTGGCATACAGCCCGGGACTGAGACACCAAGGTTCCGTGCCCGGCTCTGTGCCCGCGTCCTGCCCGTGCACACCCTGGGAGGCGGCATGGTGGCTGCAGTGGCTGGGTCCCTGCCGCCCACGAGGGAGCCTGCACTGAGTTCTCGGCCCAGCCCAGGCCTGGCCCAGGGTGTTGCAGGTGTAGGGAATGCTCTCTGTCCTACCTCTCAAATAGAGAAAAAACAGCTCAGAGTTCAATCTGTGAGGCCATAAACAGGAAACAAGTCTCTCACCCTGCTGCGGGCTGTCTTTTTTTTTTTTTTCCCAAGATTTATTCATTTGTTTATTTGAAAGACAGAGACAACAAAGAGACAGAGCTTCCATCCGCTGGTTCCCTCCCCAGATGTCTTCAACAGCTGTGGCTGAGCCAGGCTGGAGCCAAGAGCCAGGAGCTCCATCTGGGCCTCCCCAGCCAGCAGCGGGACATCCGGGACCTGAGTGGCCCAAGGCGTCGCCAAGGCCTCAGTGCTGCCCTGTCTGTCCACTTTCTTTGAACGGCAGGGACACAGAGGCAGAGTTTCTGTCCACTGGTTCGCTCCCCAGTGCCCGCAGCAGCCAGGGCTGGGCCAGGCCAAAGCTGGAGACCCCATCCTGGTCTCAGGCTCTGGGCGTGTGGGCCCGACTGATCCGGCCCCTGCTGCTCCCCAGGGGTGCCCACGAGTGCGGTCGGGGCGAGGAGCAGGCACCCTGGAACAGGACGCGGTGTTCCCGGCCGTGCCACCATCCTCCCCTCCTGCCCTTGGGTGCTTCCTCTCGTGTCCCTGGGAGGGTGCTGGGCTCACCCGTGTGGGCTCTGGGCCGCCCCCCCCCTTTTTTTTTATAAAGATTTATTTACTTATGTGAAAGAGTTACACAGAGAGGAGAGAGAGAGAGAGAGACAGAGGGTCTTCCATCTGCTGGTTCACTCTCCAGATAGCCACAACAGCCGGAGCTGTGCCTACCTGGAGCCAGGAGCCAAGAGCTTCTTCCAGGTCTCCCACGCAGGTGCAGGGGCCCAAGGACTTGGGCCATCTGCTGCTGCTTTCCCAGGCCATAGCAGAGAGCTGGATCAGAAGTAGAGCAACTGAGACTCGAACTGGTGCCCATATGGGATGGCAGCACTGCAGGCGGTGCCCTTACCCGCTATGCCACAGCGCCAGCCCCAGGCCAGGCCCTTTGAGCTGTGCCTCCCCTGCATTCTCCATGTGTAGTGACCAGACCAGAGTGGGGGGGGGGTCTTGTCTGTTGGCTGCCCCCAGGGGGAGCCCCACGACAGCTGCTCCGCCCACTTTGCTGAGCTTGGCGCAGTCCGGGCCCCTCTAAGGTTTGTTCCCTGGGAGGTCTGTTCTGGGGCCCCACCCTGCTTCAGGGTCTGAAGGAGCAGCCCCCCCCTCCGGCCCTGCAGAGAGGGACCCCCTTGTCTGCCAGGCCGTGACCTCCTGGGGGCGGCCGTGGGGACGGCGCGCAGCAGTGAGGGCTGCTCTGTCTGCAGGTTTCAGAGGAGTGTGCTGGACCTCTCTCTCCAATGGCGCTTTGCCAACCTGCCCAACAACGCCAAGCTGGAGATGGTGCCCGTCTCCCGGAGCCGCGAGGGGCCCCAGAACACGGTAGGGTGGCTCGCCAGAGGGTCCCAGCCCAGGCCGGGGCGCAGGATGGGTCTGTAGCTGGGCCTGGGGAGACTGGGCGGGGGCTCGGCAGGCAGGGTGCCAGGACCCAGGCTGCCGTTCGGCCACGTCCTCTGCGTTCGCGATTTCGTTTGTATTTGTGGCCTCCGCCGCCCTCGGCCTGATGCTTCCGATCGTAGAATCCCAGCCCCACAGAGGGTGTGTGAACGCCGGGCAGAGTGCCTGTGCCTTCTCGGCGGCACTGCTGGGCTGCACCCCTCACCAGGCCTGGCCCTGGCGGCCACGCTGGCTCCGCGGCTTCCTGGTAGCTTTCATCCTTTTTTTTTTTTTTTAAGAGTATTTTTATTATTTTGGAAGACAGGACAGCAGAGAGAGAGAGTGAGAGAGATCTCCCAACCAGTGGTTCACTCCCCAAAGGCCAGCAACAGCCAGGAGCCAGGAGCTCCATCCTGGTCTCCCACGTGGGTGCGGGGGCCCAGCTGTCACCCGCTGCCTCCTGGGGGAGCATCAGCAGGAGCTGGCGGGGACTCGAAGCCGACTCCCGGGTGTGGGCTGTGGGCGTCCTGGTGTGCCACCTGCTCCCCACAGCTGTTAGGTCTTGGAGATTTTAGGGAATGGGAGGGTTACCGCAGATGGAAACAGGAACCTGGGCTGGTCCCGTTGTCACGGCTGCTCCCACCCCTGGGGAGGCGGGTCCAGCCCGCAGAGGAGGGCCTGGGCCGATTGCCCACTCCTTCAGCGCCCGGCAGCGCAGGCCCTGGGAAGCAGTGGTGCTGGCTGGAGGCCTCCGCCCACAGGGGACCTGGATGGAGGTCCCAGCCCCGGCTGCTGCAGGCACTTGGGCAGTGAGTCAGTGGAGGGCAGCTGTCTGTCCGTCCGTCTTTCCCCCAGTCTGCCTGCCTGCCTGCCTCTTGAATGAATTAGAAACCAAAGAAAGACCGAGAGGCTCGGCCCGGCAGTGCAGGCAGCGGAGCCCGCAGGCGTCCACACGAGGGTCTTTGTCCATCGTGACCGTGGTGCTCAGCGGCTGCCTGGAAGGGACCCTGGCTCCCCTGGGGTTCCTCAGGGCGCAGGGCAGGCGCCTCGTGGCCTGCTGGTGTGGAACCCCTGAGGCTGGGGTCCTGCGAGGGAGCGAGGTTTGTTTGGCTCAGTGTGGAGGTGCACTGGCACCGGTTTGCTGTTGGCGCAGCTCTGGGCAAGGCGTCACAGCAGGGGTGGGGGGCAGGGGGAGGGGCCGGTTTGTGCCCTCCCACTGACTCCCCATTGTGTGGGGAGAATCGAGCCCCAGGCCACTCAGGTGTGTCCTCAGCAGGCGAGGTGGCCCTGTGTGGCTCTGCCTGCTGGCACTCGGCAGGGGACCAGAAGGCCACTGTACCTTTAGGCCAGAACCTCATACTTCTGTTTGGGGGTGTATTTATTACGTCTAGGCTTAAAAGGTCTTAAAGATCTGATTTAGGTAGTTAGCAACAGAGTATTTAAAAATTGTTTTTATAAGAAAAGTGACAGAGACAGACGGAGCCCCCGTTCACGGCTGCACTCCCCACATGCCTGCAGTGGCGGGGGCTGGGCTGAGCCTGAGCTGGGGGCAGGGGCGCCATCCAGGGCGCCCACAAAGGTGGCGCCGCATAGGAGCCATCACCGCTGCTTCCCAGGACGGGCGGGGACCTGGAGCACAGCGGGGCGCAGGCTGCCTCACCAGCGCCAGGCCGGATGCCTGCCCGGTTCTAGAGCACGCATTCCTGGGGTGCTGTGTGCTCTCGGGGCGAGCACCTCTCTCCGGAGATTTGTTTGTTTTCCACTCTGAGAGAGGCAGATGGAGAGCGTCAGTACCCGTGCACTCTGCGGCAGCAGGGACTGGGCGGGCTGACCCGACCCTGCAGGGTCACAGGGACCCCGGCACCTGTGCCGTCGCCTGCCGCCGGCCTTGCTGGAGCGCGGAGCAGCCGTGCGGATGTGGGCGCAGGGGCCTCAGCCTCCCACCGGCGTCTGCAGACGTTCTGACGGCTTAACGGGCTCACGCAGTCACGTGCTCACGCAGTCACGTGCTCACGCAGTCACGTGCTCGTCTTTGACGCAGCCCAGCTGGTGAGGTGTCAGCCACCCAGACCATGTAGCACGCACAGCTGCATGCTTCCCGGGTGCCTGTGCTGCCTACACGTGTGGACACGCGTGTGCTGGCAGCCTCCCATGGGGCCCCAGCTGAGGGTGTGGCCTCGCCCCAGGTCCGCATCGCTGTGCAGCTGGAAGATGGCTCCAGGCTCCAGGGCGCCTTCTGCTCCGGCCAGACTCTCTGGGAGCTCCTCAGCCATTTCCCACAGACCAGGTGAGCGCTGTGGGCGGTCCTGGGCTCTGCTCTGCTCTGGTCGCTGGGGCCGCCGTGGTGCTGCGTGGGCTGGGGTTGTCTCCTGAGCATCCCGGGTCCACCAGCCTGGCCTGGCCTCGCCTCCCAGGAGAGCAGGTGTCGCTCCTGCCTTCGTGGGGCCCCCGGGCCCTGTGACCTTGGGGGTGGAGAAGGGGAGAGGTGAGGCATTTCCCTGGTGTCCGGGGGCGGGGGGGTGGAAGCCCCCGCCTATGTGTGGCGTCTGGGGTGCTCAGGTGCATCTCTGGGTTTAAGAAGAAAAGGCAAATTCTTAGGGGAGGGGTGGATCTTTTCCCCTTCAGTGCAGCTGAAGCTGCAGGCTAGGGCTGTCGGGAAGGCAGGGCCTGGAGGGCGGGGCGGGGTGGGGGCGTGTCCCCCACTGTTGTGCTGGGTCCAGGGAGATGGGAGGTTAGGGAGTGTGGGTCCCACCTGGCCCCCGACACCACCACTGGCACACACCTGTGACAGCTCTGTAAATGTCCCCAGGGAAGCTGCCACTCCGAGGGACATCCTGGTACTCGGTGGGGGAGGGGGCACCAGGGACTCCCCCAGATCTGCACCTGGGCCCTGGCAGGCCCCCACCTGTGGCTCAGCACCCGGTGTAGTCGTGCGCCACCAGCACACGTGATGGACGTCTGAGCTGGAGGGCACCGGGCGTTTGTGAACGGTGCTCGGGGGAGAGCAGGGTGCAGCGAGGCCCCGGCGCTCAGGGGCTGTGAGAGCTCGGGCCGGGGACCGCCGGCGGCCCTGCCAGTGAGCTCAGTGCCTGTGGGCCAGTGGCTGCCGTGGCTCCTCGGGCTGGGGCTGACCCTTGGACTGAGCTTCCCTCAGCCTCCACCTCCCGGCAGAGGCGCTGTGGCCGCGAGCAGCGATGTCAGAGGTCGTCCGAGCCTCTCGGGAAGCTGGGCAGAGAACTTTCCAGAACACTAGGTGCAGGGGTTCAGAAAGCCCTCTTAGGGGACGTCACTGTGAAATGCAGGAGCTGGGGCGCTGAGTTCAGAGGGGGCTGGGTCCCGGCACGAGGCCGGAGCTCAGAGCCTGACTCCCTGGAAGGGGCCGAGCTGGAAAACCGACTTTTCTGGAATTCTCCATCTTGCCAGAGCATGGTCGAGCATAGGTGGAGCACAGACGTCCTGGGATGTGACGTGAGGCAGCTGCCGCTGCTCCACTCCAGGACGGGTGGGCACCGGGCGGCTCCACGCCAGGACGGGTGGGCGCCGGGCGGCTCCACGCCAGGACCGGTGGGCGCCGGGCGGCTCCACGCCAGGACCGGTGGGCGCCGGGCGGCTCCACGCCAGGACGGGTGGGCGCAGGGCGGCAGAGGCTGCAGGGGCTGTCCTGAAGACCCCCGGCTCCTGGGTGCTGGCATGCGCCTCGCTCGAGGCCGCCGACCATCCTTGCTGACCGGGGTGTCACAGCCCCCTTCTGAAGGTTCCCGGGCTCTTCCCAGCTGTGGGCTCTGTTGGGGGATGTGGTGTCCTGCAGGCCCCGGGCAGCTGCTGTGTGTCCGTGAGGCCCTCACAGGCCCCAGCCACCACCCACTCCAGTCCCTCCCTGAGGGTGAATACAGGGGTGGTGCGTGGGCGGCTTTGCCCTGGGTGTGGGCAGGACACCAGCCAAGCCCCAGGTGGGCACGTCTCCACAGCCGGGGATCCCAGCAGGTCCACAGGAGATGAGGGGGCCTTGGGGGCCGGTGGGGACAGCTTTGGGAACCCCCCCATCAACATCTCCTGGAAAAGATAAGAGCCCGGGAAGAAGCTGAGTGCTGGGCTATGGGGGGAAGAGCGGGGGGGCTGGGGGGAGTGCGGGGGCCTGGGGAGGGCTGGGGGGGCTGGGGGGGTGCGGGGGGGCCGTGGGGTGTGCCGGGGGGTGGGGGGGCCATGGGGTGTGCCAGGGGGGGTGGGGGGCTGGGGGGAGTGCCAGGGGGGGTGCGGGGGGCCGTGGGGTGTGCCAGGGGGGTGGGGGGGGCTGGGGGGGTGCGGGGGGCTTGGAGTGCAGGGGGCTGGAGGGGAGTGCCAGGTGAGGGGGTACGGGGGGGCTGGGGGGAGTGCAGGGGGGGTGGGGGGGCCGTGGGGTGTGCCAGGGGGAGTGGGGGGGCTGGGGGGGTGCGGGGGGCTGGGGGGAGTGCAGGGGGAGTGGGGGGGTGCGGGGGGTGCGGGGGGCCGGTGGGGACAGCTTTGGGAATCCCCCCATCAACGTCTCCTGGAAAGGATAAGAGCCCGGGAACAAGCTGAGTGCTGGGCTATGGGGGGGAGTGCAGGGGGCTGGGGAGGGCTGGGGGGGAGTGCAGGGGCCTGGGGAGGGCTGGGGGGGTGCGGGGGGCTGGGGGGAGTGGGGGGGGCCGAGGGGTGCGCCAGGGGGAGTGGGGGGGGCTGGGGGGTGCGGGGGGCCGTGGGGTGTGCCAGGGGGAGTGGGGGGGGCTGGGGGGGTGCCAGGGGGAGTGTGGAGGGGCTGGGGGGTGCCAGGGGGTGGGGGGGCTGGGGGGTGCCAGGGGGAGTGCGGGGGGGCTGGGGGGTGTGCCAGGGGGAGTGGGGGGGCCGTGGGGTGTGCCAGGGGGAGTGGGGGGGGCTGGGGGGGTGCGGGGGGCTGGAGGGGAGTGCCAGGTGGGGGGGTACGGGGGGGCTGGGGGCTGCAGCCCCACTGCCGAGCGCCCTGGTAAAGCCTGTTGTGGTGGAGGCTGCTGCCCATGGGGAGGAGGTGACCCCTTCGCACAGGCAGCGCGGCAGAAGCAGCCAGGTCCTGACCAGCATCTGGGGCACTGCTGGCCACAGGAGCCCCCGCAGAGGCCACGGGGAGACCGGAGAGCTCTCGGGACCACATTAAGGGCTCGGTTACTTGCAGAAACGTGCTTGATTACCTCTATCCACCCAGATCCGGGCATCTCTGCGGCGCTGTCCATACCGGGAGGGCCCCTGGCTCCCGGCTCCCAGCAGCCCCCTCCCCAGAGGCTTGAGGGCCCGCCTAGTGGGTGGTTGGCGTTTCCACGGAGACGGACGGACTCAGTCTAGGGTGGCGTCAGCCAGGGTGTGTTCCAAGCAGGCTGTCCTGGGGCCTCACTCAGAGGAGGGCGCTGTGGGTACTCGGGGCTGCTCATGCTTGCTGCACTTTGATTTGTTTGAAGATTTTTCTTACTTGTTTGAATGGCAGAGTTAGAGGGAGACAGAGAGAGAGAGGTCTTCATGCACAGGTTCACGCCCCCAAATGGCCACAGTGACCAGGGCTGGGCCGAGCTGAAGCCAGGAGCAGGAGCTTCTTCCAGGTCCCCACGTGGGGGCAGGGACCCAGGGGCTTGGCCGTCCTCCACTGCCTTCCCAGGAGCATTAGCAGGGAGCTGGACCAGAAGTGGGGCAGCCAGGACTCAGACTGGTGCCCATAGGGGATGTGGTGCCACAGTGCCGGCCCCGGGCCAGCCGCTCCCTGCTCCCATGTGGGTACGTGGGGGAGGCAGACATCTGTGTGTCTGCCCTGGGGAGCTGGACCCCCAGACGGTGGCTGTGGCCTGTTCCTGGGATGAGAAACTCCTGGAAGATTGCGGGGTTTTCGTCAATGTTGAGTTAGAGAATCTGCCACAAACTTGCCCTCGGAGGCACCGGCGGCCCCAGGTGCAGCCCCCGCCAGCTGCGCCTGGTTGCCAGGCTGGGTTCTTCCCAAGCCCCTGCCCCTCTGCTGGTGAGGAGGGGGTCCCTGCCCACCGGTGGGCAAGGGCTGGAAGTGACCCCCCCACCTCTCCGATGCCCCAGGAGTCTCCATCAGAGCACCGCTGTGTGCTGTCACCTGCCGTGGCGGGGTCCCCAGCTCGGGCGCTCCGGCCGTGTGCAGCTGGCTGGCACGGTGGCCATGGGCGAGCCAGCTGTCCGTGCGGACTCTGCTGCATTGGAGGCTTCGGGACCCTCGGCCTCCTGCTTCCTTCCTGGCCCAGCTCTTCACTTGCCTGGATCCTGCCTCCTGGCCCCAGGCTTGCTGGCTGCACCCTGCCCGGCCTCACTGAGAAGAGCCACACAGGCCTGGCCCCGAGCCTGGGGCCGTGGGGTCCACGGTGGCCCAGGTCTCCAGCCCTTTGGGGCGAGGGAAGATCCAGCAGCCTGTGGTCAGTGGCCTTCCCTGGGGAACGCCCTCACCATGGGCACTGGGCACAGACTGTCCTGGCGAGGCCTCGGGAGCCGGATGTGGCTGGCACTGCCAGGGCCCGGGGGGAGGGGCTGCACCCCCAGGAGAGGGGATCATGAAAGCAGGCCAAAGCCAGCGTGACAGGCGTCCTGGCGAGGGGCCGCCCCTGCAGGCCCGCGGCTGCCATCCCTGTGCCCCGCCCCCCCCCCCCAGCGCTCCCCTGTGCAAGTGGTCGGCAGCTGAGAATCGGGCATCTGTGAGCACCCCGGTGTGTGCACGGTGGGGACTGCCAGGCTCAGTGTGTACACGTGTGTGTGCATGTGGGCACGTGTGCAGGCCAGCCCCGTGTATGCACATGTCAGTGAAGGCCATCCCCGAGTGTGTGTGTACACGTGTGTGTGAGTGCAGGCCATCCCGAGTGTGTGTGTACACGTGTGTGTGAGTGCAGGGCATCTCTGTGTGTGTGCACATGTGTGTGAGCGCAGGCCACCCCATGTGTGTGTATGTGTGTGTGCGTGCGCACACGCAGGCCACCCCCATGTGTGTCAGTGCAGGCTGTCCTCACGTGTGTGCACCTGTGTGAGCGCAGGCCATCCCCGAGTGTGTGTGTGTACACGTGTGTGAGTGCAGGCCATCCCCGAGTGTGTGTGTGTGCACGTGTGTGTGAGTGCAGGCTGTCCTCACATGTGTGTACCTGTGTGTATACACATGTGAGTGCAGGCCATCGCTGTGTGTGCACATGTGTGTGCACGCAGGCCACACCGTGTGTGTGTATGTGTGTGTGCGCGCGCACAGGCCACCCCCATGTGTGTGAGTGCAGGCTGTCCCCGTGTGTGTGTGTGTGTGCAGGCCATCCCTGTGTGTCTGTGTACATGTGTGTGAGAGCGCAGGCCACCCCATGGGGTGCATGTGGTCTGTGCACATGTGACGTGTGCATGTGTGTAGCCTGTTCCCTGTGCGTGTTTGAGTACACACGTGCCTCAAGCTTTGTGCAGTCCTTAGCTCTGGTCGCCAGCTCACTGCTCCTGTGCCTTCCGTCCCCACCATGGTCTGAGGTCAGCCTGTCCACCTCCTCTGGACAGGCCCTGGCCTTGGGGCACCCTGCAAGGTGTGAGGGGCTTCTGCTTCAGGGCGAACGTTGCCACGGTGTGGGAGACGCAGATGAAACCGGCTGCCATGGGCAGTGGAAGCTCTGCGGGGGGTGGGCCCTGGCCCCGGCCCTGCAGCCCAGCCCAGCGGCTCAGACACCAGGCCCAGCGGGGGTGGGGCAGCACAATGGAGACCGCCACTCAGAGCCTTGGGGCGGGGCCTGTGGCCCTGGGGTCCCTGACCCCGACCCTGTCGGAGCTGAGCTTCAGATGAAGCCCTGTGCAGGGTGGCTGGCGGGGCGGTCGCGGTCGCCAGCTGCCCCCAGGGCTGGCAGTGTGGGGAGGACCAGGCTCCTGGCTGCAGCCCAAGGCCCTGTCCTTCCAGGGGTTGGCCAGCGGTTGACCACCTCCTCCTGGTGTTTGTGCAGGGGATGGGGGGCTGGGGCTGCCCCTGACGCTCCTCTGCCCCCGTCCAGGGAGTGCCTGCAGCAGCCGGGCGAGGCGACCCCCGTGTGCGTGTCCATGAGGGATGAGGTAGGTGCCGCCGGCCCCCGCCCGTCTTCAGAGCCTCGCGGAGCCCTGGTGACGTTTGCTTTTTCAGAGCCCGAGAGTCACAGAAGTGGTTTCGTTTTAATAAATATTTGCTCTGCTCTGGGTTTTGATCTTTCTCGGAGCAGAGCAGGCAGAGTGCCTGGCGAGGAGGCCCTGCCGCCTGCCGGCCCCGCCCTCCGCCAGGACCCTCCTCACACCCGGCCTCCCGGCCTCACAGGGGCCTTTTGTTCCAGCCCTGGCTGTGCGCCCCTTCCTGGCCGGGGGCGGGGCTCCCCGTGTGCCCTTGGGTGGAGGTTCCCAGCCCGGGGCCGTGAAGGGGGGACCTGGCTCAGAGCAGCGTCCACTCCCGGAGGAGATGGGCCTGACTGTTGCTGCTTGGCCAGGCCCCAGAGGGACCGTCCCCTCTGCAGACAGCTCCTTGGGTGGTCAGAGTTAGCTCAAGATGTGTCCAGCCAGGCCCCAGCTCCGGTGCCCTGAGAGGTGACCTGGGAGAGAGGAGCCTGGGAGGATGGGCGGTGTCCCTGAGGCTCGGGGACCAGGCCGGACAGCAGAGCCTGGAACCCAGGCATCCTGACTTCAGGGGCCGCTGGCCAGCCCCGAGTCCAGGAGGGTGGGCTCAGGTGGCCACCAGGCTGGGATGAGCCTGACACAGGGAGCTGACCTGGCCCTGCCACCTGGAACCCAAGGCTCCCCCAGTGTGGCCCTGACAGGGGCCTGGGATGAGGCGTGGGGGCCCCCTCTCAGCGCAGCCTGTCCTGGGGCGTGGCGTTGGAGGGGATCCCGGGGCAGGCGGTTCGCAGCAGGGCTCAGCACCGCAGGACATCTGCCTGGGCTCCCTGAGGAGGCCGGGTGGGTCTGTGTAGGTGGCGGCCAGCAGAGGATGTGGGGTGCTGCCGGGGTGCTGCCGAGGCCTGGGCCCGGCTGCAGACATGAGGGCCGTCTGTCTTGCAGGTGACCGGCGCGGCCGCCCTGCGGAGCACCACGCTGTTGTCGCTGGGCCTCACGGGGGGCAGCGCCACCATCAGGTAGGGCCATGCAGCTGCCACGGTGTTTGGTTAAGGACTGGCCTCCTCGAAGGGGGCACAGGTGGAAATCTGCCCTGACCACAGAGCAGACCCACCCTCCGCGGGGAGGAGCTGGGTTGGGTGTCCTGGGATGAGACCTGGGGAGCAGAGCTGGGGCGGCGTCTCCCTCATTGTCTGAACCCCGCAGGTTTGTCATGAAGAGGGTGGACGCTGAGGGCAGGCCAGAGACCGGGGTCGCCAGGAGCAAAACCCCAGGAAGTCCAGCTGACCAGGTGGCCGGTGGTCCCCTGCCCCCCTTGAACTCTGGGGAGCTGAGCTGTGGGGACCTGAGCCGTCAGGGGGAGGTAGGCACCTCGGGGGCCTGCCACGCAGATGGCCCAAAGCCAGCGGACGCGCCAGCAAAACAGAGCGTGCAGGAGCCTGGCCCCGCCCCCTTTGTGCCTTTCTCTGGTGGGGGACAGCGGCTGGGGGGCCCATCCGGGTCCGGGCGGTCTGTGATGTCGCCTTCAGCCAAGCTGCCCACGTCCACCTCCAGCCCCGGAGGCCCCTCCAAGCCGAAGAAGTCCAAACCCGGCGAGGAGCCCCCGCAGGAGCCAGAACCGGTAAGGGTGTGCCGGGCCTTGGCCGGGGCGGGTGGTCTGGCCGGCAGGTGTGCATGTGCTGCGAGGCCACTGTGGGGAGGCTGGAAGGTGCGCGCGGCCGAGCAGACCTGTGCTGTGTGCGGGATGGCCTGGGCGCAGACGTGGGCGTCTTCGTCGTGAGAGAGCAGCCCCTGAGCCGTGGCAGAGCCAGGCTGCAGCCGGCCTCCCCCAGAGCGGCGCTCTGCACACGGTAGAGCAACACCGTGGCTGACTGGGCGGCTGGGCTGTCACCCTGAGCCCCTTCACCCCCTGGTGGTACCCACCCTCCCACGCCTCTGGTCCCAGGGTGTGGATCACCCCCAGGAGGCAGGGGCCAGATGGGGGGTGCAGCCCCCAAGAGTAGGGACCTCACCCTGAGGAGTGGTCCACCTGGGCAGGGGTCCCAGCGCATCCGCATCCACCCCGTGTCCCCTCTGCTGGCCACAGCCACGTCGGCGCCCGTGTGTGGGGGACGTGGTTCTCGCCGGCGTGGCTGCTGTGCACTGTTCTGCCGGCTTCTCAGGACATCGCCAACTGGTTCCATTCCCACCAGAGCTGTGGCCCAGGTCAGCCGTGGTGCGTGGTGTCCCTGTGCCCGGGCTCCTGCGGGGGAGACAAGCCTCACTGTGGATTTTCCCAGAGAGCCTCGTGGGCGCTTGTGCTGTGCCGGGCAGGACCTGAGCCTGTTGCTCCCTGTGCTGCATGTCGGGTGCCCAGCACCCACTCTGCACCTTGCTGCTGGGGGCACCGTGGAGGGGCCTGTGTGGCTGTGAGCCAATGAGGAGCCCATGGCTGGGCGGGGCCAGAGATGCCCTGGGGACTCTGAAGAAAAGGGGCTGGAAGAGTGACCACCTCCCCAGGGCAGCCGCGTGCCCACGTGGTCTGTGTTGCACCCCCCCACCCTGGTCTGGTAGGAGCAGCTCAGCAGGCGGCTCGGGGCCCTGAGGACTTTTCCTTGAGTGACATCGGTCATGACGTCACTCGGTGCCCCCACCCTCCTTTTTTTTAAGTAAGGTGTCACTTTTTTTTTTTTTTTACGATTGATTGATTTATTTGAAAGGCAGAGTTACACAGAGGAGAGGCAGAGAGAGGTCTTCCATCTGCTGGCTCACTCCCCAAATGGCTGCAACGGCCAGAGCCAGGAGCTTCTCCCAGGTCTCCCACGCGGGTGCAGGGGCCCAAGTACTTGGGCCATCCTTCCACTGCTTTCCCAGGCCACAGCAGAGAGCTGGATCAGAAGTGGAGCAGCCAGGACTAGAACCACTGCCTATATGGGATGCCGGCACTGCAGGTGGTGGCTTTGCCCACTAGGCCGTAGCACTGGCCCCTCCCACCCTCTTTTAAGATTTTATTTATTTACTTAAAAGACAGAGTGACTGGGGACAGAGAGAGAAAGGGATCTTGGTCCTCCTGTCGTCTCCCCAAGTGGCTGCAGCAGCCAGGGCTGGGCCAGGCGGGAGCCGGGAGCTGGGAGGTCTGTCCCAGCACCCCCAGTGCGTGGGCCGTCACCCGCTGCCTTCTCAGGCACGCTGACAGGAAGCCAGATAGGGAGCCGAGCAGCCGGGAGCTGAGCTGGGCCATCGTGTGGGTGCTGGTGCTGCCGACAGCAGCTTAGCCGCGGCCTCCCGTTCTCTCTCCTACTTAAAGGAAGCACAGAGACTTCTCTGAGGGAGGTTTTAGTGTCACAGCCGAACGGGAAGAAGGGCCAGGGACTTCCTGCGGCCTGCGTCTGCGACTCCCACAGCCCTGCCCAGCGTCCGTGGCTGCGCTGCCCCTTGGGGCTCCCGGCAGGGCCTGCCCAGGGCTGGGGGCAGCGTGGATCCCCAGCACAGGGCCCCACGAGGTGTCACTGCCCTCCCGTTTGTCCCCCCAGCCCCTGGGGACGTCCGGTCCAGGATGCCCACCTGGTGCTCCACTCCCAGCGGCTGCCTGTTTGCCGCGTGCCCACGCGCGGGTGTAGGACTTCCTGGCACTTGGCAGTGCCGGGCCCTGCGGTGCCTGGCGGGACTGAGCACCCGCACCTTCTGGCCGTGCTGGCCGGGTCCTCGATGCCCTCCGCCGTTACCTCCTGGTCGGGTCTCTGGCTGCACCCACCCAGCTTCTGTTCTCTCGGCGTCTTAGAACGTCTCCCAGCAGCCTCTGCTGGTTCTCCTCCAGGCTTCGTGTGGTCGGCAGCCCCCCCGGGGGCCCCTGTGCAGGGTGTGAGGCAGGGGCCGGCCGGGTGAGCTTCCGCCCACTGCACACAGGTTCTGGCTGTGACTTTGCAGGTTGGGGGCCGGTACCGCCTCCTGTCTTCACCGTAGTGCTCCGTGGCCTCGCACTCTGCCACGGACCCCTTGTTATTTTGAACTTTGCCCTGTCAGCGGGGACCGCGGGTCAGGTGGCCTCCCTAGCCCCACTTCAGAGCAGCGCAGGGCGGCCGTGCTGTGAGGGGTGTGGGGGAGCAGGGTGAAGGGAAGAGGCGGATCAGGGCCCCCGTGCCGGCTGGCGGCTCCCAGGGACCTGGATGGTGGGGAGAGGGGCGTGTCCACGGGCCAGCTGCTCCGGGAGCTGTGTGGATGCGGGGGCCGCACGCTCCGCCTCCAGGGTCTGCTGGTGAGGGGAGGGTGGGCTGGGCTGTCCTGTGGAGCCTGGGTCACGCGGACTCTGCCTCCCTGGGCGGCAGTTTGGACATCTGCCTCTGCGCCTGGGTGTCACTCGGGCGGCTGAGGGAGCTGAGCAAAGAGCCTGGCCCTGTTCCCGCACACCCCTCCCCTGCTCCCGCACACCCCTCACCCCACGCCCTGCGCCCACATACCCCTCCCCTGCTCCTGCACACCCCTCACCCCTCCCCTGCTCCTGCACACCCCTCACCCTGCTCCCGCACACCCCTCCCCTGCTCCCGCACACCCCTCCCCTGCTCCCGCACACCCCTCACCCCACGCCCTGCGCCCACATACCCCTCCACCCCACACCCTGCTCCCACACACCCCTCACCCCACGCCCTGCGCCCACATACCCCTCCCCTGCTCCTGCACACCCCTCACCCCTCCCCTGCTCCTGCACACCCCTCACCCTGCTCCCGCACACCCCTCACCCTGCTCCCACACACCCCTCACCCCACGCCCTGCACCCACATACCCCTCCCCTGCTCCTGCACACCCCTCACCCCTCCCCTGCTCCTGCACACCCCTCACCCTGCTCCCGCACACCCCTCGCCCCACACCCTGCTCCCACACACCCCTCACCCCACGCCCTGCGCCCACATACCCCTCCCCTGCTCCTGCACACCCCTCACCCCTCCCCTGCTCCTGCACACCCCTCACCCTGCTCCCGCACACCCCTCGCCCCACACCCTGCTCCCACACACCCCTCGCCCCACGCCCTGCTCCCACACACCCCTCACCCTGCTCCCGCACACCCCTCGCCCCACACCCTGCTCCCACACACCCCTCACCCCACGCCCTGCGCCCACATACCCCTCCCCTGCTCCTGCACACCCCTCACCCTGCTCCCGCACACCCCTCGCCCCACACCCTGCTCCCACACACCCCTCGCCCCACGCCCTGCTCCCACACACCCCTCACCCCACACCCTGCTCCCGCACACCCCTCACCCCCGCCCTGCTCCCACACACCCCTCCCCTGCTCCCACACACCCCTCACCCTGCTCCCGCACACCCCTCCCCTGCTCCCACATGCCCCTCCCCTGCTCCTGCACACCCCTCACCCCACGCCATGCTCCCGCACACCCCTCCCCTGCTTCCGCACACCCCTCACCCCACGCCTTGCGCCCGCACACCCCTCACCCTGCTCCCACACACCCCTCACCCTGCTCCCGCACACCCCTCACCCTGCTCCCGCACACCCCTCACCCTGCTCCCGCACACCCCAGGGGCTGGAGGATGAGGGTTAAGGCCCGGTGAGTGTCAGGACAAGCAGCCTGGTGCCCGGGCACGCTGGTGGCGATCACCCATGTGGCCGCCGTGCTGGTTTCCGGGGCCTGTCTGGCCCACCCTGGCCACGTGTAGGTGAAGCCCACCTATTGGGCTTCGCTGCCTGCAGTGGGAGTGCTCACTTCCGTCCGGCCCACCTGCTGGTGGTTTCTGAGCCCTGAGTGCCTCCCTGCATCCTTGCCCAGCAGGGGGGTGAGGGGCGGGTGAGGGGGCCCTGGAGAGCCCCTCTGCCTGTGGTGACCCAGGGTCAAAGGTTGACTCCTGCAGGCCTGTGCTTCCTGGGGACCCTGAGGTTAGAGGGACAGGAACAGCCAAAGGCACCGGGCCCACCGCTCCTGTCTGCTGGGCGGGGCCTGGCTCCCCCAGGGCTCCTGGGTGGGGGGCTGCAGGGCGGGCAGTCACTGGACAGGATCCCAGCGCCGCCCGCGCCCGCCGCGGACCTTTGATCTGGCACCGGGGCGCGGCTGCCGGCCGCCCATGCCTCCCGCCTCCGTCACGAGGGCCCAGCCACATACGTCTGCTTTGTGTCCCTTTCAGTCCGGGGGAGGGGGGGGGGAGGGGACGGAGCAGAACTTCGCTGGGGACTTCAAAGGACCCTTCAGTAATCAGAAAGTTTCCAAGTTTCCCATTAATGCTCTGCCGTGTGGTTTTTGGATTTAAATAAAGAGCCAGGATGAAATACAGGAGGTCGCGCGGCCGGCGGCGCACAGCCCGCGTGGTGCCTGCCTTTGAAGTCCGGCATTAATTATTAGAAGGTAGCTTTACTGCCATCAGCACCGGGCGCGGGAGAGGCCGGGGCTGCCCGGCGCCCCCTGCCCTGGCCTTTGAAGTGCCTGCGCCGCCCCCCACGCCCACGGCCTCCCAGTGGCTGGCACGAGGGCCGTCCCTGATCAAAGGCCCTTGGCCTGCCCACCCCGCCCCTGCCCACGGGCAGCCGGCCGGCACGCTCTGCTCCGCGGGTTGGCTCATGGGAGACTGGAGGGGGCCGGCTGGGCCTGGGGCCTGGGTGTGAGGTGGGTGCAGCCCGAGCTCGGTGAGGCCCCCTGCCCGCCCGGCTGCTGGGCGAGGCGTGTGCTTCCTCGGGTGGCCGTGTCCTTCGGGCCTGGAGCCTCGCCTCGCTTGCCTGGCTCCTGCCTCTGCTGGCCCAGCACTGTGGACGCCCCCGGCTGTAAGGGCCAGGCCTCAGGAGGGAGCAGTGCTGGGTTTGAAGCCTGGGGACCCCGGCAGGTGCTCGTGCCTCAGCGGGTGTCCTGGGGGCACGGGCGCCTGTGGTAGGTGCTGCGGCTCTGGCCCTCGCTCCCTTTGTCCACCAGCTGTGGTGTGCGGGCCGTGAGTAACGCATGTCCACGGGAACCCTGGCGCTGGGCTGCACGCTCCTCCCGGCAGGGCTGCCCTTCCTCACCGCACCCCTGCCCGCCAGGCCCGGGCTGGGCTCTGCTCCTGGATGTAGCGATCCCAGAAGCTACACAGGGGCCTGAGGGTAGCCGCAGGTCCTGGACGGCCGTGTCGTCTTCCTCCCCCGCCCCGCAGTGAGCTGTGGTTTGTGGGGAGGTTGTGGGCCCAGGGGCCAGCGCCTGTCACCTCAGGGCCTGTGGCTGTCAGGCGGGGGCTCTGCCTGGGTGAGGTGGGGGCTGCGGTGGGGGTCTGCAGGGCCTTGGCCTGCCCAGGCGCGGTGGGGGCATCCCCGGCCCAGGCCTCCCTGAGTAACTGGGTCAGAGGACAGCGGGCTGGGGGCGGGGGCGGGGGCGGGAGAGCTGGCAGAGCGAGCCTGAGGTCACCCCCGCGGGGTTCTGGTTGTCTGCCTGCGTCACTGCCTCCTGGAAAATCCCCGTGGAGCAGAGCAAGCCTGGGGCCGCGACTCGCGGCGTGAGCAGGCTGCCAGGTGGCGGGCTGGACGCTGGCCCCTCCCAGGGTCCCCAGAGCCCTTCCTGCACCTGGGCTCCCACTCTGGGCCGGCTGGGGTTGGGGGTCGCTGGGTTTCCTGGCCCCTGGGAGGCAACCCTCCCCTCTGCCCAACCTGGGCTGAGGCTGTGGCCCCGGAGTCAGCCCGGGCCTGGCGTGCAGGAGACAGGGCCTCCCGGCAGGGCCCAAGAGCAAGTCCCTCCTCCCCCTGGACCCCGCGTGCCTCGGCTTCCTGGTCTGTTCAGCAGTCCTGACACCCCTGCCCACGCCTCGGCTCGAGCCTCACTTTCTTGGCTGTCCCTTGCGGACTCCTTGGAGGCCTGACCAATGAAGACCCGCAGTCCGGGAGGCATCATGGGCCCCGTCTGGGCCAGGCTGTCCACACCGGAGAGCCTGGGGCTGCTCCTGGCGGAACCCTGGCCCTCGCCGTCCTGCCGTGTACCCTGGGGTGGGGGATCTCACGAGGAGACCTGGGGGTCCCCCGGCTTCTGGAAGGCGCCGTCCTGGCTCTCGGTCACACTGGGTTGGACCAGCGCTGGCCCAGAGCTCCAGGGAACATCTGCCAGCCATGTTCGTCTCAGCTGGAGCCTTGTCCAGCGAGGGTGCTGGAGGGGTCAGCAGGGCAGCCCCAGTCGCTTTCCCCGCAGATCTGGAGCTGAGTCCAGCGCACGCTGGTGTGAGGCAGCCAGGCGGGACTGTCAGGGAAGCGGCAAGGTGGCACAGGCAACGCGTGGCCCCAGCGAGACAAAACAGGACTTGGGGGACAGAGAGGGTGGTGCCCCGGCCCCCCGCGGCAGGCCCCACGTGAGATGCTGGCAAGCTGTCGGCGGGGACATGATGAGGCCGTCCCGGTACGGGCCCCAGGCACCTCCCAGGCAGTGCCGAGCGCATGTTGGTGCGCGTGACCGGGACGGTGAGTGCCGCGGGCATGCTGGGAGGTTGCCTGCTGTAGGCGCCCCCTTTTCTGTGGAGTCGAAATCTCCCAAACTCGGGGGGGGAGAGAAGCCAGGGGCTGGGGGGTGCCAGTTCCTCTGCTCCCACACCCTGGCTCCTGGCCGCCTCTCCCTCCCGCGTAGCCGGGGCTGGCCCTCCCTGGGTTGCTGCCGTGTGCCTGTGACTTCCCAGTGATGTCTCATCCCCAGGCCTCTGTTCTCCATCCAAAAACATCCCCATAAATCCACCTAGGAAGGGAGCCACACGGAGTGCCTGTCGGTGCCGACAGAACAGCAGATGAGGGCCAGACAGCCGGGCAGGGCGTCCCAAGTAAACAGAGCTCGGCACGGCTTGGGGACGCCCTGCTCGGCCTCCTGGGCCAGCCCCGTGCCCTGGGAGTGCCCGCAGCTGCCACAGGCCAGGTCCCCACTGTCCCCTGGGCCTCAGTGCCCGCCCGCCAGCCCAGCCCTGACTCCTCTCTCATTCGGTGCAAAGTGGCCACACAGCACCTCTTCCCAGGGGAGGCCCCTTTGGCTGGCATTCACCCGGCGCAGGCTCTGGGCACTGAGTTCTTGGCTCCTGCAGGGGCTCGCTGCCCAGGTAGGGGAGCCAAGAGAAGGCCATGCAGGCTGTCCTGGCTCTCACCGGGCGCGGGGACTTCCCCAATAGACCAGACGCTGGCCGGGGGAGGGGGCAGGGCTCTAGGGTGGGTCCAAGACAGAGCGCCACCTGAAACCCAGCATTCCCTGGGCTGCCGTCCCCAGCACCCTGTCCAGGCTGACATGCCAGCGGCCAACCTCACTGGTGGCTCCTGGAAGTACCTGGGAGAGACCAGAGTGGCCACAGGACCCTCGGGACAGCCTGTGTGGTGGTCAGGCTTGGCCCCCGACTGCACAACAGTGGTGACAAAAGGTCAGCCTTGGGCCTGTTGTCCAGGGAGGCTCTGGGGCAGGAGAGCCTGCCCTGTGGCCAGGACCTTGCACCTGAGCGCCTGGCCTGGACACTCGCACTCACGTGCATGGCCTGCCCCGGCCTCCCCTGGACGGAGACACTGGCTGTGGGGGGAGGCCTGGTGCCTGCCATCTCATCAAAAGCTTTGGTGGTTGTGAGAGGGGGATGGGCTTTGAAGGGGCAGCCTGAGGGCCCAGTCAGCCACCTGTAGCCCTGCTGCCCTGGGATATGGTGTGGCGCAGCCATGTGCTGGGTACGCTGTAGGGACCTGCCCTCCAGAGGCGAGCCAGGTGTCAGGTGTGGCCGGGGGCAGGCCTGCGGACACGGGGCAGGGGCTGGGCCTGGGCTGAGCCCTGGCCCTGCTGTGTGGAAGGCTCAGGAGGGCAGGGGAGGCTGCTCCTGCAGACCATCCCAGGGGCCCCTCCCCCAGCCCCACTCCGCTCGCCTGTGTGAGCCCCCGCGGCCCAGCGGACACCTCGGTCAGGCCTGGTTCCAAGGGTGGCCTCAGCCCCGAGGCGTCCAGCCCCCGGGCACGCAGGCGGGGTGGGCGCTGCCTTGTAATTTCCCTCGTTGTTGATGCCAATTAGGAGTGACACGTCCCCAGGGTGGGCAGGGGGAGGGGCCGGCTGCCTCCCTGGGGAGAGGGTGGAGTCAGCTGGGGCATCGGGGGCAGCGGGACTGGGGCTCTGGCCAACACTCTAAATTGGGGCTCTGCTGCCCTCTGGGGAGCCCCTGACATGGCTTGGACTGGGCCCCCGGCTCCTGGGTCGGTGCCTCGCTCCTAGGGACCTGCTGAGGCACCGTGTGCCTGGGACGGGATCACTGCCCCCTGCCCGTCCCCAGTCCCTGGCAGAAGGGGTCCGCTCGTCACGGCTGCTGAGGTGGCAGGGGTGGGGGAGGGGCCCCACTGGCCCCAGACCAGGCCTTTGTACCCCCAGCCCGTGGACCGGGATGCTGTGGTGTGCCACCCGGACCTGGAGGACCTGCTACAGGCCTGGCCGGCCGAGCTGCCTGACGAGTTCTTCGAGGTGACTGTGGATGACGTCCGGAGACGCCTGGCCCAGCTCAAGAGTGAGCGGTGGGTGCCCAGCCCCATCGCCTCCCTCCATGGTGGGCTGGCTCTGGGTGCTGCTGGTCTGCTGGTCCAGCGTTGGCCCCGTGCTCAGGTCCTTGGTGCCCTCAGCAGCCCCTGGGGCTGGGGGGTGCCCTGATGGAGGCCTGCACCTGTCACCCCTCCCCACCACAGGCAGCGCCTGGAGGAAGCCCCGCTGGTGACCAGGGCCTTCAGGGAGGCCCAGATGAAGGAGAAGCTGGAGCGTTACCCCAAGGTAGCGGGGGGGGGGGGCTGCACGTCCGTTCACAGCCGGCCCCCTCCTATAGCCTTTATTATTATTATTATTTTTAATATTTAAAAGAACTGCACATAAAGGGAAGAGAGGCAGAGAGAGAGAGGGCTTCCATCCGCTGGTTCACTCCCCAGCTGATCGCAAGGGCCAGAGCTGCACCAATCTGAAGCCAGGAGCTTCTTCTGGGTCTCCCACATGGGTGCAGGGGCCCAAGGACTTGGGCCATCTTCTGCTTTCCCAGGCCACAGCTGAGAGCTGGATTGGAAGTGGAGCAGCCGGGACTTGAACCGGTGCCCACATGGGATGCCGGCAGTGCAGGTGGCGGCTTTACCTGCTACCCCACAGCACCGGCCCCCCTTGTATCACCTTTAAAAGTATCATCTTTACTCCTGAGAAGCAGAGATGGGGCCGGAGCGAGGGAGATGGACTCATCCGCACCCTGGTACATGCCCTGGAAGCCACCATGTTGGGCTGGGCCCGAGAGGGGGCGGGACCCCGCTGCTTGA
The DNA here is from genome assembly GCF_033115175.1 of Lepus europaeus. Classification (NCBI taxonomy): domain Eukaryota; kingdom Metazoa; phylum Chordata; class Mammalia; order Lagomorpha; family Leporidae; genus Lepus; species Lepus europaeus. The sequence goes on along the minus strand of NC_084844.1, from coordinate 945,546 downwards.
GCTGCCCTGGGTGTACAGTAGCAGGAAGCTGGGTCCAAGTGGTGCCTTAACCCACTAGGGCCCACGCCCACCCCACAACAAGAATTTCCTGGTTTTAAAAGGTTTATCAGGGCTGGTGTTGTGGCGCAGTGTGTTAGGCCAGGGCCTAAAGGGCCGGCATCCCTTATGGGCACCAGTTCAAGTCCCAGCTGCTCCACTTCCAACCCAGCTCCCTGCTAATGGCCTGGGAAAGCAGTGGGAGACGGCCCACGTGTTCGGGGCCCTGCACCCACGAGGGAGACCTGGAGGAAGCTCCTGGCTTCAGCCTGGCCTAGTGTTGGCCCTTGCAGCCATGTGGGCAGTGAACCCAGCGGATGGAAGACCTCTCTCTCTCTCTCTCTCAAACCAGTGAATAAATCTTTTAAGATGACTGATTTATTTTTGTAAAGGCAGAGTGACAGATCTTTTATTTATTTATTTATTTATTTTTTGACAGAGTGGATAGAGAGAGAGAAAGGTCTTCCTTTTTGCCGTTGGTTCACCCTCCAATGGCCGCTGTGGCCGGCGCACTGCGCTGATCCGAAGCCAGGAGCCAGGTGCTTCTCCTGGTCTCCCATGGGGTGCAGGGCCCAAGGCCTTGGGCCATCCTCCACTGCCTTCCCGGGCCATAGTAGAGAGCTGGTCTGGAAGAGAGGCGACCGGGACAGAATCCGGCACCCCAACTGGGACTAGAACCCAGTGTGCCGGCACCGCAAGGCGGAGGATTAGCCTGTTGAGCCACGGCGCCGGCCGACAGATCTTCTATCTGCTGGTTTACTCCCAAATCCCGCAACAGCCAGGCTGAAGCCAGGAGCCAGGGACTCCATTCGGCTCTCCCATGTGGGTGCAGGGTCCAAGCACTCGGACCCTCCTCCACCCCTTCCAGGCCATTGGCAGAGCTGGGTGGAAGTGGCCTCTGACGTGTGGTGGTGTGGTGCCCTGGGCCTCTGCTGTGCTTGTGACAGGTGGACAAGGGCGAGGGCCTCAGCCGTCCTCAGCCTCCGCCCAGGGCTCTAGGAGTGGTGGGGACAGCCAGGGGCCGGGCAGCCGGCACCTGTGCCTGTCCTGCCTCCCTGTGCTGTGCTCCCCTGCTGACCACTCCTCTGTCTGGCCCAGGTGGCTGTGAGGGTCCTGTTCCCTGACCGCTACATCCTGCAGGGCTTCTTCCGCCCCAGCGAGACAGGTAAGTGCCCCGAGAGGCAGCGGCCGGGGCTGAGGCCCAGGGGAGCCCGGGGCTCCCTCCTTGGCAGCCACAGCTGGGCGGGGAGGCAGCGCTGTCGCCTGGCCCGCAGCAGAGCGGAGGGTGGCGGTGCCTGGCGGGGGTCCGGGTGGGACCGAGGGGGCTGAGCGCACCCCCAGGCTCAGCCTCGGCCCCTCCTGTGCAGTGGGGGACCTGCGGGACTTCGTGAGGCACCACCTGGGGAACCCCGAGCTGCCGTTCTACCTGTGTGAGTTGCTTCCCTGCCTGCCACAGGGAATCCTGGGAGGGCGGGAGAGACACCTCTGGAGCCCCCCCCTGCCCAGTCCAGGCTTGGTGGGGAGGGGCCCGCCCCGTCTTGGGGTCCAGAGCAGGGCTGGGACCTGAGGAGCTCTTGCCTTAGACCCCTGGACCCCAGGCAGGGGGTCCACACGCCTCCTGATGGGAGACGTCACCTTCTCCCCGCAGTCATCACACCTCCCAAAACCGTGCTGGACGACCACACGCTGACGCTCTTCCAGGTACCAGCCCCCGGGTGCCGGGTGGGGCCCTGGGGGGCAGGGGCAGCTGCCTGGCTGGCGGTAAAGCCTGTTAGAGCCAGGGCGATGCTTCCAGCCCCTTCCGTGTCCTGCCTGGCCCTGGAGGGGCTGAGCTGGGGCCGGGGGGGGGGGGGGTCGGGCAGGGCTGGTGGGGAAGCTGGGTGCCTTCAGCTCAGGGTGCCTGACAAGCCCCAGGGACACAAGGGGCCAGGCTAGGGGCTGTGCCATGGGTAGGCCCCCTTGCCAGCTTCTGCCTGCCCCACCCTTGGGCCCCTGCTCCGGGGACCTCCCCGCCCCCAGCTGGCCTGGGGCCACCTCCACAGACGGGGCAGTTGGGACCCCAGCAGGAAGGGCTGGGAGCTCAGCAGGGATTATGGGAAAGAAGGGGCCCAGGCGGTGGGAGCGCAGGCCTGGGACCCCCCCCCCCGCCCTCCCCCCCATCAGGAGGCCTCACAGAGCCCGGGGTGCCACCGCCGGTAGCAGCCGTCTCCGTCCATCAGCCAGGGCTCAGCCCCAAGCCCCAGGGCCCCACGCCGTCTCACGGAGCTGGCAGGGCCAAGGGAAGGAAGCTGCCTCCCTCCGCAGGCGGGCTTCCACGTCTGGCGGGGCTGTGTGTGGCTGCCGGCGGCCAACCCGGGCCCAGAGAGTGACAGCAGGGGACGTGGTACAAAGGCCCCAGCCCCTCTTGTGGATCCATCAGTGCGGGGTGGGGGCCGGGGCCCGGGTGGGGAGGCCTCAGCTCACCGGGACAGCTCCCAGCACCTCTGTCCTGCTGACCCTGCCCTCAGGGTGCTCGGTTGTTCCCAGGGCCAGGGGTGCCTTGGAGGACTTGGCCACATCTCCCCGTCCTGCTCTGTGCCCGTTGCTGGGGGGGCGGGCAGAGGGGCCGGCTGGAGCAGCCCCTGCGTCCTGGTGTCCCCGTGGTCTTCTGCTCTGGCCACTCCTTCACTGGGGCACTGCTGGGTGCCAGCCCCCACAAGGGAGCAGGTGTGGCCCAGCTCCAGGGGCCTTCTTGAGTCCTGCAGCCTCTCGCCTCCTGTGGGCCTTGGGGTGGAGGCCCTCGCTGCTGGCTGCCCGGTCCTGGGCGAGTCTGACCCCGGCCGCCCCGGAGTGTGCCTGCCCTCCACGGCTGTGCGGCTGTGAGGAGGTGGAGACTCCGCCATAGCCTGTGTCCTCTCCTGGGCTTCACCTGACCCGTCACCTCTGCCCAGCGCCCAGCCCTCACGCGCCCTCTGCCTGCTGCCCAGCTGGCCCGGGGCACCCCTGTGGGTGGACACCCCGTCCAAGGGGCAGGGAGGGTGACCTCACACCGGGCAGCCTTGGAAGCCCTTCCTGGCGGCAGAGTGGGGCTGCACAGTGGCCGGGGAGGAGCACTTGGGTGTCTAGACAGCACGGCGGCTGTGTCCACGGGGAGTGGGAAGGTGATGTGGGGCGTGGGCGGGGCCTGGTCCTGATGCTGCCCCCCTTGCAGCCGGGCCCCTCGGGCCCAGCAGCGTCACCGCCCACACCGCCTCCCCTCCCCGTGCCTCCCTGGGTGGTGCCAGGTGAGGGGCCCGCCTGCAGGAGCTGCTGCCCGGCCCCTCCTCTTGAACAGCCTCCCTGGGTGGGTGGGGTGCAGAGGGGGCTGGGCTTCCTCGGGTGCGGTCTGCGTGTCCTGCCAGGTGCCCACGCGTGGCAGCTGCCCCTGGTATCTGACGTGAAGGCAGGAGCTGGGGGCCAGCTGCTGCCGCTGCCACTGCCCCCAGGCCCTGTTCTCCCCACTCCAGGGGCACCCGGCGGCCCCGCCCAGCCCCCAGGCCTTCTGGTGAGGCTTTGATCCCAGGCGGCACAATTGGGTTTTCAAAGCAGCGCCGCCCTCGCCAGTCCCTCTGGCTGGGGCCGAGGTTTGGCTTCCTCTTTATTAATCATCTTTTCACCCCTCCCCCTGCCAGGCTCCTGGCGCTCCCGCCCCTCCAGCTCCATGTCCTCTGTGCAGGGGCAGGAGGGCGCCTCCCAGCTCACCCCATGCCTGTGCCCGTGGGAGGCCTGGGTCCTAGTGCCACAGCTGGGAGCTCAAGGCATTGCCACTCTAGTTTGGGGGCTCCCTAGTGGGAGGAGCTCCAGCTACTGTGTCCGGCTTGAAGCAGATGCCCGTTAGGAACTGGGTGTGGGCTCTCCTTTCTTGCTGGTGGGCTTCGAGGTAGCATCCCCGCTGGGTCCTGCCCCTGCCTGCTCTGCTGGCCTGGAGCTGAGGGCCACCTCCCCTGGCACACGGGCCAGTGTGCCCCACTGGGGCAGGCTGCCCCTCCGAGTCCCGCGTGCTGGTCCTCTGCTCTGGGTTGTGGGGAGTGCGCCCCTCCAGAGGAGCACCCAGAACTCTGCCCCCAACCCGAGGATGCCCGCCTCCTTGTCGTGGGGCTGGGGCTTGTGGGGAGCTGCCCCCTGTGGAAGCAGGGTGCACTGCCCAGCCCTCTGAGCCCCTCTCCCCACAGGCAAACCTCTTCCCTGCTGCCCTTGTGCACTTGGGAGCCCAGGAGCCAGCAGGTGAGCCAGGCCTCCCCCTGCAGGCCACACAGCCCTCCCTGGGCACACCTGCTTAGCTGGGGGCCGGAGTGGGAGGTGTGGGGGTGCCTGGGGGTGGGCCTCCCTCCTCTGAGCTGGGCCGGTCTCTGGGCAGGCCTCTGCCTGGCACCCAGGCTGCTGGAACACACGGTGCCTCCGTCTGCGGCTGACATGCTGGTGGCCAGGTGCGTGCAGGTGGGTGGGGTGGGGACTCCAGGCCAGCACCCACCAGCCTGACCTCCGCCTCTCACCCCCAGGTGCATGTCCAGGGCCGCCGGGTCCCCACCCCCGCTGCCAGCCCCTGAGCTCCCACCTGCTCCCGAGGAGGGGGCACCAGGCCCCCCGGAGCCCGTCCCCGGGACAGCCCAGCCTGTGAGGAGGAGCCTGGGCAAGGTGCCCAAGTGGCTGAAGCTGCCAGGTGCCTGTGGCGGGCAGGCGGGCGGCTGGGCAGCGGGAGCCTGAGGCCCGCGTCATCCTGGTGTTTGCCTTGCAGCGGGTAAGAGGTGAGAGCAGCCAGCCCGGAGGTGACCTCCCCATCGACCACAGGACCCCACCCCACCCCACGGGAATAAAGACGCTTCTCTCAAGACCCCCTTTGTCTTCTGTCCCCCAGAGGGGCGGCTGTGGGGCCTTGTGCGTCCTGGACCGGTCCTCATTGGCTTCTGGGGCACAGGTGTGCTCCGCGCACCCCAGGGCCTGCCGGTCCCCAGCTGACCTCAGGAATCACCCTGTCTCCTCCATGGAAAACAAGACAGGCGGGCCAGGCGGGGCTGCGGCTGGGGGATGTGGCAGGCATGGCCTGGCCCGTCCAGTCCCATGTGGACTCTGTGGCTCCTGCATTTGTGCCCCTGCCAGCTGGGCATCCCTGCAGGTCCAATGGCCACTTTCCCCAGCACTTTAACCCACTGTCCACTGTGCCAGCTCGCCCAGGCCTGGGGGTGGGTACAGTGGGCCCCCCAAGCCAATGGTGCCCTAAGTGTGGCACACCCAGAACTGCCCCGGGGCCTCAGGGCGGCCAGTGGCTGTCTGTACACGCCCTGGGAGCCAGTCCTGGGGGGTCTGCACGCGCCTGCTGTGGGAGCTTCCGTCCCAGCAGGGTGGGGGCCGTGGAGCACTGGGCTCTGGGGACTGGAGCACGAAGGCCACACCAGGAACAGACCTGATTTATTGATGTTGCTTTGTGAGAACAGAGGGGCAGCTCAGGGAGGGGGGCTGGCCTCTCCCCCAGCTCCTGGCTCCTGTGCCGGGGCGGCCGTGATCCCGCCCCTCCTGAGGCTGGGGTGCGTGTGCTGGCTGGACTGCTCTGGGTCCCCGGACACCAGGCTGTGCAGGGGCCTCCTGGGCTGGCCGTGGCGAGCGCAGGGGCCGCTAGAAGTCCAGGAGCTGCGGGAGCAGGGCGCTCAGAGCCGCGGGTGGGCGGCGTGGCGGGTCGCCCCCTCCTCCACGCCCCGCCCCCACGCACCAGCTGAGGCAGCACCTTCTCCAGCTGCTCCACGTCCACCTGGGCCACGTCCTCCGCCTGGGCCTGCCGGACCCCGCGGACGGCCGCCTCTGCCGCGACAGGGGGCTGTGAACTAGCACGGCGGGCCCCCCCCCTCCCCGGGCCGTGCCGGCAGGGGTCCTGGTGCTGTCACTCACCCACCACGAAAATCCGTAGCAGCTCCGCCGTGAGCTGCAGCGCATCGGCACTGACTGCGGGGGAGGAGGCGGTTACGGGCGCAGAGCCGCCCCCCTCTTCCCCGCGCCCCGGCCCGGCCCCAGGCCGCACCTCTGGTCCTGTGGTCCCGCGCAGAGCCGCCCCCCTCTTCCCCGCGCCCCGGCCCGGTCCCAGGCCGCACCTCTGGTCCTGTGGTCCCGCGCAGAGCCGCCCCCCTCTTCCCCGCGCCCCGGCCCGGCCCCAGGCCGCACCTCTGGTCCTGTGGTCCCGCGCAGAGCCGCCCCCCTCTTCCCCGCGCCCCGGCCCGGCCCCAGGCCGCACCTCTGGTCCTGTGGTCCCGGAAGTGCAGGGGCAGCAGCTTGCTCAGCAGCTCCTGAGGGGAGGGCGGGGTCGGCGCTCAACGCCCGGGTGTGGGGGGGCGCTGCTGGGGAGCCCCAAGGGCACGGCAGCGACCCCAGGGGCGCAGGGGCCGCCGCACGGAGGGGGCGCGGGGCCTGGGCCATCTGCGGGTGGTCGGGATGAGGGCAGAGGCCAGGGAAGACCCCTGCAGCCCAAGGATGGGGCTACCCTGGAGAGGGGTCTGGGGACCCCCGGCGAGAGTCGCGTGACGTCCGTGCGGGGCCCGGGTGCGCAGCAGGTGGACGGCTGGGGAAGGCCCCGGAGGGAGGGCGCCCACAGCTCGGGGGGGCGGCGGGGCCGAGCGCCCCATCCCGGCGGCGCGGGTCCGGAGAGCAGCGCGCGAAACCAGCGCCACCTGCTGGGCCCGCATCCCGCGCACCGGGCCAGCAAGGCGGCGGGCGGCGACACCCGGGGTCCCTGCGCGCCCCGCCCCTGCCCGCGAGGACCCCGAGCGCGGATCCGGCCGGAGCATTCCCGCAGCCGCGCGGCGCTTCCCCAGGGCGAGTCCGCGCGGGGCGCCCGCCGCAGCCCGGCCCGGCCTGCACGCCGCTCCGTGTGGCCGAAGGCCCCGCGGCCCTACTCGCCCTCCCGCCTGGCTGCAGGGCCCCGCCCGCGTGGGCCGGGCTGGCCGCACCAGGGCGGCCTTAGGGCCCGCGCCCGCATCCCCAGCCCTCACCTTCCGGAAGCCCGCGCCGGATCCCTCCATGGCCGTCGCTCCGCGAGTCCTCCGAAACCCCGCCCCCGCGCTCCGGGCCAATGAGTCGCAGCGCGCCGAAAAGAGCCCCGCCCCTGCGATCCGGGCCAATCAGCTCGGAGCGCGCCCTCCGGAACCCCGCCTCCCGCGTCCCCGGCCAATCAGCCCGGAGCGCGCCCTCCGGAACCCCGCCCCCCGCGTCCCCGGCCAATCAGCCCGGAGCGCGCCCTCCTCATTCGCGGGCCGCGGCGCGCCCAGCCGGGTGGCTCTCGCTGCCCCGCGGCGAGCGCCTGCGCAAGGCCTCCTGGGACCTGTAGTTTTCGCTCGCTCTTTCCCGGCGCGCCCCGCTCTTCCTGGTTACCGAGGCGCGCGGAGCGAGCGCTGATCCGCGGCGCGAGGGCGGGGGTCTGGGTGCTGCGGGGCGCGGGAGTGGCCGGGCCGGTCGGGGCGGGGTTGCGGGCCACGTGCCCGCCCGCTCCTCCAGCCCGCGGTCCCCACGCCCCCGCGCGCGGCCCGGTCCCGCCGTCCTGCCTCGGGACCGCCGCCCATGGGACCGGCCCGGCCTGCGCCCCGCTCCGCCTGCCGAGACCGCGTCCCCGCGCGCGGCGGGAGGCTCGCGCACACCGACGCCTGCCGTTGGGCAGCCGCCCGCGGGGGTCCCGGGGACAGCGGGGCGCGCGGAGGGGCCCCGCGAGCCCGGCGCGCATGGAGGCGTTGCGGCGCGCCTACAGCCGCCTGTGCCAGCAGAGCGGGGCCGAGCCCCAGGAGGCCGTCCTGCAGCGGCTGCTGCGGCCCCCGCGCGGCCGGCTGGACCTGGCCACGCAGAGCCTGACGGTGGACAGCTGCAGGGCGCTGGGCAAGCTGCTGCGCGCCGAGGCGCAGTTGACGGAGCTGGTGCTGAGCGACTGTATGCTGAGCGAGGAGGGTAGGGCCGCCCCGGCCGGCCCGGAGCCCCCCGCCGCCCCCTGCCGCCCCGCCCCGGGGCCGGCCCGGAGCCCCCCGCCGCCGTCGGCTCCTTTCTGACCCGGGCTGCGGGCGGGGCCGCGGCCCCCTGAGCTGGTGCCCGTTGGTGGCTCCGCGGGCTGTGCGGGGTCGGAGGGCAGCGGCACCGCAGGTGGCCGCGGGGCGGGGTGTGCGGGCCGAGAGTGACCACCCCTGCCCTGGCACAGGGGCCGCGCTGCTGCTGCGAGGGCTGTGCGCCAACACCGCGGTCCGGCTGCTGGACCTGAAGGTGAGCAGGCGGCGCCGGCCCCGCGGCTGCGCGCGCTCCCCACGTCCCGGGCCGGCCCTGGGCACCCACTGAAGAGTCGGGGACGCCCTGGTCTGGTTGCAGCCTCGCCGCCGCCTCGCCAGGGCCCCGTGGGGCGGCAGGAAGGACTCCCTGGCCCTCTCTCGTCCTAGGGCAATAACCTCCGGGCCAGCGGGGCCGAGGCTCTGGGACGGCTCCTGCGGCAGAACAAGTCCATTCAGAGGTAGGGCGGCCCGTGTGGCCCGCGGTGGCCCCGGCGCAGCAGGGTCTGGAGGTGCTCACGGGGCTCCAGCCAATGGCAGGGCCCCCAAGCCCCCATCAGTAAGCCCGGGACCCCGTGGGTCCGCCCTCGGCACAGCCTCACCCTGGAGTGGAACAGCCTGGGCGCCTGGGAGGACGCCTTCGCCGCCTTCTGCGGGGGCCTGGCCGCCAACGAGGCCCTCCGGCAGCTGGACCTCCGCAACAACCAGATCAGCCACCAGGGGGCAGAGCAGCTGGCCCTGGCCCTGAAGGGCAACACCACCCTCCAGCAGCTGGGTGAGTCCCGGCGGGCCTGGGGGCCTTCACCTGCACCCGGGGGCGGCTGGACTCGGCCCGGTGCTGACCGCCCGACTCCTTCCAGACCTGCGCTGGAACAACATCGGCCTCCTGGGTGGCCGGGCCCTGGTCAGCTGCTTCCCCAGCAACCGAAGCCTGCGGAGGCTGGACCTGGCCGGGAACAACGTGCCCGGCGACGTCCTCAGAGCCGTGGGTAGGGCGTGCGTGGGGTGCTGGCACCAAGCCGTCACCCACCCACCCCGGGCAGGGGCGGCTCGGAGCCGCGACCCCTAAGCTCACGACACCTGCCACACACTGCCACCCCCAGCTTGTCTTTGCTGGGTTCCAGGGACCCAAGCAATGTGTAGGGGTGACTTGTGTCACGGGAGGGGGGTGGCTGCGGCCACAGGGCCCAGAGTCTACCCCGCCGATGGCAATGCCGGGCCTCAGGTGGCCCAGGCGGCAGCCAAAGGAGGGCTTGGCATTGTCGCCCCCGAGGGTGGCTTGTGTGTGAGCCGGGGGGGGGGGGGCAGAGCCTGTGCTGCAGCCCCCACGCTGCCCTCCTGCTGCCAAGTGCCCGGGCCAGATGGCTGCTTCTGTGGGAGCTAGGGCCCGAGTCCTGGACCCTGGGCGCCCGGGCGCCCTGTGCTGCGAGCCCTGCCTCCTCGCCCTCGCTGTGGTGACTGCCTAGGGCCACCCGCCTCCCTGGGCTGCCTGGCCCTCCCAGGACACAGCGTTCACCTCTACATGCCGTGCAGTGGCCCTCAGCCTCCAGGCCAGCACCCAGCTCCTGGGCAGTGGAGCAGCCCGCCCACCCCCTGCCGTGCACTGGGGTGCCCGGGCTGACCCCGGTTGACTGCCCAGAGGCTCACAGGGTCCCTCCGACAGAACAAGGCGCGGGCCACAACCAGGACAGGCAGGCGACCCTGCGGGAGAGCCAGGCCCGCACCCAGGTGCTCAGCCAGGAGGTCCGGCACCTGCGGGAGGAGAAGTCCAGGCAGGTGAGGCTGGCGCTCACTGACCCCGGGGCCACCGCTGGGTGGCGGCCTACAGAGCCTGACGGGGCTCCGGCCGCTCTGCCCCCAGTTTCTGGACCTGATGGAGACGATTGACAAGCAGCGCGATGAGATGGCCCAGAGCAGCCGGTGCGTGGCCCCGGGGCCTGGCTCTGGACAGTGTGGTCACAGCGTGGGCCCCCAGGACACGGTGCAGGCCCAGCGCCCTGTGCACGGCAGCGCTAGGTTGCGCCCGTGTTGAGTGGCCGCTGCTAGCCGGGTCGGGAAGGGGCCTGCCTGGCCAGGTCTCCTGAGTCCACTGCCCGCAGGGCGTCGGCGGTGCGTGTGGGGCAGCTCCAGGAGGCCCTGAGCGAGAGGCACTCGATCATCAATGCCCTCAAAGCCAAGTGAGCAGAGGGGGCGGGGAGGGTCCTGAGCCCTGGGGACCGAGGCGGCCTGGGCGTTACCCGGGAGGCCGTCCGGCCGCTGAGTGCCCTCGAGGGTTTGCTCAGGGCCTGGGGCCCCTCCCCTCGCAGGCTCCAGATGACCGAGGCCGCCCTGGCTCTGTCGGAGCACAAGGCCCAGGAGCTGGGGGAGCGCCTGGCCGCCTCGGAGCAGGGGCAGCTGAGCCAGGCGCAGAGGCTGGAGACGGAGCGCAGGCTGGAGCGGCAGGTGGGCAGGGGGCGGGCGGGAGGGGAGCGACCGCCCACCGTGGTGACCGCCCACCGTGGTGACCACCGGGGCCGCACACCCCTAGGAAGCTGCAGAGCGGGAGTCCAAGCTCCTCAGAGACCTGTCGGCCGCCAACGAGAAGAACCTGCTTCTGCGAGACCAGGTGCGGGGGTGGGGCGGTCTCGAGGCGGGCTGGGCAGGCTGGGGCTGGGCTGGGCTGCAGCTCCCTCCCCCTGCCGCCCTCCCCGCAGGTGGACGAGGCGGAGCGCAAGGTGGGGTCCCTGCAGGAGCAGCTGTTCCAGGCCAGGCAGCAGCTGACCACCACGGCGGCCGAGCTGAAGCTGCGGGCCATCCAGGCTGAGGGTGGGCACCAGCAACCTGGGGGGGGCTGGAGCCCCGGGCTGGGGGGCAGCGGAGGCTCAGCACACACTTCCTCCGGCTTCCAGAGCGCCTGGACGCGGAGAGGGAGAGATCCAAGCAGAACCTGCAGGATGTAGAAAGCCTGCGTCTCAAGGAGGTGCCTGTTCCTGGCCGGAGCTGCCCCGGGGCACGGCCACCGCACACGGTCCCCCCGGAGCTGCCCTGGGGCACGGCCACCGCACACGGTCCCCCCGGAGCTGCCCTGGGGCACGGCCACCGCACACGGTCCCCCCGGAGCACAGCCACCGCACACGGTCCCCCCGGAGCTGCCCTGGGGCACGGCCACCGCACACGGTCCCCCCGGAGCACAGCCACCGCACACGGTCCCCCCGGAGCACGGCCACCACACGCGGTCCCCCCGGGGCACGGCCACCGCACACGGTCCCCCCGGAGCACGGCCACCGCACACGGTCCCCCCGGAGCTGCCCTGGGGCACGGCCACCGCACACGGTCCCCCCGGAGCACAGCCACCGCACACGGTCCCCCCGGGGCACGGCCACCGCACACGGTCCCCCCGGGGCGGGGCCACCGCACGCGGTCCCCCCGGAGCACAGCCACCGCACGCGGTCCCCCCGGACTCCAACCACCAGGCTTGCTGGGCTCTTCACCTGGACTCTCCTACCACATAGGCTGGGGGTCCCCGCTGGGCTGCACCCCCCAGGCAGGGCACACCCTGAGGGTCCCAAGGGACACCTGCCCTCCAGGACGGAGGTTCCACAGGGGGATGCCGAGGGGCCCCGGGCCTGCCAGCCCTGACCCTGCCCTCACCCCGGGCAGGTGGAGCACATGACCCGCCACCTGGAGGAGAGCGAGAGGGCCATGCAGGAGAGGGTGCAGAGGCTGGAGGCCACCCGGCTGGCACTGGAGGAGGTGAGGGGCCGCCCGCCTTGCGCGGTGCCCGGGGAGAGCCTCCGGCCCCTGTGTGGCATTCAGCCCCCTTGGCCCCGAAAACCCTGCCCAGGGAGGGTGCCAGGGCCTCCACGGGCCCCTGGGAGGTGCGGGGAGGGCCAGAGACCACCAGGCTGTGCTGCAGGAGCTGAGCCGCGTGAAGGCCGCGGCGCTCACCGAGCGAGGCCAGGCCGAGGAGGAGCTCATCAAGGCCAGGCAGCAGGCCCGCCTGGACGAGGTGAGCCCCCGCCCCGGGGACTGGCCCAGCGCCTGCAGCTCAGCGGAGGGGGCCGGGTGGGGAGGGCAGTGAGGTCGACGTTTGTGCCCCCGGAACAGTGCCGCTGTCGGGGCTCTCAGCTCAGATCCAGCACCGAGGCAGGGGGGTGCAGGCCGAGCAGGACCCCAGTCCGCCCGTCTGCGGAGGGGGCAGCTGTCCGGGCGGACTCCTGCCAGGCCCCTCGCGCTCAGGTCCCGCCCGTCTGTGCCCGCAGCAGCAGCGCCTGGCCCACCTGGAGGAGAAGCTGCGGCTGCTCGGGCAGGCGCGGGACGAGGCTCAGGGCGCCTGCCTGCAGCAGCGGCAGACGGTGGCCGAGGCCCAGGCCAGGGCCGGCCAGCTGGGCCTGCAGGTGGAGGGGCTGCGGAGGCGCCTGGAGGAGCTGCAGCAGGTAGTGGGGGGGGGCTGCGCGGCGGGGCGCCCTGCCCTCCCCTGGGCGCCGCCTCATCCGCCGCTCCCGCAGGAGCTGAGCGACAAGGAGCAGGAGAAGGTGGCGGAGGTGGCCCGGGCGCGGGCGGAGCTGCGGGCGGAGCGCACGGCGCAGCAGGCCCTGAGGGAGCAGGTGGAGGCCCTGGAGCGCCAGCTGCGAGGTGAGCGCCGCGCGGCGGGGCCCGGCCCGCACAGGTGCGCGCCGCTCACCGGGCTCCCCGCCCGCAGGGCTCGCGAGCGACCACCGGGAGGCGCTGCTGGACCGGGAGAGCGAGAACGCGTCGCTGCGGGAGAAGCTGCGGCTGCGGGAGGCGGAGATCGCGCGCATCCGGGTGGACGAGGCCCAGCGGGCCAGCTTCCTGCAGAAGGCCGTGCTGGCCTACGTGCAGGGGGCGCCGAGCCCCCCGCAATGAGCGCGCTGCCCCCGCAATGCAAACAACGGCCGCACTTGGCCCACACCTTGGCCCCGCGTCTTCTTCGCCGCCCCGCGCGCGGGCCCCGGGGGGCGTGGCCGGGGGCCCGGGAGGGCCGGAGGGGCTCGCGCCCGCGGGGCGCTGGGGTCGGCCCGGCCGCGCCGCGCGGCTCCGGGCCCCGCACGCTCCGCCCCGCCGCCCCCCGCCCGCCGGCCGCGCTCGGCTGTCTCCGCGCCCGCGCTCGGCGGCGCTCGGCTGTCTCCGGCGCTGCTCGGCGCTCGGGTCCGCGGCCGCTGCGGCGCTGGCATTTCTCCGCAGCTCGGCTCGCGGCCGCGCCCGCCGCCGCCCGGCCCGCGCCCATGCAGGCCATCAAGTGCGTGGTGGTCGGCGACGGGTGAGTGCGCGGCCCGGAGCCGGCCCGCAGCGCGGTGGGGGCGGCCCCGGGGGCGCGGCCCGGGCAGGGGCGGGGTGGCCAGCGGCTGGGGTCCTGCGAGGCGGCCCCGCTGCCCCCCGCGCAGGCCGCGTGCGCCCCGGGACCGGGCAGGGTGGGGCGGGGTGGCGTGGGGCGGGGCGGGCTCCCAGCCCCGCGGCCTCCGGCCTCCAGCCCGGCCCACCTGATGCTGCGGGCCGACGCCCCGTACCCCCGGTGGGTGGGGCCAGGCCTCACCTGGGCTGAGCCTCAGCCGGCCTCGCCCGCTCCCGCTCCGCTCCCCGCCCTCCCCGGGCGCCGGGAACTCCAGGGTCGGGGGCCCGCTCCACCCGAGGCCCGTCGGGCTGCCCTGGCCGCCATCCACCCCTGGGACCCCGGGGAGGGGGCTGCGTTCCGGGCTGTAGAGGAGGAGCTGGGAGCCACGTGGGCGCCTCTGTCCGCAGCGCCGTGGGGAAGACGTGCTTGCTGATCAGCTACACGACCAACGCGTTCCCCGGGGAGTACATCCCCACCGTGTGAGTGCGCGGGGCCGGGGCGGGGGTCCCCCCGAGCTCCAGCCCCGCAGGGCAGCTGACCCCTCCCCTCTGCCCGGGCAGCTTTGACAACTACTCTGCCAACGTGATGGTGGACGGGAAGCCGGTGAACCTGGGGCTGTGGGACACGGCCGGGCAGGAGGACTACGACCGGCTGCGGCCGCTCTCCTACCCCCAGACCGTAGGTGGCCACGGGCCAGCCCTGGGAGCCCGGGGGTGGGGGGCCCTGGACACGCCCTGACCGGCCTGCCGGCCCCTTCCTCCCAAGGACGTGTTTCTGATCTGCTTCTCCCTGGTGAGCCCGGCCTCCTTCGAGAACGTTCGTGCCAAGGTAGGGCAGCGCTGGGGGAGGGGCTTGCCAGGGGTCTCTTGCTCATCCTTGCAGGGCTGAGGGGGTGCCTGCCCTGCCCAGGGTGGGCGGGCCTGGGTGGGTCTTGGCTTCCTGGCTTGGGCATCTTCCCCGCCAAACCTGTCAGCCCCTGGTCCCCCCATGAAGCTGGAGGAGCCAAGTGTGGGCCTGGGGGCAGTGAAGAGGCCTCAGGAGCCACTGCCCACTCCTGGGCAGGGTGGGAGGGCAGCCCCCTCGGCTCGGGGCCCCTCGCCTGCGGGGTCAGAGCCTGTGTCCCCCCAGTGGTACCCGGAGGTGCGGCACCACTGCCCCCACACGCCCATCCTGCTGGTGGGCACCAAGCTGGACCTCCGTGACGACAAGGACACCATCGAGCGGCTGCGGGACAAGAAGCTGGCGCCCATCACCTACCCCCAGGGCCTGGCCATGGCCAGGGAGATCGGTGAGGCCCGCGGCCGGTGGGGGCGAGGGCCGGGCGGCGGGCGCCCAGTGGGCCCCCAGCCCTCGTCAGCGCTGCGCCATCCCCAGGCTCCGTCAAGTACCTGGAATGCTCGGCCCTGACCCAGAGGGGCCTGAAGACGGTGTTTGACGAGGCCATCCGCGCCGTGCTCTGCCCGCCCCCCGTGAAGAAGCCGGGGAAGAAGTGCACCGTGTTCTAGAGTGGCGGAAGAGACGCGTGGGGGGGGCGGGTGGGGGGCGGGGAAGCATGGGGACAAGGCTGGGGCCTGGGGTCCTGTCCTCTTCGCCTCCTCTGGCCCCCGCGGAGGCCGGGAGGGAGCAGGGTCTCCCTCAGGGCGGGCAGCCCCAGGCTGGGCTTCCCTGCTGGGGGAGGGGTGGGTTCTGTCCATGGTGCCCGGGACGGGCGGCCCCTTGTTATTTTATACAATAAACTCTCCACCATCAGCCGCTGCTGCCTCTCACTACCTGCCTGGCCCCTGGCCCAGCCCCCAGCGGTGGAGCCCTGGGGTCGTCGCACCCACAGACGGCACCTCCAAGTGCGGGTTCCCAAAGGAGGCTCGGAGCCCCACCGCACACTGGCTGGGCGGCCCCAGAGCCAGTGTCCCGTCCCCAGCCTGGGAGGGGCGTGGGCAGTTCCCGTGGTGCCAGGGGGCCGGTGCGCGGGGGGCTGCGGCCTGGTCAGGCCTCACGGAGCCTTCTGGCTCAGCACAGGGGCCAGGGTGGACAAGGGTGTGGTCAGGTGTGGGAACAGGCGTTACTGAAGTCAGGGCCAGGGTTGTTGTGGGCGTCACCCAGGTGGTTGTGAGTGGCGGTGCCGCAGAGGGCCACTCCAAACACACACTTCCTGTCTGCACCCAAGACCGCCGCCCGCGCCTCCGGGGCTGCCTGTGCCGCCGTGTGCACAGGGCACAGGTGCCCCGCCACGGGTGCCCCCACAGTTCCCCGACGTCAAACCGACGGCCTGCGCGCGACCGTGGTAGGATTATATACACCACGGGAGTCGGCAAATACAACCAGAGCCCGACTCGGTGCCGGCTGGGTAGAACCAGGCCGGGGGAGGGTGCGGCTCACTCGGTGTAGACGGCACGAGAAGCCAAGGGGCGCTGTCCGTCACAGAGATGCGCGCCCCAAGCTCTTCACTCTCCGAGCTGTCAAACATTGACAACTGCGTCTCGGCTCCGCCCCAGGCCAAAGGCCACCCTGGCTCCTACCCCAGCTCCTTTAGGAGCCTGCCCGAAAACCTGACAGACTGCCCACCTGGGAGTCGGCACACGGGTTTATTGGGGCTGGGGGCAGGGAGGGGCTCCACGGGGCCCCGAGGCGCGTGCGGCTCAGGTAGCCAGGAAGCCCCCGTCCACCGGCAGGGTGGAGCCTGTGGTCATGCCACTCCGGTCGCTCAGCAGGAAGAGGATGGCGTCCACCACGTGCTCCACCTCTGTGGGCAAGGCAGGGTCAGGGGTGTGGACGGCAGAGGCGGCCCGCCTCCTGCCCTCCCAGCCACCACCCCCCCACAGGGACAGGGGCGAGGCCCCCACCCGGCTCACCGGCAAACTTGCCGAGCGGGATTCGGTCCAGCAGAGGCTTGGCCTTGTGGGGGTTGCTCCAGTTGGCCTGGCCCATGGGTGTCATCACCACGGTGGGGTTCACCGCGTTCACTCGGATCTGCGCCCAGACAGGCGTCAGCACGGCAGCCCGGGCCCTGGGCGTGCGGGCCAAGTGGGGGAAGACACCTGAGCTGGCTCACCTTGTGGGGCCCCAGCTCCAGGGCCATCACCTTGGTCAGCATGTCCAGGGCACCTTTGGTGGAGCCTGCGAGGAGGACGTCATGGGGCCCGGGTGGCCGGGGAACGGGGCAGGCGGGGGGGGGGGGGGGGGACAGGTGCAGCAGGGCTCACTCACAGTAGACACTGTGGTTGGTCAGGGCGCGTTGGGAGGCCTGGCTGGACACATTCACGATGGCCCCGGGGGCTCCCCGGGCAATCATGCCCCTGGCCACAATCTGGAAGGCAGGAGCGGGTGAGGCAGGACGGCCGCCCCCCCCCCCCCCCCCGCTCTGCGCTCTGTGCCCTCCCACACAGCTCACCTGGGACACCTGGATGACGGCGCGCAGGTTCACGTCGAAGGACCTGGAGGCAGAGGGACAGACCCTGGTCAGGGACTAGGGCTGCTGCCCAGCCACGCTCCCCCTCCAGGCGCCGCCACTGGCTCACGTGTCACAGGCCTCCTTGGTGACCTCCAGGAAGGGCTGCAACAGCGCCACCGCTGCGTTGTTCACCAGCAGGTCCACGGGGCCCACGCCGCCCAGCGCCCGCTCCGTGGCCTCCCAGTCGCTCAGGTCCACGCACACGGGCTCTACCCCGGGGCACTGTGTGTAGTGGGGGAGGGGCTACGCTACCAGAGGGTCGGTACCCCAGGGGCTGGAGGGCTGGGCTTGCACTCCTGCCCCGAGGGAGGGCGGCGGGAGGGGCGGGAGGGAGGGGGGGAGGGGTCGGGTCGGTCCCAACCACCCCAGGCCAGACCGGGCCGGCTGGCTTCCGCCCTGCCCAGGCGCTCCCCGCCCCAGGCCTGCTAGGCTGCCGTTTCAGTCTCCTTCCAAGGCTGGGAGGGCCCCACGCAGGCCGCGCCCCCCAACCCGCAGAGCTAGGACAGGGCCCGGGCCTACCTCACGGACAAGGCTGTCCAGGTCTGCGCGGGTTCGGCTCACGGCCACCACCCGTGCACCCGCCGCGTGCAGGGCCTGGACGGTGCCGCGCCCGATGCCTGCGTGGAGCGCGGCTCAGTGCGGGCGCTCCCAGCCCCGCCGACCTCCGACCCCCGGCCGCCCTCGCCTCCTCCCGCCCGCCGCCTTTGGCCCCGGCCACCTTTGCCCGCCCCGGTGACCAGCACGCGCCGGCCTGCCAGCCCCAGCTCCATGTTGGCGCCGTCTGGGCCCGGAGCGCCGGGGCCACGGGACTCGGAGCTCTGGGCGAGGGGGCGGGACGCGGCGGGGCCAATCGCAGGCTGGCCTTCCGGGAGGGGACGGGGACATTCAAATAAGGCCTGCCCTGCGGCGGTGATTGGCCGACAGCTGGGGGCGCGGCCGGGCCGGGGCGGACCCCTGCTGGCCCGGGCACCAGGCTTCCCAAACTGCCCGCACCCACGGACATTAGCGGCCCCTGGCACTTTTTCCTCCCAATATTATTAGAAAAAGCAGTCGTGGCAGTCAAACCCCGAGGGAACACGCGAAGTGGCCCCCCGCAGGCCTGGGAGCGGCTCGCACCGGCTGGCCCAGGGGAGAGAAGACCCCAGCACCAGCTGGCCTCAGAGCCCACCAGCGCCTTTGGTCAGCAAAAGCCAGCCCCGCCCTTCAGGTCAGCTGCAGACGGGCACGTGCCTGCGTGCCCACTGGGAGTCCACGTAGAAGCTGCTCTGTTGTGTGGATCACGCGGGAAAGTCTAGAACCGCTGCCCTGAGGGCCTTCTGTGGCCGGAGTGGACACAGAGGTGGACAGGCTGCAGGCGAGGGTGGCCGGCTGCAGCGGGAGGTGCGTCTCAGAAGTCCTCCAGGGACCACCCTGCCCTCTGCTCCCAGCCTTGGACCCTGCCCCTGCCAGCCAGAGGCCCAGGGAGGGACAGCCCCTGACTCGTCCATCCACACGTTAAACCCACCATCCCCGCCACGTGGCCTTGCCCACGACAGGAGGTCCACGTCTTCTCAATCATCCCGTGATCCTGTCCAGCCGGCCCGGCCAGCGTCCCCCAGGACCTGCTCCTTGGCAGTCCTGCTGGCCACTCAGAGGCACCCCCACCCCCCACCTCCACGTGCGGCTGCCACAGGACCCCAGCTCCTTATCCTCTGCCCCCTCGGCCAGGGCTGGAGCTGTGCTGGTCAGCCTACTGTCCAGCTCTGGCCCCACAGCCTCTAGACACCACGGGCCACGCCAGGGCCTGGCTTAGGCAAGCACAGCCGGCCAGGACTCAGGCCGGGCGGGGTGGGGGCAGCAGCTGGGGGCCCCGCACTCCCTGGTTCCTCCCCTGCTGTCTCTGGACTCCCTGCCCACACACAGGCCTCCTGGCCCACCTCGGGGCGCCCCTACCCTCCAGAGGGTGGCCCAAGGCCCGGGCATCCCCCCTCGCTTCCCCCACAGGTGCAAGGAAGGGACGGAGCTGCCCTGTGCCCTCAGTCCAGCCCAGGACTGGCCCGGCGCTGCAGCGGGGGCACAACAGCATCAGACTGCAAGAGCCTCGGCCCTGGGGTCGCGAGCAGGGTCGCTGTGGAATCGGCCGCCGCCCGGACCCCTCTCCCCGTCCTCCCGAGCGTCGCACAGGACCCTGGAAAGCTGGGTCCCGCAGAGCGGCCTCCATTTATTTAGGGATCCGGCCCGGCAGCGCTGCGGACGTCGCAGGAGACAGGGCGGGATCTCAGGATGAGCGCGACGCTGACGTCATGGCCATGGAAGGGGCGGTGGAGAGCGGGCGTGGAGGCGGGGCCAGCGCTGGCGGACGAGGCGTGGTCGGGGCGGGGCCGTGGAGTAAGGCGGGGCTGGGAGGCGTGGTCGGGGCGGGGCCGTGGAGTGAGGCGGGGCTGGGAGGCGTGGTCGGGGCGGGGCCGCGCAGGAGGCTGGGCCGGGATAGGAGGTGTGGCCGGCGGGGGGCGGGAATTGGCGTGGAGGCGGGGCCGGCGCTGGGCGCTGGGCCAGCTGTGGCGTGGGGTGGGGGGGCGGCCAGACGGGGCCTGGGCAAACGCGAAGCCAAGCCCCTCCGGTCGCTGGACGCCAGGCGCTCTAGGAGGCCAGGTAGCCGGCGTCCACGAGGATGCCCGAGCCGCTGGTGGAGGCGCTGCGGTCGCTGAGCAGGAAGAGGATGCTGTTGACCACGTCCTCCACCTCTGCGGGGCAGCGAGCCGGTCAGGGCGGCGGCTCGGCCGCGCGGGGCCGTCCGCCAGTGCCCCCTCCCTCCTGCCCCCGGACCTGCGAACTTTCTCAGAGGGTGGCGCTCCTTCAGCTTCTGGGCGAATTCAGCGTTGGCGGTGACATTCTGGCCCATGGCGGTCAGCACCACCGTGGGGTTCACGGAGTTCACGCGGATCTGAGGCGGGAACCGGGGTGGCGGCCTGCGTGGCTCGACGGGCCCTGGCCCCACATCCCCTGGTGCCCCTCCCCCCAGGACTGAGTGTTTACCGAGTTCAGCCAACCTTTGACCCCACTGCCCAGAGCCAGGCTCCAGCCTCGTTTCACTCCCAGCCCCCACCTTGTGTGGCCCCAGCTCCATGGCCATGGCTTTGGTCAGCATGGTCATCGCGCCCTTGGTGGAGCCTGTTGGGGGAAGGCAGCACTGAGTCCCCTTTGGGACGGAGCCCTCCTACCCCAGGGTGCGGGACGGATGGGCGCTGGCTGAGCAGGACTTACTGTAGGCAGACAGGTTGGGAAAGGTGACGTGGGCCACCATGCTGGAGACGTTGACAATGGAGCCGGGCACTCCGCGGTCGATCATGCCCCTGGCTACTATCTAGAAGCCGAGTGGGCGTCAGCTGACCCCAGCCCACCCCTGCCCATCATCGCTGGGCCGCCCCTCTGCTGGCTCACCTGGGACACCTGGAACACAGAGCGCAGGTTCACGTGGAAGGATCTAGCAAGAGAGGGAGGCGGCGTCTCTGCCTGCCCTTCGGGGCCTACGTCCCGCCCAGCCTCCCCTGACCGCTGTCCCACCCCCACCTGTCAAAGGCCTCCTTGGTGACCTCCAGGAAGGGCTGCACCAGCGCCACCGCTGCGTTGTTCACCAGCAGGTCCACGGGGCCCACGCCGCCCAGCGCCCGCTCCGTGGCCTCCCAGTCACCCAGATCCACGCACACGGGCTCCACCCCGGGGCACTGTG